>NW_006408657.1:6257310-6276355 GCF_000296735.1 Chrysochloris asiatica
ATTGTTTTCCCATCTGCCTTCTTCTTCCATTCCCCTCCCCCTTCTTGTGTATTTTCCCTGTCCCCAGCACCCAAACTATCCTGTGTCTATTCCGTATCTTGTGCTCCACCTTCCCCTCCCTCCCTTTACCCCACCCCCCACATCCCGGTAACCAGCAAAGAATCCCCTCCCCATCTTTAGTATGTGTTCTTTCCTTTAGTCTTTTACAGTAGTGGTCCTATGCAGTATTTCTCCTTTTGTGACTGAATAATTTCACTCAACATAATGTTCTCAAGGTTCAACCATGTTATGTGATAGCTTATAACTTCCTTGTTGTTCTTTAAGGTAGCGTAATATTTTATTGTGTGTATGTACCACACTTTGTTTATCCATTCTTCCGTTGATGGGCACTTAGGCTGTCTCCATCTTTATAAAATTTTTTTATTGTGAATTATGTGTTAATTTACATTCATCCTATTGTATTTTGTTTCATTGCAATGATTACAATCCCCTGCATGCATCATCAAACACCCAAAGGGTACACTCCACATGCCTGCCCCCTGGCCATTAGCACACAGCCCCTCTCCCTCCCTGAGACCAGAGTCCCCAGCTGCTCCTTCTGTCCACATTATTGTCTCTGCCTCCATTCCTAGTGTCACTGCCTCTCCGGACAGGGTCTCACACTTCGCTTTTCTCCCTTGATGGTTCCAGGGAGCTTGGCTCCAAGACTGCAAAATCAGCCACTTCCCTCCTTTTGTTACCAAACATTTACATTTACCTTTCCAACACTCATTGTCAGACCTGATAGTAATCATTCCCTATTGAACCACAGGAGTCCTTTCCCCCTCACCTTTTATCAGCCCCATCCAGACAGGCTGGAAACAATTCAGTGGAGGTTCTACATTTTCCTGTATCCTCTGGAGCTAGGTTCCCTATTGAAAGCTTGTAAGCCAGTTACTCCTTGCCTTTGTAGTTCCCCCAGTTCGCCCTCCCTGTCGACCCTGTGTACCAAGGGGGTGGGAATGATCTTCACTGTAGAGATTTGTCCGCTCCTTTGTCATACTGCATCCACAAGCATAGGTCAAATTCATCCACTTATAGTGGGTTACTCCTCCCCCCGCCCCTTTTTTCTTGTTCTGATTATCCAGCCATTGATTGATGCCAGGTCAAATGGGTACTATCTGCAAGTGTGGGTGTTCTTGTGCATCCCCCCTCACTTTATATCAGCTGGATGCTTCACACTCCATTCTAGTCCTCTGGGGTCATGTCCCTGCCCCTGGGCCCAGGAGTCCCCAGGTCTTGTCATACTGCTGGTTAACCAGGTCTCAATCCAGGTTAACAGGAGTTTATTGAATGTGGTCAGACTTAGTTCACAACTTCGTTGCTGTTTTTTCTCCCACTTCGGTGACCCACGTGATCAGCAGCAGGACCCTATGCCTGATAGTGTATTCTATTTGAGTTTCAGTCTTGGAAGGGGGTTTGCCTTGAGAGGACCTGACCACTTGCCTTGATGGCTCCCTGGGGAACAACTTGCTTGTTCTTGTAGTAGTCAATTGGACTGCTGTTATTGCTTTTCATTTTTTCTGCTGGTTTTTCTTTCAGGAAATTATCTTTTGTACTTCTAGCTGCTCCAGACTGGTCTGCTTGTCCTTTCACTTGGAAATGTCCTACCTCAGCAGATTACAGTCTTGTGCAATGTAAAGGCTCTGCAGGGAGCCTCCTTCACTGTGCAAGTTCTATCCCTATTTCAGTTATTCTAAACAGTTATAGGCTGAAGACGAACTTACAAGCTTTCTCTGGTGATGTTTCTGGCTATTCCTCTCTCTCCTCTTCAAATGTCTATTTTATAATAGTAGGCAAGATAAACCAAGATTCAGGCATCTTAACATCATTTCCTCACTTTTACCTATTCAAAGCATGCCTCAATCTTTGTATCCACGAGCCCTGTTCTTCCAAGTTTGTGCTTAGATCGTTATTTACCTCTGTCCTATTTAGCCTATGTAAACCTGCCTAGCTATTCTCCCATCTGCCTTATTTTTTCTTTCCCCTTCCCCATTTATTGTATGCCCCCCCAGCACCCAAATGTATCTATGTGTATATTCCATACCCTGTGTTCCACTATCCTGTGCTCCACCTACCCCTCCCTCCCCCTCATCCCACCCCATACACCCCAGTAACCAACAACAACAAAATAAATAAATAAAAGATAAATTCCACCCCCTTTTTTTGTGTGGGTGCTTTTTCTTAATCTTTTACAATAATGGATCTATGCTGTATTTCTCCTTTTGTGACTGATTGATTTCACTCAGCATAATGTCGTCAAGGTTCATCCATGTTATGCGGTGGCTTTCAAGTCCTTGTTATTCTTCAAGGTAGCATAATATTCCATTGTGTATATGTATGTACCACAGTTTTTTTTTATCCATTCTTCCATAGATGGGCACTTAGGCTGTCTCCATCTTTTTGCTATTGTAAATAGTGCGGCTATGAACATTGGTGTCCATATATCTACTCGTGTTATGGCTCGTATTTCTTGTGGGAAAATACCAAGGAGAAAAATTGCTGGATCATAAGGTATTTCTATTTCCAACCTTTTAAGGAAGTGCCATATTGCTTTCCAGAGAGGTTGGACCATTTTGCAATCCCACCAGCAATGCAGGAGTGTCCCAGTCTCTCCACATCCTCGCCAGCATTTACTGTCCTCTACTTTTTTGATCTTTGCTGTTATTGCTGGTATGAGATGATATCACATTGTTGTTTTGATTTGCATCTCTCTAATGGCTATTGAAGGAGCTCTGGTAGTGTAGTAGTTACGAATCGGGCTGCAAACCGCAAGGTCAGCAGTTTGAAACTACCAGTTATTCTGCAGGAGAAAGATGAGGCTTTCTGCTCCCATATAGATTTACAGCCTCAGAAACCCTGTACAGGGTCACTATGAGTTGGAACCGACTCCACGGCACATAGCCACCACCAATGGCTAGTGATCATGAACATTTCTTAATATGTTTGTTGGCTGCCTGGATCTCTTCCTTGGTGAAGTGTCAGTTCATGTCCTGTGCCCATTTTTAAATTGGGTTATTTGCCTTTTTCTTGTAGAGGTGGTGTAGTTTCCTATGTATTTTAGAAATGAGTCCCTTGTCTGATGTGTCATTGCAAAAGATTTTTTCCCATTCTGTGGGTTCCCTTTTTACTCTTCTGGTGAAGTCTTTGATGCACATAAGTTTTTAATTTTTAGTGTGTCCCAATCATCTATTTTGTCTACTTTTGTTTGTGTAGTTTTCAAAATGTTTGGTAGTCTGTGCATGCCCTGAATTAGAGCCCTCACATTTGACCCTGTTTTTTCACTGATGGCCTTCACAATTTTGGGATTCACATTTAGGTCTTTAATCCATGCTGAGTTGGTTTTTGTATAAGGCATGAGGTAAAGGTCTTGTTTCAATGTTTTGCATGTCACTTTCCAGTTCTGCCAGCACCATCTGTTGAAGAGACTATCCCTTCCCCATGCCATATATTTAGGTACTTTGTCAAAAATCAGTTGGCTTATGTGGATGGGTTAATTTCTGCATTCTCATTTCTGTTCCATTGATCAATGTATCTTTCATTGTACCAGTACCAAGCTGTTTTGACCACTGTAGCCGTGTAATAAAATTTGAAGTCAGGGAGTGAGAGGTTTCCAACCTTATTCTTCTTCTTAAGCATTGCTTTCTTATCCTGGGTCTCTTTCCTTTCCACCCTGGTCTTGTTTTGACTGTCGATATTGTGCTTCATTTTCTCTTCACACAGATGGAGTCAATTTGACTCTTGTGTATTCCATCTGGTGATTTCCATGAGTTTAGTTGCCTTTATGTTGTTGCAAAAAGGTCTTTGCAATGAAGAAGTCATTGGTCTTACAAAATTCTATTAAGTGATCTCCAGCATTATTTCTATCACCAAGGCCATATTTTCTAACTACTGATTCTTCCTCTTTGTTTTCAACTTTTACACACTCCAGTCACCAGTAATTATCAATGCATTTTGATTCCATGTTTGATAAATTTCAGACAGAAGAATTTGGTAGTATTCAATTTCATCATCATTGACTTTAGTGGTTAATATGTAGACTTGAATAATAGTGGTATTAACTGGTCTTCCTTGTATGGATATTATCCTATCACAGACAGCATTGTACTTTTAGATCTTGAAATGTTCTTTTAGATGGTGAATACTGTGCCATTCTTCTTCAATTTATTGTTTCCAGGATAACAAACTATAAGATTGTCGGAATCACAATGGTTCTAGTGTGGCGCTATGGATCAACACTGGACTGCAAACCACAACTTTGGCAGTTCAAACCCACCAGCTGCTCTTCAGAAACTCTATACAGGGTCGCTATGAGTTGGAACTGACTCGATGGCACTCAACAATGCCAGTCCATTTCAGCTCACTAATGCCTAGTTCATTTATCTTATTTTGTTCCATTTCATTTTCGACAACTTCCAATTATCCTACATTCTTACTTCATAATTATATGTTCCAATTATTAATGGATGTTTGCAACTGTTTCTCCTTATTTTGAGTTGTGCCCCATCATTAAATAAAGGTTCCAACAGCTTTGTTCCATTCAAGTCATTATGGTCAGCTCTACTTTGAGGAAGCAGTTCTTCCCTGGTTGTATATTCAGTACCTTCCAAACTGAGGGGCTTGCCTTAAGGCTCTGTTTCTGACAATGTTTTGCTGCCATTCATAATGTTTTTATCTTTCAGCACTATACTTCAAAAGGTTCCATTCCAATTCATAAGGTTTTGAATGGATGACCATTCAGATGTGGTACACCTCTCCTTCCTAGTCTTAGTCTGAAAGCTCCATTGAAATCTGGTCACCCTGGGTGAACCCTGCTAGTACTTAAAATACTAATGTCATAGTTCCCAGCATCACAACAACATTCAAGCAAGCACAGTATGGCAAACTGACAGAGAAGTAGCGGAATAACAATTTAAGTTTCTCTTACATAGTTGCTGGAGTAATTTACCTCATTTTAAGTCTTTTGGGCCCAGAATTTCAAACTTTGAAAACTGATTTGGTATAGGAAACTGAGAGACACGATATCAATGAATTATTTAAGAAATCAATGTCACATAATAGATGGCAAGAACTGTGGAAAATATGTGATAACTCTCAAGCTTAGGGTATCCTCGTGGTGATATGTCTTAAGCACTGTGCTGCTAATCCCAACCTACCAATCACTCTGAGGGTGATTGATGAGGCTGTTTGCTCCTGTAAAATGTTATAGCCTTGGAAACTCTAAAGAGAAATTCTACTCTGTCCTATAGGATCGCGAGGAGTTGGAATCTACTCAAAGGCAGTGGGAGTGGGTATACAACGTGATAAAATTTGTAAGCTAAAAATAGAAAGGATAGAACTAGTTCCAATATTGCAGAAAGTTTAAGGGCACAAGAGTGTTGGAAAAAGAGCCAGTGGTTGATGGAGGAGAGGTGAGAATAAACATAAATATTTTCAAAATTGATATTCGGATTAAATCATTACATGTTGACTGTACCCCTTTCCATCAATTCTATCAAATAACTTTATGAGAAAATAGAGTTTCCTGAGAATGAGAACTTGGTGGAATGGGTGGGGGGGCTTCAAAAAGTTCTTAAATAAATAGAATTAAATGATAATGAAGTATTTCCATGAACTCCTTCTGTATGTGTACTATAGAGATATAAGCTTGTGGTTTGGCATATTTTGTTTTTCCTTTCTGTAGTCTATTAATATGAAATTTTATTTTCCCTTTATAACAGGAGATACACAATCAACTTCTGTTCTTATTACTAAAAGGCTAAATGATGCTTTGGAGTCTTGGTGTGGCCCTGTAGGAGAAGCATTGAACTAACCACAAGATTGGTGGTTCAAACCCACCAGTCACTCCTTGGAAAACCTATAGATTCATTGTGAGTCTGAATCTCACTCAATGGCCCTTAACAACAACAAGAGATGCCTTAATGCCTGCTTAGAAAGTGAAATTGATGGGTTCTCTTATCACAAGGAACATTTCAGTACAATAATAGATTAAAATAAAACATTTGACAAATAGAAACGAAACTGATAGGAGCTACAGAGAATTAACCTACCACATTAACTTGTGCCCTGAGTATCTACTTCTAAATAACATTTTGTAAAATACATAGGCATGAAATAATTTAGTAATTTAAAACTAAATTCGACTTCATAGCTTTTATTTTATAGTGAAATAAATCTGTTCTTTCTGAAATCTAAAGAAATGACACATTAATATAACCTCAGTGAAGCAAAATCAATTCTACAGGTCATTGCTTGACTTTGTGGGTTAAAATTGCTTTCAAAATTATTATTAGCACTGGTGCATTGGAGGGTTCTGTCTCCATTACCATAGAGGCAGGATTTCCTTGCTTGTGATGGCTTGCTTGCTTTCAAAATGCAAAGTTATAAGTACAGGCCACTCTGAGTAGACTTGATCTTCCTAAATTGAAAGAGATTGAATGTATTGTCAGTAACTTGCCACAAAAGCAAACTTTAAAAATTTACAAGTTACAGAAAAACACTGGAAAAATATGTAGATAAATGAATCACCAGCACCTTTAAGAATGAACTGCTTTTGTAATCAGTGGCTATGTTTATGGTTCGTTTATTTGACCTTCCTTCCCACCATTTTCATTTAGATCACCCTCAAGCTGAAGAAAAATAGATGAAGGAATCCACTTCTGTCATTTGAATTTTACTGCCAAATCCATACTGTAATTTCTTTTCCACATGCTATTTTCCAAATGTCACTAGATTTAGAAGACTGCTTGTTTTTATTCAATTTTAAGTGTTTCTGCGTTTGTGAATTGAACCGGATTATGTGTGAGCACACTGAGTGAACACACTGGGTGTATCTCCAAGGGAAACAATACTAAAAATAGACCACCAATCAACAGGTTTAAAAACTAATAGAAATGTATACAATGTTTCAACCAGCAGGGATGAGCAAAATATGCATAGTTACCTCTACTTCTTCCTTATTTTTCATCTCCATATAAAAAATGAGTTTTTCTTTGATGTCTTTTTTTTATTTATGTGTACATTAAATAAAAAACCTACATGATACAATTTATACATTCTGGAACTGATAAAGTGCTCTTATCAGCTCAAAACAATACTTATCATTGTCAAAACTATGCATCAACAGAATAATAAAGGTTCTGTATTATTCTTGAAGTAGCATTTCTAACAGGATTGATTTTATTTTTCATCCAAAATAATTTCATCACTTGCTATCGTTCTTTAATTAAATATGTTCCTTTCAATAAAAGAGCTGAAGAAATGATTTTCTTAAACAGGACATTCTGTTTCATTATGGAAACACATTTCTGTTTCTTCTCAGAAATTCTCAACCTTGCCCAAGACCAAGCCAACTTCCATCGAATGGATTCTGACTCCTAGTGACCCTATAGGACACCGTAGAACTGATCCACAGGGTTTCCAAGAGTGTACATCTTTATGGGAGTAGACAGTCTCATCGTTCTCCCTGGAAGTGACTGATGGATTTGAACCACTGACCTTGGGGTTAGCAGTCCAGTGCCTAACCCATAGTGCCACCAGGACTCCAGGGCTCCTTAACTCAACCTCAGAGAGAAGTACATACAGATTTTTAAAAAAATAAAAGATGTATCTGCTGTATATTTAAGTTCCTTATTTTATTATATTTTTCTAATATAAAAATTAACATTTAAGCTGCAGCTGCATCATATAAAATTTCATATAGATAGCTGAAATCATCTAATGGATTTAATTCTAAATAAGCAACTTAAGAAAAATGTCAAAACTTAAAGTTTCCTATCAAGGAGGGATTATCACTTATATAAATTTCAATCCTTATATGGAAAGGTGGGTGGTTGAGGAACCGAGATAAGGGAGAGAGAACAAGCTAGAAGAACATTGGGAAAATATTGCATTAGACGTTTGGGTGTCCAGCCATCATGAAAGAATTCTATGTTCCTCTACTTTATAACAAATGTAGACTAGGAATTTTGAAACCAGTTTATTCCAACACACTCCCTGTATCTATATTGCTGTTATTGTTTTTAAGTGCCATTGAGTTGGTTCCAACTCATAGTGACCTGTACAGGGATTTCAAGGAGTGGCGGGTGGGTTTGAAGCACTGATCTTATGGTTCAAATTGATCTTACCGTCCAGTGCGTATCCTCCAATGGCACACCAGATCTCCGTATCTATACTGTTGTTGTTAAGTACCTTTGAGTCAGCTCCAACTCATAGCAACCCTGTATAGAGCTTCTGAGGAGTGACTAGTGGATTTGAACCAATGACCTTGCAGTTCAAACTGACCTTACAGTCCCGTGCATAATCTTGCAGCACTACATCAGGACTCCTACATTAGTCAGTGGTTAAAATTCAACCCTGAACTCCTAACTTCTTACCCAAAACGTTCTCTGTTTTAACTTTTATAAAACCAACATCCATTCAGGAATATGCATATGGTTCCAAATATTGTTTACTGCAGTTACCAAATCCATACACCCTGGTTCTAGGTAGTACTCACCAGAAGGTCAGATTCTTTTTTCCTGTTCACACACAGGTGTTGTATGATCCAGCAGCTCTTCTGTCTCTGTCTGAAGGATAATGCTCCCTATGTTACCTGCTCTCTTAAATCCAACGTGACCATTGTCCATGCTTCCTGTCTCACGGCTACTTATAAGTGAACATTCATTTCAATTTGCCTGGGACAGTCCCAGTTCACACCTGCTGCCCCTGTATAATTTTTTTATAGCACTCCCTCTTAATGTCTCTACTAGGCTAAATAAAGGCGTACTTGTGGCACAGTAGGATAAGCAACTGGACTGCTAACCACAAGGTTGGTGGTTCAAACTTAGCAGCCACTCCATGGGAGAACGATGAGGCTTTCTGCTCCTGTAAAGATTTACCGCCCTGGAAACTCTATTCAGGGTCCCAATGAGTCAGAACTAACTTGATGGCACACAACAACAGCAGCTGCAAATGGCTAAATTATGCCCCTAAGGTGTCCCCACTAAAATGAAAGATGTTACTGTTGAGTGCCATCAAGTCGATTCTGACACTTAGTGACCCTGTATAGGGTTTCCAAGGAACCGCCGAACTTGCAGTTCAAACGGCTTTGCAGTCTGGTGCATTAACCCACAGCGCCACACCAGGACTCCTTTAAAATAAAAGATAGCCAAGTCATAATCCCTGGAACCTGTTAATGTTACATTGTAAATGGCCAAAAGGACTTTGCAGATGTGATTAAATTTGAATTTTGAAATGGAGAGATTATCCTGGATTATCTGGGTGGGGTCTAAATGTAGTCATATGTAGGAGCGAGGCAAAGGGATATTTGATATAGAAGTCTATGAATTATCCACAGAGCCAGAGATTGGAGTGATGTAGCCACAAGATAAGGAATGCTGGTAGCCACCAGAAGTTGGAAGAGGCAAGGTACACATTCTTCCCTACTGCCACCAGAGGGAGTGTGGCCTTTTTTGTTTTTTTGTTTGTTTGACACAACAAATCAGATGGCAGACTTCTGACTTCTAGAGCTATAAGAGAATAAATGTCTATTGTTTCAAGCACATCAAGTTTATGTTAATTAGTTATAGCAGTCACATAAAACTAATACACTGTCAAATGTGTCCCATAATAGATAAGTTCTATGTTTACCCCAAATCTTGAGTCTACTCCAGTCTCAAGTCATAAACGTCTTTCCTTTGAAGATTATGCCAGACTAAAGGACTCTCAATAATTTTTCTGATTGACCAATGTCTTAGTTATGCGGTCTCATTCTTTGCTGTTTCGGGCCCTCTGACCATAATCTTACCAGTTTCTGTATCTCACTGATTGGCAGGCCAGGCAATTTGCCTTCACAACTTTCTTATCCTTCTCAAATGTAGTCACCTTAAGGACCACTTCACTTTTTTTTTTACATATCTCTTATTGTCGTTAAGTGCTGTTGAGTTGGTTCCGATCCATTGTGACCCAGTATAGGGTTTCTAAGGAGTCGCTGGTAAGCTTAAACCATTGACCTTGTGGTTCAAACCGACTTTGCAATCCAGAGCATTAATTTAGTCAATGTCCATGGTAGGCATATTTCTTAAATTCCATTTCCCTACCATATCAACACAGACTATTATCCTTCCATATATTTGGACCACTACAGTTATTGTCCTGGTGTGGTGCTGTGGGTTAATGTGCTGGACTGCAAAGACGGTTTGAACTGCATGGTTGGTGGTTCAAGCTCATCAGCTGCTGTTTGAAAACCCTATACAGGGTCACTGTGGATCAGAACTGACTCAACGGCACTAACAACAACAAACACTTGTTTTCCAGAGTCCTGGTGTGGCACTGTGGGTTAATGTGCTGGACTGCAAAAGTCGGTTTGAACCGCAAGGTCCGCAATTCAAACTCATCAGCTGCTCCTACGAAACCCTATACAGGGTCACTATGGGTTGGAACCAATGATGCACTTAACAACAACAACAACAGTTATTGTCAGCTCCATACACCCTTGTTAAGTTGTTGCTAAGTGACATTGAGTCGGTTCCAACCCACTGCGACCCTGTACAGGGTTTCCGAGGCTGTAAATCTTTACGGGAGCAGAACGCTTCATCTTTCTCCCACGGATCGGCTGGTAGTTTCGCACTGCTGTCCTTAAGGTTCGCTACCAGTACACCCTAGATACTATGATTGTTTTACTTTCTCTTAAGACATGAGTGTTTTCCTGGAGTCGCTCTGAAGGACTTGGCAAGGCCACGCGTGTTGTAACAAAGGAAGGACTTTTATTGTACCAGCACGTGGCACAGTGGGTTCATATCCAAAGACTTAGCCTCATCTTCCCTGTGTGAGGATACTTTATAGGGAATAGGGGTGCATTCATGAGTACGTTTGAGATTGGTTAGCTGGGGTTCAAACACACAGCGGGGAAGAATGTGTGAACATTCAAGCAAGCAGTTATAGAAGTAGAAGCAGGTAAACATTAGTTTGGGGTTTTGTTCCCTCCTGGAAGGGGGTCAGGAACAGGAGATTAGCCTAGGTAATCACTGGAGGCTGAGGTGGTCTGTTGCTTAGTTTCTGGAATGTGAACTCTGCTCCAGGAATGAAGTATAAGCCTGAGGAACATGGGGTCCAGCGCCTGTTTCCGCAGGCCTGCCCCTGCCTGCCTCATGTTTACCTATCTTCTTTCTCCACCTACCTATGTCTATTGATTGGACAACTTGTACTTTCCCTTTAATATTATGTAAATCTGCCCTCACTTTGAAATCATGGAACCAACTCCCAATAAATTCTTCATCACAATCACCTTCACTTGATGCATGAGTAGCTTTTAGATGATAGAAAAGGCTGCAGGTCATTTCTTGCACTGTTAATGCATCAGACTGCAAAGCCATTTGAACTGCAAGGTTGGCAGTTCAAGATCACCAGCTGCTCCTTGGAAAACCTACACAGGGTCGCTGTGGGTCGGAACGGACTCGATGGCACTTCACAACAACAACACTGTCAATGAGTTGTCTGAGGCTGTACATCTTTATGTCTCTCCCATGGAGCGGCTGGTGGGTTTGAACTGCCGTCCTTGCAGTTAGCAGTCCAGTGAGCATCCTACAGTGCCACCAGGATTCCTTCCAATGCACTAACGTAAAGCTAAAAAAAAACCACGTGCACCTGTTCCTATTTACATATAAATTCTTGTTTGTAACCCAGGACCGCCAGTACACACACACACACACACACAGAGTTCTAGAAAAATACACACATAAAAAGCCCACTCAGAAAAAAATCCCACTGTGATAAATGAACATAAGAAAAATGCACACAGGGACAACACGATCTCTAATCCTAGCCTGAACCTTAATTAGTATATGGGGTTTCTCTGTGTGAGCTCTTTTTCATGTGCATTTTCTTTTTGGGGGTTCCAGCTCCTGGGCCCTAGGAGACTGACTTCCATGGACTGCCTGACCTGGGGCTCTACTGAACTTTTGCTTATAAATGCATTTTGTCAATGTAGGGACACAAATTGAAGGCTCCAGAATGGTCATGCCAAGGTTATCTCAAATTTATCTCCTACTCCTTCCCCCACCTCCAGCTGTCTAAGAAGGAGCAGACAGCCCCCTCCTCATGCTATGCATACGGAAACTTCTTAGTCTCTTGCTTCAGTTATGCATATACTAGGAAGGAACCAAAAGAGCCTTCCTCCCACTATGCAGGTCAAAACTCTTAGTTCTCTTAGGAAGGCAGCCCTGACTCTTGTGATTTTCCTACCTCTAATAATTCCGCTCTGGTAGCGTAATGGTTAGGAATCGGGCTGTGAACCACAAGGTCAGCAGTTCGAAACTACCAGCTGCTCCGCGGGAGAAAGATGAGGCTTTCTGCTCTCGTAAAAATTTACAGCCTCAGAAACCCTGTTCAGGGTCCCTATAGGTCAGAACCGACTCCACGGCATTTAACAACAACAATAATTCCACATACCGCCCTTATCTGCCCTTATGAGGGTGAAGCTTGTATACCCCATGATATAAAAGGACCTTAACCCATGCCCCTCACCATCCTATCAGCTGCAACTGGCCACAGCTGTTTCACCCTTTGTAGGTAAATTCTCTTGTAGTTAAATTATCTCTTTCACTTTCTTTCTTCTATAATAAACTGGCATGGTGCTGTGGGTTAATGCGCTGTACTGCAAAGTTGGTGTGAATTGCAAGGTCAGCGGTTCAAGCTCACCAGCCGCTCCTAGGAAACCCTATACAGGGTTGCTATGGGTCAGAACAGACTCGAAGGCACTTGACAGTATCATTATAAATGAATGTCTCTGGAAATGAGTCTTGGTCGTTTTTTTTTTTGTTTGTTTGTTTGTTTGTTTTCCCGGCTCCTCAGCACCTATGTACTCAGAAGGCTTTTTCTTTCTGGGCCTAAACCCCAATAATGGGCAAGCCAGTCAGAAGATTGATAAAATCCCGTACTCCTGGAAACATGGGGACCAGCACATGATTACGGGATGCCTGGAAAATGCTACAAGGATTGATAGGACTCCTACAGGGAGTTGGGGTCTTCTTGGGGGCTAGGTAAGACAGCGATCCCCTCAGGAGCCTGGCCCCTCCTTATGCACGGTCTGTAGCAATGACAGGTATTGGCAGGATATCTGCAGGCAGGAGGAGAGATCAGGTATCTATCTATTCACCCTCCCTGAGTAGCTGTTTAATAGTGGCTGGGCCGCTCTATTTATGACCACAGCTCCTGTTGGGTGGGCCTTTCCAGCAGTTACAGGTCTTCACAGTTCCAGCAAGCCTGCTTTCTCCCTGGTCTTTGTTTGTAGGACTGGGAATGGCTTCTAACTATTGTTAGTCCTTGGTTCATCCACATTTCTACTGGGTTCCTTAACTCTGCCCTTAACTCTATAAATAGCTTCTTCATTAACTTCTCTTCTCTGCAGAGACCTTGAGGAAAGAATATGTAGGTCTCATATTGCGTGCTGACACTGACACACTTACCTGCTTCCTCCTCTAATTTCAGCAGTTATTTATGAGTCAGGAAAAATAAGGAACACTTTAGTATTTAAAAAAAAAAAAACTGTGGCTGTTGAGACAATTCCAGCTCATGGCCCCTCATGTGTTAGAGTGTAGAACTGAGCTACATGGAGTTGTTTGGGTTGTAATCTATACAACAACAAATCACCAGGTCTTTCTTCCATGGGTAGGTTTGAACTGTCAACCTTTCTATTAGTGGTGGTGGTGGTAAAGTTCTGGGGATTCGATTCCAACTCATAGCGACCCTGTACAGGGTTTCTCCTGTGGAACAGCTGGTAGTTACGAACTGCTGACCCTGAGGTTAGCAGCTGGATTTGTAACCACTATGCTATTCTATTAGTAGTTGAGCAAAAACTGTGCTATGCGGGAGACCCTTAAGTATTTAAACAAGAGCTATTGTATTCAGGGAACTGACTGGGGTGGGGGAGGGGCTAAAACAAATTAGTGTCAGCAGGAAGCAATGACCAACCTTAAATGCTCAGCTGCTGACCAATAAGGTTGTTGGTTTGAACCTACCCAGCAGCTCAGTGGGAGAAAGATCTGGTGATCTGCTTTTGTAAAGATTATAGTCAAGAAAGTCTTATGGGGCGGTTCTACTCTGTCACACAGGTTGCTATGGGTTGTAATCGACTCAACAACAACTTAACAGGTTAGAGTGATAATCAAAACAGCAATGAGATAGCATGTCTTTCTAGCATTAATAGCAAAGTTAAAAAAACAGAAAACAATAAATGCAGGTGAAGATGTAAAGAGACTGGGACCCTCCTACATTGCTGGTGGAATAGTAAAATGTTGCAACCACAGTGAAAACAGTATAGCGCTTCCTCAGAAAGTTGGAAATAGCAATACTGTATGACCCAGCAATCACTCTACTTGGTATAGATCCCAAACAAATAAAAATCATAATCTAAATTATATGCACACCCATGACTATATTCACAATAGCAAAAAGATGAAGACGGCCTAATGTCCAGCAATGGAAGAATGGATAAACAAACTTTGGTACATACGCACACTGGAATACTATGCAAAGCTGAAGAATAATGATGAATCTGAGAAACACCTCATAATAGATGAATCTGGAGGACATTATGCTGGGTGAAATTGTTGTGGCTAAGCGCTGTTGAGTTGGTTCTGACTCACAGTGACCCTGTAGAGGGTTTCCCAGGAGCAGCTGATGAGTTTGAACTCCCGACCTTGCAGTTCAAACTGACCTCGTGGTCCAGTGCTTTATCCTACAGTGCTAGTCAATCACGAAAGGACAAATATAAGACCACTAATGTAAAAACTGGGATGTCCTGGTGTGGCGCTATGACTTAATGCTTTAGACTTTTAGACCACGAGGTCGGCGGTTCAAACTTACAAGCCGCTTATTGGAAAGCTTATACAGGGTCTGTATGAGTCAGAATCAACTCAATGACACTTAACAACAACAACAATGTAAAAACTGGAGTCTTGGTATGGTGCTGCAGGTTAATGCACTGCACTGCAAGGTCGGTTTGAACCACAAGGTCGGCAGTTCAAGCTCACAAGGCACTCCTCGGAAACCATATACAGGGTCTCTATGAGTTGGAAGTGACTCGACAGCAATTAACAACAACAGCAACAATATAAAAACTCAAGAAATGGTTTTCATGCTTAAAGGAACATTCTTTTATGGTTACCAGGGGTAGCAGGAAATGGAGAGTAATTCATTGGCTAGAGAGTTGACACATGTTAACTCAGGTGATGGGAAGACAATATACAACAAAAGGGAGGTTGGCAGAAGATTGATGAAGACAGATGAAGACACAGGGAGGAGTGCAAGGATTAAAGGGGATACAGGTTGTTGTTATTAAGTGCCGTTGAGTAGGTTCCGACCCATAACACTGTTATATTCACAACCTGGGAACAACAACAGTGTTCTATGGGTAGATACATGTGCATAGGTTGAATGGGTATGGGAGAGAGCGTGGTAGTATACTCATAAATATACAAGGGTTTGACAGAGGATATTTACTGCAAACACACCTGTAAACACAGTGGAGCATACAGGGGTCAATATGATGAAAACTTCTTAGACATTACCAAACACTCTGAGGCAATGAACTTCTGGGCCTAGGAGCTCAGTACCATAGTCTCAGGGAACACCCTGGTGAACTGGCATAACATAGTCCACAAAGACAATGGTCTGCATTCTACTTTGGTGTGTAGTGACTGGGATCTTAAAACAAGAACCACAGGATGGCAATGGGATAACTGTTGTTACATAGAGAGGATTGCAATAATGAAGATGAAACAAAGTGGATGACTGGTTGAATTTAAAACTGATGATCTGCTCTGTAAACTTTCATTCAATTTACAATTAAAAAAACAAAACAAAACAAAAAAAACTTACAAGATGTTGGAATCGTGGCACCATGGTCTCGAAAGGCTATGGGAACAAAGGAGGAAATGGACATTTCTCCAGAGAAGCCAGATGAAGGAAAGAAGAAAGAGAAAAAGCCAATTTTCTCCATTCTTCCTGCCCTTGGTCTCCCTACCACTGGCTGGATCTAGATGGAAGCCAGAGAACAAGGGCTGCTTGAAACTGAAGTTGCAAAAGCCATCCCTCGGAAATACCAAAAAATACTCCCATATTGATAAATTTTACCTGATGTGATGCAGCAACTCTTTTTGAATTATTTTCAGCAAAAATTTACTTGCATGTGATATTAACGATATTGTTCAATGATTTTCACATTCGGTTGGGTCATCTTTGAAATATGCATAAATATGAATCTCTTCTAATGGCCAGGTCTCCCAAATTCCTTAGCATAGATGAGTGAGTGATCCAGTACTGCATCAGTTTGTTGAGATATTTCAATTTGTAGTCTTTCAGTTCCTGGAGTTTTATTTCTCCTCCCTGTCTTCAGTGCAGCTTGAACTTCTTCCTTCAATACCATGGGATCTTGATTGTATGCTACCTCCTAAAATGGTTGAACATCGGGGTTCTTGATCATATGCTACCTCCTAAAATGGTTGAACATCGGCTATTACTTTTTGGTGCAGTGATTGTCTTTCTTCTATCATCTTTTGATACTTAACAGATTCATTCAATGTTTTTGCCATAGAATCTTTCACTATTGCAACCTGAGGCTTAAAGTTGTTCTTCAGTTCTTTCAGCTTGAGAAATGCTGAGCATGTTCTTCCCTTAGGTTTCCTCACTCCAGGTCTTTTCACCTTATATTGTAATACTTTGTCTTCTCGAGTTGCCTTTTAAAATTTTTTGTTCAATGGCTTCACTTCATCATTTCTTCCATTTACTTTAGCCACTCTACATTCAAGAGCAAATTTCAGAGTGTCTTCTTACATCCACTTTGGTCTTTTATTTCTTTTCTGCCTTTTTAATGATTCTTTGCTTTCTTCATGTATGATGTTCTTGGTGTTGTCCCAAAACTCATCTGATCTTTGATCATTAGTGTCTAATGCATCACATTTGTTCTTGAGATGGTCTCTAAATTCTGGTATGATATACTCAAGGTCATATTTTGGCTCTTGTGGACTTATTTTCACGTTCTTCAGCTTCACCCTGAACTTGCATATGAGTAGTTGATGGTCTATTCCACAGTTGGCTCCTGGCCTTATTTAAGCTGATGTTATTGAGCGTCTCCATTGTCTCTTCCCACAGATGTAGTCAATTTGATACCTGTACATTTCATCTGGTGAGATCCATGTGTATATTCATTGTTCATTTTGATGTAAAAAAGTATTTATAATGAAGAAGTCATTAATCTTGCAAAATTCTATCATGAACTCTCCAGTGTCTTTTCTCGCTTTAAGGCTATCTTTTCCAACTAGTGATCCTTCCTCTTTGTTTCCAACGTTTGCATTCCAATCAAGCATAATTATCAATAATCATCTTGATTTCATGTTTGATCAATTTAAGACTGAAAAAGTTGGTAGAATTCTTCAGTTTCATTGGATTTTGTGGTTGGTACATAAATTTTGAATAATAGTTGCATTAACAAGTTTCCCTTGTAGGCATATAGATATTATCCTATCACAGACAGCATTGTACTTCAAGATAAATCTTGAAATGTTCTTTTCAATGATGAATGTGACACCATTCCTCTTGAATTTGTCATTCCCAACACAGGAAACCATATGATTGTTGGATTCAAAATGGCCAATACCACTCCATTTTATCTTACTTATATCTAGGATATAAATTTTGATGTGCTCTAATTCATTTTTTAACAACTTCAAATTTTCATAGATTCATGTTCAGATTACTAATAGATGTTTAAAGCTGTTTCTTCACATTTTGAGTCGCTCCTTATCAACAAATTAAGGATCCAAAAGCTTTGCTTCATCCACGTCATTAAGGTTCACTCTACTTTGAGGAGTGGTATTTTGAGTGCCTTTGAACCCGATGAGCTCAACTTCCAGCACTATGTCAGACAGTGTTTCACTGTCTTTCATAAGTTTCTCAGTAACTAACCCTTCAGAAATGAACTATCCATTCTTTCTTCCTAATCTATTGTTAGTCTGCAAGCTTTCCTGAAACCTGTCCACCATGGGTGACCCTGCTGATTGAAACAATGATGACATAGCTTCCAAAATCACAGCAACACGCAAGTCACCATAGCACCACAAACTGACAGACGAAATTAGAATTTTTTTTTTTCTTTTTAAGTTTTTATTGTGAGGTTTACATGGGAGAACATCAGCTTTACACTCATTCCATTGCAATGATTACAATCCCCTCCATGCATCATCAAATAACCCCAAAGGGTACATCACACAGGCCGGCCACTCCTGGCTGCCAGCCCATAGCCCTTTTCCCTCCCTGAGTCCACTGTTCCCAGCAGCTCCATATGTCTACATCATCCTCTCTGTCTCCATCCTTGGCATCACTGCCTCTCTGGGTAGGGTTCCACTCTCCGTTCTTCTCACTTGACGGTCCCAAGGACCTCCGCTTCTGGGCTGCAAAATCAATCACTCTCCTCCCTTTGTTAAAAAACATCTACCTCTATATTTCCTAACCTCACAGTCAGTTCTGATGGCAATTATTCACTGTTGTACCACAAGAGTCTTATCCCCATTTCCTTTCGCCAGCCCGGTCCCAACAGATTGGAAATAATTCAGTGGTGATTCTACCTTCCCCCACACTATCTGGAACTAGGCTCCCTCTTGAAAGCTTGTAAGCCAGTCACTTCTTGCCTTTATAGGCCCCCTCATTTTGGGTAGCCAATGTCCATGTTTCCCATCCCTGTAAACCCTGTGTACTGACGGGGTGGGAGCAATCCTTGCTGTAAAGATTTGTTCCCTTTTTTGAGCAACTACATCCATAAATATAGGTAAAGTTCATCAAATTGTAGTGAGTTACTCTTTTTTTGTCCCCACTCCCCCTTTCTTTCATCTTCTAGTCGAGTTCTTATCATCCAGCCATCGAAGCCAGGTCAAGTGGGTACTATCTGCAAGTATGGGTGTTCTTGTGCATCTCCCCTCACTTCATATCAGCTGGATGCTTCATTCTCTGGTCTAGTTCTCTGTGGCCATGT
>NW_006408657.1:6278155-6295421 GCF_000296735.1 Chrysochloris asiatica
GATTACAGGATAAAATAGACTGCACTAAGTGGAAGGAAAAGTTAATGGACTATAAGGTCACCTCAAAGAAAATTAACACTTCACAATAGACAAAGAAAATAAAAATCCAAGAAGAACATGGAAACATTAAAGCTATGAGGAAACTCACAAGAAAGAACACAAAAAACAGGAACTCAGCAAAGGAAGACACACAGAATGAAGAAAGCAGCAACACCACACACACAAAAAACATAATGGCAGCAATTAATCAATACCTATCGATAATTACACTGAATGTAAATGGATTAAATGCACCAGTTAAGAGATGGAGGGTGGCAGAATGGATAAGAAAACAAGATCCTTCAATATGCTGTCTGCAAGAGACGCATCTCACACACAGAGACAAACACAGATTAAAAGTCAAAGGATGGAAAAAAATATACCAAGCTAATTGCAATAAAAAAAGAACAGGAGTGGCAGTACTAATCTCTGGTAAAATTTTTGCAGGTTTTGAATCGTTTCCAATGCTGTATCAATCTTGTTTGATTACTCTTGTAGTACTTTCCTGACTTCTTCCTTGTTTTCCTCCACTCCTTTTCAGAGCATTTGAATTTGTTTCCATATCATTCTTCAGGCAAATCCAAAACTGTTCTTTCTCTCTAACACATTTGTCTCAGTTACTCTTTTCTGTTTTAGGATATGTTTTGAGATCGTTTGTTGTGTTTGAGATCTTTTGTTTGTCATTTCCAGTAGTTATGTGGGTTTTTTAATGCTTAAATGGATGTTTGTTGTTGTGTTATTCAGCTTATTGGGTGTCTCAGTTAGGTATCTGTGTGTGCGCAGCGTAATTCTCTAGATAGTTGCGTATAACTTTTTCATGTTGGGGTTTTACAGATTGTTCATATGGTTTATCTGTCAGGCCAGACCAGACCAGATTTTTTCTTGCTGGTAGGCCAGAGTAAAGGGTCTCGCACAAGTTAACTTTAGGACTGGCACCTCCTTTTGCAAATGTCACTGCACTGCTTTTAGTGCTGGTTCCCTGTGCCAGTCTAGCTGTAGCCCCGCCCTCTGAACTCTGCCTGGGCTGAATGGCCACAGAGGGAGTCCGGTTCCCAGCGATTCCTAACTCACAATATTTTCCTTTATATCATGATTTTTTCACTTGCAAGTGCAGGAAACTGACTTCCTGGACCTTATGGTAGATGTAGAGCTCTGGTGTTGTTCCATGAGCACAGTTTCTCTGGGTTTTCAATCCCTCCCCTATGGAGCCTTTCCTACCTGGCTGTCTCTGCTGCCGCCCAAACTGGATCTTGTCTGAAATCAGAAATTTTTGATTTTAGTATTTTTTTGTAAATTTCTTTGGGTGCATTTAAATAATGTTTATTTCCTTTGTTCTGATTGCAGATATAATAGATGTATTAGTTTAAGACTGATATTGTATTATTTACATCCTTCAATAAATTCTTTAAATTGTTGGCTTCTGAGAGACACATGTTACCTTCTCCTTGTTTCAGTTTTCTCCTGGAGTTCTACCACCTTCTACCTGATTGCATCCCTATATACATCCCCCAGTCTAACAACCCTCTGACCAGAGCATTTGACACCAAATTATAACCCTAGCACAAATATAGTTATTTGTTCTCCAGCCTGCTAGAGAGTGTCAAAGACATTAATTACTAATCCCTCCATCTACTTGTCCTTGCCCTTGCTCAATTCACTCATTCTGCCATAGTCATCGGTTGCTATTTTGCCTCAAGAGTGCCAAAACCCTCTACTGCTTAGCATCTCAGAGATATCATCAACCTAACGCATTTCTCAGCCACAGATCCTGACCACCCATTGTTGACATCCACCAATGTTGACATCCTCTAGCAACAGCAACCATGTCTATGTTCAATTTTTCAAAAAAGCAGTTCTGCTTTTTTTTGCCCATGGCTATTTATAAGTATCTAATGTTTAGGCTACTTTAGAAAGGGTTTCCCAACCCTAGTGGGCTAAGCTAAACTAGGACACAGAGAAGTTCTATCAAATCCTTCTTACATGCTCCTTCAGACTGTCTTGGCCTTATCTATTTCAGGCCTTTGGACACTTTCTCTGGCCTAACTGTTGATGTTACAACCATCTCTGCATGGACTCTGACCAACTTCACACAGGCACAATCATCAGTAGCTTGCTTCATTTCTCTAGGATATAACACTATGACCAGAACCATATCTATGGAAAATAGCACCTATGACAAGCCCTGAAATTATGCCCCTCTCCTAACATCTGACACCCACCTTTTAATTTTATCATTGTTGTTATTGTTAGGTGCCATCAAGTTGGTTCTGCTCATAGCAACCCTATGTATAACAGAATGAAATACTGCTCTATCCTTTGCTACCCTCACAATTATTGTTACATTTCAGCTCATTGCTACTGCCACAGTGTCAATTCATATTGTTGGGGGTCTACCTCTTTTTCGCTTACCCTCCACTTTACCAAGCATGATGTCCTTCTCCAGGGACTGGTCCTTCCTGATAACATGTCCAAAGTATGAGAGATGAAATCTCGTCATCCAGGCTTCTAAGGAGCATTCTGGTTGTACTTCTTCCAAGACTGATTTGTTTGTACTTCTGGCAGTCCATGGTACTTTTAATATTCTTCACCAACACCATAATTTGAATGCATAGATTTTTCTAAGGTAATTTTTATTTAATGTCCAACTTTTATATGTATATGAGGTGATTGAAAACACCATGGCTTGGGTCAAGCGTACCTTAGTCCTCAAACTGATATCTTTGCTCTTTATATCTTAACGAGGTCTTTTGAAACAGACTTGCCTAATATAATACAGCTTTTATTTCTTGACTGCTGCTTCTGTGAGTTGTGAGTGTTGATACTAGATCCAAGAAAATGAAGTATTTGACAACTTCAATTTTACCATGATATTACTCAAAAACAAAACAAAACAAGTTAAGCTCATTAATCTTTTAGTTAACACCTTAAATTACAACTGGACTTTCCTTGCTTTTACTGAAGAAAACTGGTCTGTGATGTGCTCAAATTCTTTTTTTCCCCTTCCAGTTCTTTCTTTCTGCAGAGCAAGATCACACAGACTGTCTTGACCCATGGAGACACTCAAATATGAAAGTATTCATTTTAACTTGCTGAACGATCACTCACAGTTGATGATGGAAAGTGCTATAGTTAATAGACACTGCTCAATGGCACCCCCCATTCAAGAGATGCTCGGGGCACATTCTATAGCTGCCATACCTAAAGTAACTGTCTAAGACATGAAGTGAGGTGTTGCAGGACTTCTTTAGTTCCCATACAGAAGCAATCTGGGAGAACAGGGAGCAAACCTGGCAGTAATGGGATGTTAGTGCCAGCAGGTGAATCTTCTCATCCTTATTCAGCTAACAGCACATGTGCTAACAGACAACAACTGTCAGCTACCAAAGGGTTGTGCAACCGAAAAGAGAAATGAATCCTTGGCCCTAATATTAAAAGTTTGATGCTTTACAACTGTGCTACTCAGGCAGGTTTTGTTTTTTTGTTTACTTTTTATTGTGAATTGAGTGACACTTTACAGATAAGATCAACTTTACTTTGAACAAATCATTCTTTTGTTTCATCTCAATGATTACATTCCCTTCCATGCAACAACACTTATTCTGATAAGTTATTCGCTGCAGTTCCAATGTGCATTCTACCCACCTTGCTGTCCCTTCTGAACTCTGTCCCTAAGAAAATGTTGCGCTTTACATTTTACAATGATTGATTGCTCCATGGTGAGCATTCCTACCTGTGCTGTTGCCCCCACTATAAATTTATTCACTGCTTGGGTGAAAATTGGGCCACGAGGATGAGTTCCATTCCAAATATGAAGGGTTCTTCCAGTTTCTCTCTCACCAGTATACCTAGTCTTCTTCTCTTTTGTAAATTAAATAATTTTGAGTTTTGTTCCACATTTTCTCCCACTTTACCTGGGACCTTCTAATGTGATGCCTATCAGGGCATTTGGTAGTGGTAGCTGGGCATCGTCCAATTCTTCTGGTCTCAGAGTCATAGAGACGGGTCGTCCATTGAATTAATTGATTCCAAGCCTCTTCAAGTCTCATCACTGTTCTTCTTTCCACACACGGAGAGATCAATAACTGCATCCTAGACAGCCACTTATGGGCTCACCCAAGAAGGATGCAGAACATTGTCTTTGTGGACTATGCTACGCCAGTTGACCATGGTGTCCCAGGAGTATATGGTCCTGAGCCCCCAGGCCCATCAACTCATTGCCTTAGGATGCTACATAGTATCTCGAAAGCTTTCATCATTTTGCCTGCTGCTTTTGCTTTTGTATCTTCACCATTTACCAACAGTAAGACAACTAAACCACCTTTCGAGGTTTCAGGGCTTTATTAGCCTCCTATCCTGTCCATTGTTCATTCCAGTTTAGCTATTTTCATCTTAAATTTGAACCCTTCCTAGACTCTTTTCACTCTTCACACTTTCTCTACTGATCCTCTCTCCTAATTCCGGGACGGTTCTACCACATTGAGGAGGTACAGACAGAGGAAAGAAGTGATTCAAACGTTACTACTGATCCTAAATAAGTATATTGTCTCAATACAAATTATTCTATTCCTCTTAGCCTCGATGATTGAAATTCAAAAGTGAAAATTCTATTTTTTTTTCTTCTAAATGACTCGATCTCTGCATTTCTGCTGAGTCATGATCAATTCAGTCTAGTCCGGTAAGTGATAGTCAAGGGATAGAAAGAAACACCCAGGATGATGCGGGCCTTTGTTGAACTCCTCCCAAAGGTCTTCCTGTTGCGCACACTCCAGCTGCTGATTGAGCTCCCGTTTCGTTTGTATGACCTGCTCTCCCCTATACTTCCTTTACTTCTCTCTGCCATGACCAGTAAAATAAAAGCTCTTTGAAGACAAAAAATAAACTTTATGAACTTTATCAAAATGAAGGAGATTCACGATACTGATCACTGAGCAGAAGAAATTGCAAAATGGAACTTTTAATATTTTAAAGCCATTTGGAATCTAGTCTGCATGAGCGATTCTATACGATGGATTTACAGATCTGTAGAGAGATGATGACCCTAGAGAATTTGCACTGACAGCCACGGAGGTAGAAACACGGGAGTAACTTTTAATTGCATATTTAATTGACCTTGCAGGAAAGTGAAGCTCATATTTGGTACTGGGTACAGTTACACAGATTCCAAAATTGTAATCTAAACAAATTTCCCAGGCTATTTTATGTTATTAATAGAATCACATAATGTCTATACTCTGGATTCCTTTGGCATTGCTAAGACAACCACCACTTTATAATAAACAGGATGCAAAGTGGTCAGGAGATAAGATAAACTTACCATGTGACAGTATTTTTTTACTAATTTATAATGAATACCTATCAAAAACACTCTGAAAAGTCATCTGACATGCTTTTGAAACTGTCAGATTCATAGTTAATACAAGTAAAACATATAATTTTTAGGTGGCTGATTGCTTTTCCAGCCAAATGGGTATTTATGGAATTTACAATCATGTAAAATCAGTAATTTTGCTGGCTGTGTTTTCACTTTGGATAAAGCTAAGGGAATTGCTGTTTCTTAAGAAAAGAATAGGTCTATTTTTTTCCAAAGGCATTTGTTATAAAATTCTATTTCAGAGCTATTACTGGACCAAAAAGAGTATGTTGTGATTGTTGGGGGTGCCTGTCAAGGCGATTTGTGCTGTAGGAGAGCACTGGACTGCGAACCACAGGTTGACAGTGCGAACTCACCAGCTGCTCCTCAGGGTGGATATGAGTTGAAACTGAGTTGATGGCACTGAGCAACAACAACTCCATATGACAGAGTCGAACTGCTCCATAGGGGTCTCTAGGCTGCAATCTTTACAGAAGCAGATCATTAGGTCTTTCTCCCATAGAGCCACTGGGCAAGTTTGAACAGCCAACCTTGGGTTAGCAGCTAGGTGCTTAACCACTGTGCCACCAGGATTCTTAAACTCCCTTTATATGTGTGTATAATATATATATATATACACACACACACATACATATATACATACATGTATATGTTGTTGTTGTTGTTGTTAAGTGCCGTCGAGTCGGTTCCGACCCATAGCGACCCTGTACAGGGTTTCCGAGGGTGTAAATCCTTACGGGAGTAGAAAGCCTCATCTTTCTCCCGCGGAGCGGCTGGTAGTTTCGAACCACTGACCTTAAGGTTCGCAGCCCGATTCGTAACCACTACGCTACCAGAGCTCTGTATATATGTATGTATATATATACATACATGTATATATATATATATTTAACTCCCTTTATATGTATGTATATATGTATGTATATATACATACATATAAAGGGAGTTAAATATATATATATATATATATCCACTACTTATCTATCAGTTTGTCATGCTGTGCTAGCTTGCATGTTGTTGGGATGCTGGAAGCTATGCCACTGGTATTCTAAATACCCAAAGAGTCCACCATAACGTGGTCACCCATAATGGACAGGTTCCAGTTGTACTTCCAGACTAAGAATAGGAAGAAAGAGAGTTGGACTACCTTTGAATGTTTAGCCAATGAAAACTTTATGAATAGCAGTGAAACATTGTCATATATATATTTATATTTGCTGTCATGTTGGCTCTGACTCGTAGCAACCCTGTATAGGGTTTCTGAGGAGCAACTAGTGAGTTTGAACAGCCAACCTTGTGTTTCACACTGACTTTGTGGTCCAGTGGTTATCTTATAGCACGACAACAGTGCTCTATATGATAAGCACTGGACTGCCCGCCAGCTCCTCAGAAATCCTATACAAGGTTGCTATGAATCATAACTAACTCAACTGCACTTAACATTATATATATATATATATATGCCATGATGTCCTCATAAGTTATAAAGTAAAACAGCTGAACTCCATAGGCTTTTCTTGGCTGTAATCTTTACAGAAGCAGCTGTCCAGCCTTTTTCCCACTGTGCTAAATTCAGCTTGAATCTCTGGCAGTTCCCTGTTGATATACAGTTACAGCCATTTTTTAATTATCTTTAGCAAAAATTTACTGGCATGTGATATTAATGATATTGTCCAATGGTTTCCGCATTCATTTGGGTCACCTCTCTTTGGAATGGGCACAAATATTGATCTCTTTCAATCAGTTGGCCAGGTAGTTGTCTTCCAAATTTATTGGCATAGATGATTGAGTGCATCAGTTTCTGGAAAGATTTCAATTTGTCTACGTTCTATTAATCCCTGATGCTTTGTTCTTTGCCAAACACACCTTGGACTTCTTCCTTCAGTACCATTGGTTCCTTTTTTTTTTTTTTAATGTTTCATTGCGAATCATGTGATAGGTTACATGGGAGAACATTAGCTTTACATTCATCCTATCATATACCGTTTCATTGCCATGGGATTCCCCTCCATGCAACATCAACCTACCAAAGGGTATACCCTGCAAGCCTGCTCCCAGGTCATCATCACACAATCCCTCTCCCTTTCTGGGTCTAGAGTCCCCAGCCACTCCATCTCTCCATGTCATCATCTCTGCCTCCATCTCTGGCTTCATTGCTTCTCTGGGTAGGGTCTTGCACTCTGCTCTTCTCCCTTGATGGTTCCAGGGACCTCAGCTCCTGGACTGCATAGTCAATCACTCCCCTCTTTTTGCTACAAAACATCTACCTTTACATCCCCAACCCTCACAGTCAGTCCTGATAACAATTACTCACCATTGTACCACAAGGGATCTATCCCCATCTCCTTTCTTTAGCCCCGCCCAGACAGACTGGATACTACTCAGTGGAGATTCTACCTTCTTCCGTGCCCTCTGGATCTAGCCTCCCTCTTGAAAGCTTATAATCCAGTCATTTCTTGCCTTTGTAGCCCCCCATTTTGGGTAGCCAATGTCCAAGTTGCCCATCCCTTTCTACTCTGTGTATGGAGGGGCTGGGAATGATCCTCGCTATAAAGATTTATTCCTTCTTTTGATCTACTACATCCATAGGTGTAGATCAAGTTCATCAAATTGTATCAGATTACTCTTTTTTTCTCCTCTCCTTTCTTCTTCTAGTTGAACTCTGATCATCTAGTCATTGAAGCCAGGTCAAGTGGGTATTATCTGCAAGTGTGGGTGTTCTTATGCGTATGTCCTCTCTTCTTATCAGCTGGATGCTACACTCTCCACTCTAGTCCTCTGTGTCTAGACTCTAAGCCCAAGAGTCCTCAGGTCTTGCCACAATGCTGGCCAACCAGGTCTCCACCCGGGTTCACAGGAGTTTATTGAACATTGTAGGGCTTAGATTGCAGCTTCATGGCTACTTTTCCCTTACTTCCCCTTAACGGTGACGAATGTAGTTACCAATCAGAGTGTATGTCTGCTCGTGTATTCCCATTGAATCTTAATCTTGGAAGGGGGTTTGCCCTGAGGGGACCGGACCACTTGCCTTGATGTCTCCTGGGTGAGCAACTTGCTTGTTCCTGTAGTAATCAGTTGGACTGCCATTATTGTTTCATATTTTTCCTGTCAGTCTTTCTTTCAAGAAGTATCTTCTGTTCTTCTTGCTGCTCCAGGCTGGTCTGCTTGTCCTTTCAAGTGGAAATTTTCCAACTCAGAAGATTCTGGGTGAGGTTAAGGATTCCACCTATGGTCTTATGTAATGCAGAGGCTCCACAGAAAGCCTCCTTCACTGGGCACTTTGTAGCCCCATTTTAGGTATTCCAATCAGTTATGGGCAGAAGATGGACTTACAAGCTTTCCATGGTGATATTTCTGGCTATTCCTTTCTCTCCCCCTCCTGTGTCTATTTTATAATAGTATGCCAGGGAAACCAAGATTCAAAAGACAGCCAAGCATCTTAACATTATTTTCTCCCTTTTGCCCATTCCAACCATGTCTCAATCCCTGTATCCCAGAGCCCTGTTGTTCCAAGGTTGTGCATACATCATTATTTGCCTCTGTCTTGCTTAGCCCATGCAAACCTGCATAATCGTTTTCCCATCCGCCTTATTCTTCCATTCCCCTCCCCCTTTTTGTGTATTGCCCCCCTCCCTAGCACCCAAACTATCCTGTGTCTATTCCGTACCCTGTTCTCTACCTCCCCCTCCCCCTCCCCCCCACATCCCAATAACCAGCAGTGAATCCCTCCCCCCTCCCATGTTTAGTATGGGTTCTTTTTCTTAGTCTTAGTACCATTGGTTTTTCATCATATATTACCTCTTGTGAGAAATGTTGTGGATACCCCAACACTGCTTCGGTTCCTCTTGGTTACTGGCAGGTCAGTAAGATGGATCTCTGGAATGAGAACTGGGGTGGATCACCTTATCCCTTATGTGGTCACTGATGAGTTATCATGGGTGCTTACTGATCAATGCTCAAGAAATCCAATCTGTACTCATTTTAGCAAGAATGAGGCTTTATGATTTGATTTTGCAAAATCAGGCACCAAGCCCAAAAGACAAGATGGACAGATGTGCTATGCAGCTGTTTTACAAGCATCTTTATCTCTTAACTTGAAAGCACTACCCCCAGTTCGTCATTGACTGAGTACTATGGGTAAATAATTTTCCTGGACATTGCCTATTTCCCCTCGATTGTTGCATTCTTATTTTAAAGTTTCTACTTCTCAAATATGTTCCCCTCCCCCTCCTCCTAATTGATCCTATTTATACATACCCCAGGTTAATGGGCTTCTATTGATATATCAGCCAACAATCTTAATTAGCAACTTCCAGGACCCCCTTATTCCTGAAGATGGACCATCATGAAAATTATTTCTCACACTCTTGAAATGGTTGAACATTGATTCTTTTCTTTTTGGTACAGTGACTGTATATTTCTTCAATCTTCTCTTGATGCTTTCTGTATCATTCAATATTTTGCCCATATTGCAAGTTGAAGCTTGAACTTTTTCTTCAGTTCTGATCATGTTCTTCCCTTTGGGTTTTCTAACTTCGGGTCTGCACAATTTAATTTTTGAATTATTATTGTCTTCTTGAGCTGCCCTTTGAAATTTTCTGTTCAGCTCTTTTACCTCCTCATTTCTTCCAGTCGCTTTAGCATCTCTATGCTGGGGAGCTAGTTTCAGAGTCTCTTCTGACATCCATTTTGGACTTATTCTTCTTTCTTGTCTTCTTAATGACCTTTTTCTTTCTTTCTGTATGATGCTCTTAACGTCATCCCACAACTCTTCTGGTCTTTGGTCCTTAGTGTATAATGCCTCAAATCTGTTCTTGAGATGGTCTCTAAATTCAAGTGTAATATGGTCAAGGTCATATTTTGGCTCTGATGGACTAGTTTTCTTTTTTTCAGTTTCAGCCTGGACTTACATGTGAGCAATTGATGGTCTGTTGAATGTTGTAGGGCTTGGCTCACAGCTTCATTGCTGTTTTCCCCTCACTTCCCCTTATCGGTGACGAACGTGGTCACCTATCAGAGTATGTATTCCCATTGAGTCTTAGTCTTGGAAGGGGGTTTACTCTGAGGGGACCCAACCACTTGCCTTGATGTCTCCTGGGTGAGCAACTTGCTTGTTCTTGTATGAACTAATTTGTTTTAAAATAAATGTTGAGTATATCAAAACTAGAAATTAAAACATCTAATTTTTCCGTAGTGTTTAAGTTCCATTTTGAATACTTGCTATTTTACTATTTAGAATCTAGAAAATTAAGTAAACGATTTCATAGAGCTTTTGGAAAATGAGAAGTGGTTTAAAAATGTTCTTGGAAAAACAATATGAAAAGATAATGGAATTTTTCCATGAACTTTGTGAAGTACCCTTGTACTTGTTCCCATTGAAAAACACCAGGGGACAATTTAAACTTCATTTATAAATGTAATATTCAGTTTCCATTTTATAAACATCAATTATCTAAAGTAATTCCAAAGCCTTTCCAATTGTTAAGGAGTCTTATGAGTTTAACTTTATATACAAATGTATAAGTATTGTGAAAATAACGAGTGTGTATGACAGGGAAGTAGGAGGTGAAATAGATCAAATGTTTGGCATGGCAGTGTGGGTTAATGTAAATACTGAGCACTTTGGGGACATTCCAAGCCACTGAAGAAGCTAAGGCCCAATACCATGCTTCTGTGACTCTTTGACAGTTTTTGTTAAAGAACTTCATGTCCTCCAGGTTGTTATTTTTCACTAGCAAATTTAGGACATTTTTACAAAAACAAATTATGTGGCAAAATTTTAAAATACTAAAAATATAGAACATAATGCATGACCGGAGTTTCGGGAGATTACTTTGTCAGAGGCAGAGCTGGCGGGGCGCAAGTGAAGCCTGGTCATTATGTATGAAGAGGGAGGGAGGGAGGGAGGGAGGCAGGAAGAGTGGTTTGTTGTCATCCTCTGTGTATGGGCTAGTCACTTTTCACATAATTGCCTTTTAGTATCTCATGGTGCTCAGTAATGGAAACAACATTAAAGCTAATTAAGGAAACTGCTGCTTCAGCTTTTTTATTTCTTCTGCCCTCTATCTCTCCCAATACTTTTTCAAATTTACTTGAAATAACACAGTGAATTACAACTTATTCTCTTTCTGGCATTTGACATTAGCGCTGTGCTCATTTAGTACTTCAGTAACATTTGCTGCTTTTTCAGCATATTTCAAAGCTTTTCTTTCCTAAATTTTGAGCCAATACTTACTGAGAACCTATGATTCTTTCACTGTGGGGCACAGAAAGATTAACTAAACTTGATTCTTGTCCACAAAGAGCTAAGACACATAAATAACTAGAATAATAATTCAAATCTCTATTTCACACATAAGGACAAATGGAAAGTGGAGAGTTTCCCTTCGGTTGGTGAACTCAGAGAAAGCTCCTAGGCCTTTTAATTACCCATTGCCATTGAGAGGGTTCTGACACATAGTGACCTTTTGTTGTTGTTAAGTGCTGCCAAGTCAGTTCTGACCCAGAAAGACCCTGTGTAGAGTTTCCCAGGAGTGGCTGGTGAGCTTGAACTACTGTCCTTGTGGTTTAAACCAATTTTGCAGTCCAGCTCATTAACCCACAGTGCCACACCAGTACTCCAGTGACCCTTTAGAACAGAATAAAACTGCCCCATAGGATTTCCAACTGCACTTAACAACAACCATATTTATACGGAGGAGCCCTGGTGGTGCAGTGGGTTAAGCATTGGGTTTTCAACTCAAAGCTGGTGGTTCAAATCCACGAGGAGAAAGATGAGGGAGACTGCTGTCTGTAGAGATTTACAACCTTGACAATGCAATGGGGGCACTTCTATTCTGTACTGCGGGACCACTATGAGTCTGAATCAACTCAAGTGTAGTTAGTTAATCTTTATGGAAGCAAACTGCCCAATATTTCTGTGTCTAAGCACCTGGTGGGTTCCACCTTCTGACCTTGTGCCACCAGGATGCCTTGGATTTTTAACTGTTGTTAGGTGCTATCCAGTTGGTTCTGATTCATAATGACCCTACGCACAACAGAATGAAATATTGCCCAGTCCTGTGCCATCCTCACAATTGCTGTTATTCTCGAGCCCATCGCTGCTGGCACTGTGTCAATCCATCTCTTTGGTGGTCTTCCTATTTTGTGCCTACCCTCTGCTTTACCAAGCATGATGTACTTCTCCAGGGACTGGTACCTCTTGATAGTGTGTCCAAAGTATGAGAGACAAATTCTTGCCATCTGGCTTCTAAGGGACATTTATTCCAACACAGATTTATTTGTTCTTCTGGCAATCTATGGCACTTTTGATAATCTTCTGTAACACCAAAACTCTAATGCATCAATTCTTCTAAGGTCTTCCTTAATCATTGTCCAACTTTCATATGCATATGAAGCTATTGAAAATACCATGGCACCTTTGTCCTCAAGCTGACATCTTTGCTCTTCAACACTTTAAAAGGTCTTGTGCAGCAGGTTTGCCTAATGCAATATGTCGTCTGATGTCTTGGCTGCTGCTTCCTTAGAGTGTTGATAGAGCAAAATGAAGTCTTTGACAACTTCAGTCTTTTCTCCATTTATTATTTTGATGTTTTCTAATCCAGTTGTAAAGATTTTTGTTATCTTTACATTGAGGTGCAAGCCATACTGAAGACTGTGGCCTTTGGTTTTCATCAGTAAGTATTTTAAGTACTCTTCACTTTCAACAAACAAGGTTGTGTTATCTACATATTGTAGGTTGTTAATGACTCTTCCTCCAATCCTGAAGCCATGTTTTTCTTCATATAGTCCTATAGGGTGGCTATGAGTCAAACTAGACAAAGTACTGGCAGATGGCATGGCAGAATTGCTGTTACTTGCTCTTTCCGTCTCTGTTTTCCAGTTTCTTGAATGTAAGTTGTTAGACTTTGGTCCTCAATTGTATCCACTAAACCACTTTTCGTAACTGCCTCCACAATACCAAATCCAGTGGTCAACTATCAGTGTCCATTGTAACTGAACTCTCAATGTCATTTCAGTTGAAATACTTTCTTTTCTTGGTTCATGAAGCACCAAGCTACTATTGTGTTTTTCTTGTGCCTATGGTCATTCCGGTCATTTGTCTTCAGCTTCCCTTGTTAGAATCTGCTTTTGTGGACCTTTACATTTTGGCATGCTCCAGAACTGTTTCTTCTTTCCTCTACCCATACTCTATGTTGTTGTTAGTAGATATGTTCAGTAGGTTCCGACTCATAGTGGCCCTATGACCAACAGAACAAAATACTGCCTAGTCCCGCACCTTCCTCATAATTGTTGCTATGCTTGAGCCCATTTATGTGCTAATCAATCTTGTTGGGGGTTCTCCTTCTTTGCTGACCCTCCATTTTACCAAGCATGATATCCTTCTCCAGAGACCTCCTGATAATATGTCTGAAGTCTGAGGGACAAAGTCTCACAATCCTGATTTCTAAGGAGCATTCTGACTATACTTTTTCCAACACAGATTTGTTTTTCTAGCAGTCCATGGCACTTTTAATATTCTTCGTCAACAACATAACTCAAATGCATCGATTCATCTATGGTCTTCCTAAGTCACTGTCCAACCAGTACTCTGGTTCCACTTCAGAGATTCTGATTCAATTGGTCTGGGAATTCTAGGATGTAAGTATTTTATTTTAAATCCTCTACCCCCATCTCATGAATCTAATATGTGACAGAATTGAGAAACCCTGCATGGGGAGATCTCATACAGGTCTATGACACTAAATGCCACAAAAAGTTGGCAATTCAAATATACAATTCTAATCCTTATATTCCTTTAAACTCCAAACTCATAAGTAACAGATTGATATTTCCAATTTGCTGTCTAATGCCGATTTAAAGTTTAGCATGTCTAAAATTGATCTTGTAATTTCCCATTTAAGTCCTTCTTGCATCTCAGTAGATGGCATATGTTATAAATCAGCCCATTGCTCAGATCCTAAATCTAGACATCATCCTGGATTCTCTTTCTCTCATATTCCAATTCATTGTCAAATCCCTTTGTTTCTGTCTTCCAAATTGATCCTGAGTTTGCTAATTTCTCATTACCTCCATTTCAATCTCCCCAGCCTATGCTACCATCATCTGGTCTTGTAGCCTCCTAACTGCTCTCTTATGTTCACTCTTTCCACCACCTTCATAGTCTCTATACAGCTGCAAAGTCACTTCTTTCAGAGAAGACTTCCCCGAATGCTAGTCTTAGAAGGTAATCTTTGCCCTATTATTTTGTTTTATTTCTTATGCCTGATATTGTATGTTCAATTACTTGTTTGTCTTCTCAAGAAGGGGCATTGTTTTGGTTTTTTTCACCATCATATTTCAGGTGTCTAGAACAGCATCTTGCATGTAATAGATACATGTGTACTGAATAAATGAATTGATAAATATATGAATGCTGAGGAAAGGATTTTAGACCAAGGGAACAATGAACCAAGAAAAATTAGCTAATTTGGGAGAAAGCCATATTTAGCTGATGGGTACTTGAGAGGAATAATGAGAGATTAGTCTAGAAAGAGAAGTGTTGTTGTTGTTAGTTGTCTTCTAGTCAATTCCAACTCACATCATCTCTATGTGTGCGTAGTAGAACTGCTCCATAGGATTTTCAAGGAGTCCTGGTGTGGCACTCTGGGTTAATGCACTGGACTGCAAAGTTGGTTTGAACCACAAGGTTGGCAGTTCAAATTCACCAGCTGCTTCTTGGAAATTCTATACAGGATTGCTATGAGTTGGAACCAATTTGACAGCACTTAAAAACAGCATCTACCTTTTGGAAGCAGATTGCCAGGTGTGTCTTCTGAGGCTTTGAATTAGCAACCTTTCATTTAGCAGCTGAGTGTTTCTTTCTATATATTGTGTCCTGGGTGGTACAAACAATTAAGCACCTGGTTATTGACAGTTCAAACGCAGCCAGAGGCACATTGGAAGACAGGCTTGGTGATCTGTTTCTGAAAAGTTGCAGCCTTAGATACCCTATAGGGCATTTCTACTCTACATATATGGGGTTGCCATGAATCAGAAGCAATTTGATGGCAACTACAAGCAACAAAAAAATAACATGTGAACTTTTGAAAATGGAAAGCCATTTAAAAAATTTTCCATCCATGGGAAGTATATTTATTTAATTGAAATGAGGCTTAAAATATAAGGATTGATAACTAAATAGAAATGATGGTTAAGGGAGAGGGAAGAGTCAAATATGATTCTGTAATTTATGGGTAATCTAATGAATGTTGATGGCATCAACAAAAGAAAGAAGATATAGAGAATAATGGAATATTGTTTTTACTACTGCTATTGACATTAGATTTGATATAGGTTTGAAGGCTGGAAAGGTAACCCTTTTGTTTTTTTAAAGTGTGTGGGAAACATACATGTGGAGATAGCAAAGAACAAATTATACATGAAGAGCTTGAACTTGGAAGAGAATTGAAGGCAAGAAATCAGGTTTGAAAATTCTGCCATGAGGGATCAGATGATATTGTAAGAATGGATATGGTTATGATGTAGGAAGTTGTAAAATTGGAAATGAGGGAGCCTAGTATGGAATCTTTGAAATGTTACATTAAGAGGTGATATGAGAACTAAATACCTGGAGAACTAAAGAACATTCAGAGAAATAGAAGGAAATCTTCATAGTACAGAACACCATGAAGTACAGGAAAGAATGAGTTAGAAAGAAGAGAAGTTAAACATTAGCATACATAATGCAGAGAGTTTGAGGAGGGTGAAGAGAATGAACTGCTTACTAGCAAAGAAAAATTGACTGTAACTGCAGAGGTGTGGATTACCAACTTGACAGAATTTATGAGAATGTACAAAAATCATTTTGAGGGGCAGAAAACAAAACAAAACAAAAGTTGAACCATACCTAAAAAAAAAACAAAATCAGTTTTGGAGGAAGAGATTAAACATTCAAGAAGTGACTGTAGGTCATCCATATAGAGTAAAGTCCAATGCATCCAAATGTAAGGTTGTTGAGAAGAGTAATGAGACAGACACACACACCAATGGATGGGATAGAGGTGAGAAAGTAGATACTCATATAGTTATGATTTTAATAAGGTTGGAAATAAGATTACCTGTTCAGACGTGGTATAGAATGGGGTAGCAGGGGAGTGAGGAAAAGGAATTGGTAAAAGTATATAACCAACATTGTGTTGATGTCTTTCCTCTAGACCTACCTTTTTTAAAAGCTTTTATTATGAATCGAGTGATAGTTTACAGGGCAGATCATCAGTTTTACACTCAACAAATCATATTTTGTTTCATTGAAATGATTATAATCCCTTCCATGCACCATCGGTTAACACTCCATCTATTCCCACTCCACTCCATACCTCACCCATTTCTTTTCTTTTCTTAAGTTTTCATTGTGAATTGAGTGATAGTTTACATGGGAGAACACCAGCTTTACACTCATCCTATCGTATTTCGTTTCATTGCAATGATTACAATCCCCTCCATGCATCATCATTCAACAGCATTTGCTCCCTTTATTTTTGGATGTACACTGAAGCACTCAGGAATATATAATCATTCAAACAATCAAAGGACTTACCCTGCAAACCTGTCCCCTGGCTGCCAGCACACAGCCATTTCCTTCCTTGAGTCTAGAGTCCCCAGCCACTCCAACTCTCCATATAATTGTCTCTGCCTCCATCTCTGGTGTCACTGCTTCTCTGAATAGGGTCCTGCACTCTGCTGCTGTGAGATGATATCTCATTATTGTTTTGATTTTCATCTCTCTAGCGTAGTGGTTACGAATCGGGCTGCGAACCTTAAGGTCAGCGGTTCGAAACTACCAGCCGCTCCGCGGGAGAAAGATGAGGCTTTCTA
>NW_006408657.1:6299066-6308002 GCF_000296735.1 Chrysochloris asiatica
AAAAAAAAAAAAAGACTGTGTCTTCCCCATTTAATATATTTTGGTTCATTGTCAAAGATCAGTTGATTGTATGTGAATGGATTAACTTCTGGATTTTCAATTCAGTTCGATTGATCTTTGTACCTTTCATTGTACCAATACAAGGCTGTTTTGACCACTGTGGCTGTGTAGTAAATTTTGAAATCAGGAAGTGAGAGACTTCCAACTTTGTTCTTCTTAAGTTGTGCTTTGCTTATCTGAGGAATCTTTCCCTTACATATAAAGTTTGTGTTCATTTTTCCATCTCTTTAAAGAATATTGTTGGAATCTGGATTGGGATTGTGTTTTATATGTAGATTGCTTTGGGTAATAACATTTTCACAATGTTGAGTCTTTCTAAGCATGAGCATGCTATATTCTTCCATTTTTGTAAATCCCTTTTTTGTTTCTTATAGTAGTGATTGTAGTTTTCTTTGTATAGGTTTTTTATTTTTCTGGTTAGATGTATTCCTAAATATTTCATCCTTTGGGTGGCTATTGTAAGTCATATTGTCTTCCTAATTTCCTTTTCAGAGCTGTCTTTATTAGTATAGAGGAAGCCAACTGATTTTTGTGTGTTGATCTTGTACCCTACCACTTTGCTAAAGCTTCCAATGAGTTCCAGTAATTTTTTTTTTTTTTCTGAGTCTTTGGGATTTTCTATGTATAGGATCATATCATCTGCAAATAAAGAGAGGTTTCCTTCTTCTTTGCCAATTTGGATGCCTTCAATTTCCCATTCTTGCCTTATAGCTCTGGCTAAGACTTCCAACACAATATTGAATAGGTGTAGTGATAAAGGGCATCCTTATGTGGTTTCTGTTGTCAATGAGAGTGATGTTGACTGTTGGTTTTGTATATATGCTCTTAATTGTGTTAAGAAATTTCCCTTCAATTCCTACTTTGTTGAGTGCTTTTATCAGGAATGTGTTTTGGATTTGACAAATGCCTTTTCTGCATCAATTAATAGAATCACGTGGTTATTTCTCTTTTTAAATTTATATGGTGGATTACATTGATTGTTTTTCTAATATTGAACCATCCTTGCATCCCTGGTATGAATCATGTTTAATAGTGATGTATATATATATATATATATTTGAATTACATTGGTTAGGATTTTGTTGAGAATTTTTGCATCTATGTTCATGAGGGATATTGGTCTATAATTTTGTTTCTTAGTAACGTCCTTCCCTGGTTTTGATATGAGGGTTATGCTTGCTTCATAAAATGTATTAGGAAGTTTTCTATCCTTTTCTATATTCTGGAATAATTTGAGTAGAATTGATGACAGCTCTTCCCTGAATGTTTGGTACAACTCACCAGTGAAGATGTAATCTGGATCTGGACTTTTTTTGCTTGGGAGTTCTTTGATGACCTACTCAAATTCTTCATTTTTAATAGGGCTGTTCAAGTTTTCTACTTCATTCTGTGTAAGTTTAGGTAGGTCATGTTTTTCTAAAAATGTATCCATTTCCTCTAGATTTTCAATATTGTTGGGGTACAACTCTTCAAAGTATCCTGTTTTTATCCTTTTTATTGCCTTTGGTGCTGTTCTGACATCACCCATGTGGTTTCTTATTCGTGTTATTTGTGTCTTCTTGTTTTCTTTTGTTAGACTTACCAATGGTTTGTTAATTTTATTAATCCTTTCAATGAACCAGCTTCTTGTCTTGTTTGTTCTTTCTATAATTTTCCTATTTATTTCATCTTTAATCTTTACCATTTCTTTTTGTTTGGTGACTGTAGGTTTATTTTGCTGGTCTATTTCTAATTGTTGGAGATGTTATGATAATATGTTGATTTTGGTTCTTTCTTCTTTTTGGATGTGTGCATCTGTTGCTATAAATTGTTCTCTCAGACTGTTTCAGCTGTGTCCCAAAGATTTGGATATGTTGTGTTTTCATTCTCATTTTTTTTCTAGGAATTTTTAATTTCACATTTTGTTTGTTCTACTATCCAGTAGCTTTTAAGCAGGGTGTTATTCAGTTTCCATGTGTTTGACTTTATTTCCTTCATCTTCCTATTGTTGATTTCTAATTTTATAGCATTGTGATCTGAGAAGATGCTTTGTAGTATTTTGATACTATGCTTTATGGCCTACCAGATGGTCTATTCTGGATAATGTTCCATGTGTACTGGAAAAGAATGTGTATTGTGTTGTTGTTGGGTTGAATGTTCTGTTCACATCTATGAGGAAGAGGTCTAGTTTGGATGATTATATTGTTTAGTTCCTCTGTGTCTTTGTCAAGTTTCTTTCTGGTTATTCTAGCTTTTTTCAAAAGTGGTATATTAAAATCTCCCACTATGATTGTAGAATTGTTTATTTCTTTCTACAATTCTATTAGGATTTGCTTTATGTATTTGGGGGCTCTTTTGTTAGGAGCATAGATATTTATTATGGTTTTATCCTCTTGTTCAATTGACCCTTTAATCATGAGATAATGTTCTTCTTTGTCTCTTATGCTGGTTTTTGCCTTACAGGTGAAGTATTGCTATTCCTACTCATTTTTTAGTGCAATTAGCTTGGTATATATTTTTTATCCTTTAATTTTTAATCTATTTTTGTGTTTGTGTGTAAAGTGTGTCTCTTGTAGACTACATATTGAAGGATCCTGTCTTCTTATCCATTCTATCACTCTCTGCTTATTTTTTGTTTTGGTTTGTTTCCCATCCCTTTTTTTTCCCACTCTCTGTCTATTGACTGGTGTGATTACTCCAATGACATTCAGTGTATTTATCAATGTTGTTGTTAAGTACCATGGAGCCAGTTCCAACTCATAGCGACCCTGCACAGGGTTTCTGAGGTTGTAAATCTTTATAAGAGCAGAAAGCCTCATCTTTCTCCCATGGAATACCTGGTAGTTTTGAACTGCTGACCTTGAGGTTAACAGTCTGATTCTTAACCACTATGCTACCAGAGCTCCATATATTTATCAATAGGTATGAATTAATTGCTGTTATTGTGTTGTTTGTTTATTTGTGGTGCTGCTGGTTTTTTTGTTCTGCACGCCTTCCTGTGCTGAGCTCATTTTTTGTGCTTTCTCTTGTCAACGTCTTCATAGTTTTAATGTTTCCCTAATCTTCTTGGATTTTCCTTTTCTTGATATGTTGTGAAATATTAACTTTCTTTGATGTTACCCTATATTCTATTAATTTATTCTTCCTTTTAAAACAGTCTGTTTTATGCTGAAATCTACCTCATCTCCTCACCACTTGGATCTTTGTTCCTATATGTTTCCCTTCTTTCACGTTGTAGTTTTCCTGATAATAGACTGACTTCTTAGTTCCCTAATTTCCTTGATTTTCCTATTGCTGATTTCTAATTTTATAGCATTGTGTTTTGGAGTACTTTTATATTTGTAGTATTTTGATGTCCATAATAGACCATGTGTTAAGCCACAAAGCAAGCCTCCATAAATTTACAAATATCAAAATACTATAAAACATTCTTGTAGTTTTGTTCTGCTTTGAACAATTGCATCTCTGGACTGAGTTCCAGGTTTTGTTGCCATGTATGTCAGTCTTCAGTTGTTGTATGCTCTTGTCTGTTCTCAGTCCAAAGAATCTGCTTTAGTATGTTTTGAAGCACTGGCTTGGATTTTACAAATTCCCTAAATTTCTGTTTATCCTAGAATGTTCTTATTTCACCATCATATTTGATTGATAACTTTGTTGGACATATAATCCTTTGTTGGCATTTTTTTTCTTCCAGAATTCTGTATATGTCTTCTCATTGCCTTCTTGCCTGAATGATTTCTACTTAGAGATCAGAGGTTCATCTTATTGGCTTGCCCTTGTGGGTAACACTTCTATTTTCCCTAACTGGTTTCAGGATTCTTTCCTTGTGTTTGATTTTGGAGAGTTTGATTATGATATGTCTTGGTGATTTTATTTTGGGTCTATCCTGCCTGGGATTCATTCAGCTTCTCAAATGCTTATCTTCTCCTCTTTCAACATGTTAAGAAAATTTTCTTCCAGAAACTCTTCAGTTATCTCTTCTGTGGTTTTCTTTGATTCTTTCTGTTCTGGAACTCCAATCACCTGTAGCTTATTTCTCTTCATGTTGTCCCACATGAATCTTAGGCTTTCTTCATATTTTTCATTCTTTTTTTTCTACTTGTTATTCTATTTTATCAGTACTGAAAATTTTTTCTTTAATCTTGCTGATTCTGGCTTCCATTCCTTCAATTCTAGTCCTTTGTTCTTTCAGTGAATTTTCAATTTCTGGTATTTTAGTATTGATTGTCTGGACCTCTTTTTGTAGGTTTTTATTGTATCCAATGCTATATCTATTTTGTTTGATTGTTCCTGTAGCATTTTCTGACTTCTTCCTTATTTTCCTCAACCTTACTGTGGAACATTTAGATGCACCTCTATAGCATTCTCTTGAATTCCTTTTCAGGCAATTCCAAAGCCTGTTCTCTCTTTAATGTGAACTCTAACTCTTTCTCTTGGTCATTTGTTTGAGTTACTCTGTTTTGTTTCTAACATGAGCAGAAATTGTCTGTTACTTTTTAGGCATTGTGGTGTTGCTGTATTTGTATTAATTAGATGAATGTTTGTTGGTGTATTCTTAAGCTCTCTCCAATTGTCTCCTGGTAGATATGATCAGGAGATGGGCTTCTCTTTTCACTGCTCTTACAGCTCAATTCAGAGTGGTTTTAGCAGGTGTTGGTTGTAGATGCTTCTCTGGTATATAGCAGCTGGTATTGGCTCTTGTCTTAGGATTTTATATGGTGTAATGGTAGTTTGCTTGTGTGGCTTCAATTGTTGTCTCTTATTGGGTAAGGCAAAAGAGAAAGAGCTCCCCCAAGATAGAAGGAGGACCAAAAATCCAGACTAAACATGGAAGTCCAAAATTGCAAACACCAGAAAATACTGGGTGGGGAGTGGGGGAACAGGGTGTTAGTGGGAAAATATGGGTAAGACTTTGGTGCCACCTGGTGTGGGTTAATGTGCCAGACTGCAAAGCTGCTTGAACTGCAAGGTAGGCAGTTCAAGCTCACCAGCTGCTCCACGGATACTCTTTACAGGGTCGCTGTGGGTTGGAATCGACTCGATGGCACTTAACAACAACAACAACAATGACATCTTGCCTTTAAAAGTCGCTTGAGAAATTTCAAGATCTTCTTGCTGAGCCTCCTGATTTAACTCAAGGTTTTGTTTTTGACTTTTTTTTCCCCCTCCCTTCATGTCCAGGGCTGGCCATAGCCGCTTTGGAAGACATTTCTGTTGCAAGCTCTTCCTGTTGACACTTTCCCAATCTTCGATTCTGCACCTAGAGATCAGCACTGTGCATATCCTTCCATGTGTGTAACAGAACCTTCCCTGGGGATGTCTACTCATTCAGGTCTCCACTCTAACCCCCCAGATTGGAGATGAGTAGACAGAGCAAAAGAAAAAAAATTCAAAAGGAATAATAAGAAAAAGAAAGCTTGCTCCTTTATCTATGTAGATCTGTCAGTTTTCTGCCATGGAAGTGCTGTTTTTACCCTCTATCTGCTCACTACCATTCAAAATGGTTGTGGCAGGATATGTTAGCCACCCCAAATTAGAAGCCACCTTCTTTCTTGCTTCTGCTAGAATTCTTACTCCTGGTAAGCCCTCAATCCAGTTACTTATCCCTTTATATGAATTTCAGAGTTCTGGGACAAACTTCTGAATCTATTTCATTTGGTTTTCCATCTTTTTACTGGTGGGGGTTTGTATAGCCTTTCTGTCTAGTCTGTCATCAAGTCCTCCTTTGACTTACTAATTAATAAGTGGTGTTTACATAAAATTTATAAAACTGCACAAGTACAAAATTACATTTAAATTTGTAATCTATTACTGTTGCAGTTTAGAAAGAGGTTTTTTCTTTGCAAGCTAAGAATGAAATATCAGTCTTGATATCTCTTGAAACAAAATATCATTCTTCAGAATGAGTATGAAAATTTGTGAACTTTGATGATGCTGGTGATGATATCTATCAATGAGTCTTCATTTCCAAATACAGTTGTAAAATATCTGCTCATAGGTAACTGAAGGCCTCTCTTTCTAACAGAGAAGCATCATTGTAGTTTTTTTTTTAAGTTGTATATTAACTGAGCAGAAAGATATAGAATTATTTCTCATAAATTAGATGATTTAGAGTGTAGGATACTTCTAAATACATACTTGATACTCAGTGTATGTTAACTGTACTTCTTCATCATTATTGTTATAAAGGATCATGTGCACATTGTTGTTGTAGTTAGTGCATCAAATTGTTTTCAACTCATAGTGACGCTTTATAGGGTTTCCAAGGAGCAGCTGGTGGGTTTGAATGGCCTGCCTTGTGGTTCAAACCGACCTTGAGGTCTAGTACTTTTCCTACAGCATCACAACACAACGTTTAAATTGTGTAAAATTTTGACACCCCATGTTTATTGCTATTTATCATAAGTTTGCAATATTTTGAAACATATTACAAATTCTTCTTACAAACTTTTGGACATTTGATGACAAAAATGTTCAACTATTTATATTCAATGTGAAGGCACTGATCAATATTAATACATTTGCTATCATGTGACTATCATAGTCAGTCTTATGAGACTCTCACTAGAATTCATCATTAATTAAACATGCTATCAAATTTAGTAACTTAGCTTTCTGAAGTGATTTAGTATTCATCAAAATAATACCAATCATAATGGATTCATTTGATATTAATGTGAATGTCATGTGTATTTCTCCAAAATTCTATTGCAGTCATTACTCATGCATTATTGTAATAAAGGATATCAATGGTAGATTGATCTATCCAATTCATTTTTATTCTATACCATTTTGTCCTATTAGATAAGAAGAGCTCAATTATTTTTTGTATGTCAAGCTTAAAATTCATTTTGTGCATTACAGATGAGATTTGGTTGGTGCCAAAATGTAAAAGAAAACAAACAAACAAAAAACATGTGAAATGAGCCCATAGTTACACATTTCTAAACAGAACCAACAATACATTCTAAAAATATCACTTAAATTAACCTGATTTTTGAGAGTGTGCTGATTTAATTCTGGAATAAAGTGAGAATAATTATTTTCTATTAAATTATTAGCAAATGATGCTGGCATTGCAATATGTAAATGCTAACTCTTATAGGGAGTCCTGGTGAGGCTCTGTAGAATAAGCACTGGACTTCTAACCACAAGGTTGGTGTTTCAAGTCTAGCAGCCACTCCTTGGAAACCTTGGAAAGGTGTCTCTGAGTTGGAATCTAATTAACAGCACTTAACAAGCATAGTGATTACGAATCGAGCTATGCACCTCAGGGTCAGCAGTTCAAAACTACCAGCTGTTCTGCGGGAGAAAGATGAGGCTTTCTGTTCCTGTAAAGATTTACAGCCTCGGAAACTATGTACAGGGTTGCTATGAGTCGGAACTGACTCCATGGCACATAACAACAACAACAACAACAACAACAACAACAACAGCAACTCTTCTATTAAAATATGCTCCTGATCCTGGCTTCAAAACAGGATACCTAGAGTAACCACTTTAACAATGTTTAGTATAAATTAAAAAACATAACAAGGATAAAATGCACACTTCAAGCTCCTCCAAAATGTATTACTTTGGTAAACTGTGAGAAATGGGCAACTTTTTAAATGTCATTTTGTTTTTTTATTGCTCATAATATTTTCTAAATCCCATACAGAACGCTTTTCCTGCTGGCTCAATTACTGTGAGTGACTCGAAGAAATTGAAGTTTTTTACCAACTTCTGCAATATGATATTGATCAAACATGAAATCAAGAGACATGAATAGTTACCAGTGATTGGAATGAAAAATTCGAAACAAAGAAAAATCAGCAGTGAGAAAATATGGTTTTGGTGATAGAAAAATTGTTGCTGTTGTTAGGTGCTCTCGAGTCAGCACTGATTCAGCAACCTTAGCATAACAGAAGGAAACGATGCCGACTCCCTTGCCAATCTCACAATTGTTGCTACATTTGAGTCCATTGCTGCTGCCACTGTGCCAATCCATTTCATTTGGGGTCTTCCTCTTTTTCAATGACCCACCAATTTACCGGGGTGAGAGATGAAGTCTGGCTATCTTGGCTTCTCAGGAGCATTCTGGCTACATTTCTTCCAACACAGATCTGTTTGTTCTTCTGGCAGTCCATGGTACTTTTAATATTTTCCTCCAACATCAAAACTCAAATGCATCAGTTCTTCTATAGCCTTCCTTATTCATTGTCCAACTTTCACATGCATATGAGGCTATTGAAAATGCCATGGTTTGGGTCAGGCACACCTTAGTCCTTAAACTTGCTCTTCAAAACTTTAAAGAGGACTTGTGCATCAGATTTGCCTAATGCAATATGTCATTTTATTTCTTGACTGCTGTTTCCATGAGTATTGATGCTTGAGTTGAGCAAAATGAAATTGTTGACAAATTTAATCTTTTCTCCATTATTGTTGTTAGGCTCCATTAACTCAGTTTCAACTCACAGTGGCACTATGTACAACAGAATGATCTCCGCCAAGTCCTGCACCATCCTCACAATCATTGCTACTTATGAGTCCATTGCTATAGCTGCTGTGGCAATCCATCTCTTTGGGATTATTCCACCTTTTTCTCTAACCCACCATTTTACCAAGGACTCCAGATGGCTAAGTAGGTTATATGTTGGGCTGCTAACAGCAAAGTCAGCAGTTCCAATCCAAGTGCTCTTTGGGAGGAAGATGATTTCTGCTCCCATAGAGATTTATAGCCTCCCAAACCCTAGGTTTTCGATTGTGTAGATCATGACAAGCTATGGACAACATTGCAATGTATGAGTATTCCTGAACACTTAATTATGCTCATGAGGAAGCTGTACATGGACCAAGAGGCAGTTGTTAGAACAGAACATCGGAACACTGAATGGTTTAAAATTAAGAAAGGTGTG
>NW_006408657.1:6308102-6309809 GCF_000296735.1 Chrysochloris asiatica
GCTTTCTACTCCCGTAAAGATTTACACCCTCGGAAACCCTGTACAGGGTCGCTATGGGTCGGACCCGACTCGATGGCACTTAACAACAACAACAACAATGACTAATGATCGTGAACTTTTCTTCATATGTTTGTTGGCTGCCTGATGGCTTTCTTCAGTGTCTGTTCATGTCCTATGCCCATTTTTAAATTGGATTATTTGTCTTTTTTTTTGGGGGGGGTATAAGTGTTGTTTCCTATAAATTTCAGAAAATATTCATTTGTCTGATATGTCATTGTAAAAAAAAAAAAATCCCATTCTGTGGGCTCCCTTTTTACACTTTTGGTGAAATATTTTGGTATAGTTGTTGTTGTTGTTAGATGCCATCGAGTTGGTACTGACTCATAGCTACCCTATGCACAACAGAATAAAACACTGCTCGATCCTGGGCCAACCTCACAATTGTTGCCATGCTTGAGCCCATTGATGCTGCCACTTTGCCAGTCCATCTCGCTGGGGGTCTTCCTCTTTTTCTCTGACCCTCTTCCTTCTACAGAGACAGGTATCTCCTGACAATATTTCCAAAGTATGAGAGAAGAAGTTTGGCCATCCTGGCCTCCAAGGAGCACTCCTGCTGCACTTCTTCCAACACAGATCTGTTGGTTCTTTTGGGAGCCCATGGCATTTTCAATATTCTCCTCCAACACTATAACTCAATTACATCAGTTCTTCTATGGTCTTCCTTTTTCACTGTCCAGCTTTCGCTTGCATATGAAGTTACTGAAAATACAACGGCTTGGGTCAGGCGTACCTTAGTCCTCAAGCTGACGTCTTTGCTCTTCAACACTTTAAAAAGGTCTTGTGCAGCAGATTTGCCTAATGCAATACATCCTTTGATTTCTTGATTGCTGCTTCCATGAGTGTTGATAGTTGATCCAAGAAGAATGAAGTCCTTGACAACTTCAATCTTTCTCTGTTGATAAGAATGTTGTTTATTGGTCCTGTGGTGAGGATTTTTGTTTTGTTTACATTGAGAAGCAATCCATACTGAAGGCGGTGCTCTGTGATCTTCATCAGTAAATATTTTAAGTCCTTTTCATTTTCAGCAAGCATTTTGGTATACTAGTTTCTAATTTTTAGTATGTCCCACTCATCTATATTGTCTTCTATTGTTTGCATTTCTTGCAATGTTGGTAGTCTATGCATGCCTATATTGTTGTTGTTGTTGTTGCTAAGTGCCATTGAGTTGGTTCTGACCCATAGAGACCTAGCATACGGTTTCCAAGGAGCAGCTGGTGGTTTTGAACTGCCAAACTTGTGGTTCAATGTCCAGTGCTGATTGTATAGCACTACACCAGGAGTCCATGCCCTGTATTAGAGCCTTAAATTTGTCCCTGTTTTTCATGGATGAATTTTGTAGTTCTGGGATTTATATTTAGATCTTTAATCTATGCTTACTTAGTTTTTGTATATGGTATGAGGTATAGGTCTTGTTTCAGTCTTTTGCATATTGATTTCCAGTTTGCCAGCACCATTTGTTAAAAAGATTATGTCTTCGTGCCCATCAACTGAAGAATGGATAAACAAATTGTGGTACATACACACAATGAGCTCTGGTAGCGTAGTGGTTACAAATCGGGCTGCGAACCTTAAGGTCAGCAGTTCGAAACTACCAGGCGCTCCGCGGGAGAAAGATGAGGCTTTCTACTCCCGTAAGGATTTACACCC
>NW_006408657.1:6312310-6315079 GCF_000296735.1 Chrysochloris asiatica
AGCATCAATGAGCATCAATGAGCGTGGCAACAGTTGTGAGGTTGGCTTAGGACCAGGTGGTGTTTCGTTCTGTTGTGCACAAGGTCGCTATGAGTCGGTACTAACTTGATGGCACCTAACACCAACAAACCCTATGCAGGGTCACTATGTATCTGAAATAACTCAGTGGCCAGTCAGCCACGTTCCAAAGCATGATGTCCCACTCTTGGGACTTATCCACCCTGATAACATGTAGGAAGTATGAGAGACAAAGACTCACCATCCTGGCTTCTAAGGAGCATTTTGGCTGTAATTCTTCCAACACAAATTTATTTGTTCTTCTGAAAGTGCATGGTACTTTTAATATTCTTCTCCAGACCATAATTCAAATGCATCATTTCTTTTATGTTCTTGCTTATGTTTCACATGCATATGCAGTGATTGAAAATACTTTGACTTGGTTCAGGCTCAGCATAGTCCTTAAACTGATATCTTTGCTCCTGAACACTTTAAAGAATACTTGTGCAGCAGATTTGTCTAATTCAATACATTGTTTGATGTCTTGATTTTTGTGTTCATGAATGCTGATAGTGGATCCAAGCAAAATGAAATCTTTGACAACTTCAGTCTTTTCTACATTACTTACTGGTCAAAGTTGTGATGACTTTTGTTTTCTGTACATTGAGTTGCAACTATACTGAAGGCTGTATTCTTTGATATTCACCTGTAATCACCTGTATGTATTTTAAGTCCTCTTCATTTCCAGCACGAAAGGTTGTATCATCTGCATATAATAGGTTGCTATTGATTGTTAATGCAATCCTGATGCAACTTTTTTCTTCATATAATCCAGCTTTCTTATTATTTTCTCAGTTTACATATTGAATGACTATAATGAAAGGATACAACCCTTGTGCACACCTGTCTTGATTTTAAACAAGTCAGTTTCTCCTTGTTCTGTTCCAACAACTGTCTCTTGGTCTATGTTCCTCAGGAGCACAATTAAGTGTCGTAGAATACCCATTCTTCAATTTGCTGCCCATAATTTGTCATGATCAACACTGTTGAAAGTCTTTCACAGTCAATAAACCACAAGTCAACATCATTCTGGAATTCTCTGCTTTCAACCAAGATCTATCTGATGTCAACAATGATATCCCTATTCCATACCCTCTTCTGAATTTGGCTTGAAATTTTGGTAGTTCTTTGACAGTGAACTGTTGCAACTATTTTTGAATTATTTGAAGCAAAATTTTATTTGTATGTGATATTAATGATATTGTTCAAAGACTTCCTCATTTTGTTGGGTCACCTCTCTTTAGAATGTCCACAAATATGGATCTCTTCAAATCGGTTGACCAGGTAGCTGTCTTCCAAATTTCTTGGCATTGATGAATGACTGCCTTAAGGGCTGCATCAGTTTGTTGTATTCTGTCACTTGCTGGAGTATTGCTTTTTGCCAAAGCCTCCAGTGTACTTGGAGTTCTTCCTACAGTAACATTGCTTCTTGATGTTGTATTACCTATTGATATGGTTGAACATTTACTGTATCTATTTGGTACAGTGACTCAGTGTTTTCCTTCCATCTTATTTTGTTGCTTTCTGCATCATTCAATATTTTACCCACAGGTTGTTCAATATTACAAGTTGTGCCTTAAATTTTTTCTTCAGTTCTGTCAGCTTGAGAAATGCTGAATGTGTTCTTCCTTTTTGGTTTTCTAATTCTAGGTATATGTACATTTCATTATAATACTTTACTTTGTCTTCTGAATCTGCCCTTTGAAATTTTCTGTTCAGTTCTTTTGCCTACTTACTTCTTCCATTCACTTTTGTTTCTCTACATTAATGAGCAACTTTCAAAGTCTTTTCTGACATCTATTTTCATCTTTTCTGTTTTTTAAAGACCTTTGACTTTCATCCTGTGTGATACTCTTGATGTCATCACATAACCCTTCTGGTCTTCCATCCTTAGTGTCTACTGCATCAAATTTGTTCTTTAGATGGTCTTCAAGTTCAGGTGAGATATATTTAATTTCCACCACTAATCTGTCAGTTTCTTGTACTGTGGGGGCTTGTTTGTGCTGTGATTCTGAGAGTTATGCCACAGGCATTTTAAATACCAGCCGGGTGGTCCCCCAGTAGACAGGTTTCAGATGAGCTTCTAGACTAAGGCAAACTAGGAAAAAGGAAGGACACACTACTTCTGAATATTTAACTACTGAAAGCCTTATGAATAACCATGGAACATTATCAGATAGCACCAGAATACTGAATGTTGAAACATGATAAAGAATACGAGAATATTGTGAGACATAGTGTAAGAAACTGAGCCCCTCAGGTTGGAAGACACTCAAAATATGACTGGGGAACAGCTGTCTCCTAAAAGTAGAATTGATCTTGATGATGAGAATGGAATAAAACTATCAGGACCTTTATTTACTAATGGGGCACTACTTAAAATGAGGAGGAATAGCTATAATTAATGTTTGGAACAGAAATGCATGAAGTATGAATCTAGGAAAAAAGGACGTGGAATGTAAAATATCAACATCCTAGGCATTAGTGAGTTGAAATGGACTGGTAAATGGCCATTTTGAATAGCAAACAAAAACCTTTTGATTTACTACGTTGGGAATGACAAATTGAAGACGAATGGTATCACAGTCATCATCAAAAAGAACATTTCAAGACCTATAGTGATCTACAATGCTGTATGTGATAGGATAATACCCATACATATGCAAGGAAGACCAGTTAATATCACTATTATTAAAATTTATGTACCAATCA
>NW_006408657.1:6315369-6316659 GCF_000296735.1 Chrysochloris asiatica
GGAATAGACCATCAATTGCTCATATGCCAGTTTAGGTTGAAACTGAAGAAAATTAAAACAAGTCCATGAAAGCCAAAATATGACCTTGAACATATCCCACCTGAATTTAGAGATCATCTGAAGAACAGATTTGATGCATTAGACACTAAAGACTGAAGACCAGAAGAGTTGTGAGATGACATCAAGAACATAATACAGAAAGAAAGCAAAAGGTCATTAACAAGACAAGAAAGAAGGAAAAGATCAAGATGGACATCAAAAGAGACTCTGAAACTTACTCTCCAGCATAGACTTGCTAAAGCAAATGAAAGAAATGAGGAGGTAAAACAGCTCAACAAAAAATTAAGCACTGGACTGCAAGGTCCGTTTGAACAGCAAGGTTCGCTGGCTCAAACTCACCAGCCACTCCTTAGAAACCCTCTACAGGGTTGCTATGGGTTGGAACGGACTCAATGGCACTTAACAACAACAACATACACATGGACTGAAGGCCAGAAGAGTTGTGTAATGACATTAGAACATCATACAGGAAGAAAGCAAATGATCATTAAGAAGACAAGAAAGAAGGAAAACATCAAAATGGATGTCAGAATAGTCTGAAACTTATACTCCAGTGTATACATACTAAAGCAGATGGAAAAAATGAGGCAGTAAAAGAGCTTTCTGTTTAAGAAAATTCCAAATGGCAGCTCAAGAAGACAAAGTCAAATATTATTGTGATATGTGCAAAACACGCTGCATTTCTCAAGCTGAAAGAACTAAAGAAAAGCTTAATTCTCGGTTTGTAATACAGAAGGGTTCTGTGGGCAAAATACTGAATGATGCAGAAAGCATCTAAGACAGATGAAGGGAATATACAGAATCACTGTAGCAAGTAGAAATGGTTGCTGTTCGACCATTTCAAGTAGTAGCATGTGATCAAGAGCCAATGGTACTGAAGGAAGAAGTCCAAGGCACACTGAAGACATTGGCAAAGAACAAGCATCTAGGAACGGATGGATTACTAATTGAAGTATTTCAACAAACCGATGTAGAACTGGAGGCACTCACTCATCTGTGCCAAGAAATTTGGAAGACAACTACCTGGCCAGTAAGCAATCCATACAGTAAGAGATCCATCCACACAGTAAGATCCATACTGTAAGATCCATGCAGTACGAGATCCATACTTGTGCCCATTCCAAAGAGAAATTAGCTAATGCGATGCAGAAATAGTCAGACAATATCATTAATATCACATGCAAGTAAAATTTTTGCTAAAGATAATTTAAAAATGGCTGCAATAGTACG
>NW_006408657.1:6320694-6321795 GCF_000296735.1 Chrysochloris asiatica
TATCAGAAATAGACAATACTCTGAAAGGGCAGAGGAGTAGAATAGACAAGATGGAAGGCAGAAGCAGTGAGCTGGAAGACAAATCAGATGTACTGGCACTACTTGGAAACCCTATCCAGGAGGGTCGCTATGACTGGGAACCAAACAACAACAAAGACAATAGAGTTATTGGAAGCTCTGTGGCTCTGTTGGATAAGCACTGGGCTATCAACTACAAGACTGGCAGTTCGATCCCACCAATTGATCTATAGGAGAAAGCTAAGGCTTTCTGCTCCTGCATTTACAGCCTCAGAAACCCTATACAGGCTCGCTAAGAGTCAGAATTCACTGGATGACACATAACAACAAATAGAGTGATTGCATTCCATCCCCTACAGATGCAGCTAATTGATTGTTATTGTTAAGTGCTCTATAGGATTGTGGAGGAGCTGTTGGTGGGTTTGAACTGCTGACCTTGTGGTTCAAAGTCCAGTGCTTGTGCTATGAGAGTTATTGCATTCCATTCCCTACAGATGCAACTGATTTGCTTGCTTCTGTGTGCTATTGAGTCGGTTCTGACTCATAACAACCATGTGTAGGATTTCCAAGAGAGGCTGGTGGGTTTGAACTGCCAACCTGTATGTTAGTAGGGTTAGCAGTTTAGTGCTGATCCTACAGCGCCATATCAGGGCTCTAGCTAGCTGTTGTTGGTAGGTGCCAATAAGTCAATTTCTACTCATAGCAACCCTAAGTCAATTTCTACTCATAGCAACCCTATGCACAACAGTCCTGCATCATTATCACAATTATTGTCACACTTGAGCCCATGGTACTTTTAATATTCTTTTCCAACGCCATGACTCAAATGCATCAATTGTTCCATGGTCTTCTTTATTGATTGTCTTAACTTTCGTATGAATGTGAAGCTATTGAGAATACCATGACTTGGGTAAGCTACACCTTAGTCCTCAAACTGATATATTTGCTTCTGAACACTTAAAAGAGGTCATGTGTAGCAGATTTTCCTAATATAATACATCTTTTGATTTCTTGACTTCAAAAGCAACTCATGTTGCTTCCATGATTGTTGATTGTGGATCCAAGCAAAATGAAGTCATTGAC
>NW_006408657.1:6322685-6348243 GCF_000296735.1 Chrysochloris asiatica
AGTGGCTGGTGAGTTTGAACCACTGACCTTGTGGTTCAAACCTACCTTAAGGTCCAGTGCTTGTCCTACAGTGCCCCACCAGGACTAGCCCTTTGTTACTCTTGGGACAATCAAGTCATAGACTTGCATTTTATGATTGGCTGGAAATCAGTGATCAATTTCCTCAAGATCAATGCTACAAAGTGCCACACAAAATTTCAAAAATAATAAAGTGAACTGGACCTTCATTTCAGGAGGGGAACTGTACTATGATATGTTTTAATTTGATTTAAAACTACACACATTCCTCAGTTATTGAATTTTTAGTTTTCAGACATTTCACAATTGGGACAATAATAAAAATCTATTATCCTGACGGTCAAGGTGGGTGCCCGAGGCAAGGGTTAGAGGTGGTGTCAGAGGGGATCCAGGCCCCTTCCTACTTGGAACTGGGTAGATGGAGCTGGGGGGTAGGGTGCGTGGACCCATGGCATGAGTAGACACCAAGAACAGAACCATCTGGAGGGGTGAGTTGTGGTGGTGGTCTTAGGAGGAGGGCCCTTGACTGGACAGGTGTGCAGGAAGGGTCCCCTTGTAGGGTGCAGGAAGAATGCTATAGACTTCAGCTAGTGCTATCCGAGCAGCAGCTATAATGGGTGAGGTTGTTAGATGGGGCCTGCAGTAGCCCTGCTTGCTGAAGTTCAGTGAGGAACAGCAGGTTTAGAGGGGCCGGGCCATGTAGTGGGAAGGCTTCAGGGTGCAAGAATATTGTGGCTAGGAGCCCAGCCTGGTGTTGGTGTGAGGGCCATTGAATGGAGTAAACTGGAGGTGCCTGCCCCTTGTGGATGGGCTCCCTGCACTGCTCTGTGGTACCGGAGGAAGGCCTGGGACCCTTGCAAGCAGTGCCAGAAGAAGGACCAGTCAGTCCTGCAGTGCAGGAGCATTGTGGGGTATGGACTGGTGGTAAGGAAGGCCCACATCAGTGAGCAAGAGTAGGGGAGGGGACCCCATGCAGGCTGCTGCAGCCTCCAGAGCAGGTTTGCCCAAATTTTAGGACAGCCCTTGGTAGCACACAGAAGAGATAGAAAGTTTAAGGTAATAGGGAAAGCAATATTGGGAGAACAGTGAGCACCGCAGACAGGAGGCAGTGGTCCTGGGAGTGGGAGAGACAAGTTGATAAGGGAGGGCCTGATTCATTGGACACAGGGTGTGACAGAGAAGGCATTTTCATATAACAACCTGGTCTTTAGAACCTAGCCATGTCTGTGAAGTATATGACTTATATAAAGCTTGAACCCCTAGTTGATGAATTTCAGGCATGATACATAATTTTGAAACCTACTCTGATTCCATCACCCTACGCTAAGAAAAATATCAGTTTCTTCCTTTCATAAACAAATCTAGAGTTTCTGATAAACATATACCTACAATCTGAATCCTCAAAAATAAACAGAAGGAAAAGAGAGTACAGTCTAAATAATTTTGAAATCATGTCTCATTTGAATAGTTGTACACATGAGTTATAGGTTATAGAAGGTCCCTAAATAAGATTCTATAAATGAGCCTTAAGTTCCATCAAGTTCCTATACATTTTGCCCACAGAGTAAAAATATAAAATGAAAAATTATATTTTAAATAAATAAACTTGCTTTAATTAGAGAAATGAATCAAATATGGTGTGTTTTACTTATTTAGACGTTGACTTCCTTCCTTTACTGAATATAATTCCGTATCATTGTTGTTGTTGTTAAGTGCTGTTGAGTCGGTTCTGACCCATAGCGACCTTGTAAAGTGTTTCTGAGGAGCAGCTGGTGAGCTTGAACCAGACACCTTACTTAATTATTAACATCTTTAGACTGTTCAATGATATCAAGAGCTTTTATTTTAAATAAAAGAACTTATTTCCTTCATAGTGACACAACAATTAAGGAACAATAAAGAATTCAAGGTAATTCCCTCAATCCTAAATTTGGGTTTCTAATTGTTATGTATAATGGTTCTTTAAACATTTATCATAGTATTAAAAAGAAAATGGAAAGCAGATTCTTGTCTTTTGCCTCCTTTCCTCTTGAATCAGTTTAGGTGTACCATTTTGCTTAGTTGCAGGCAAGTCTTCTAGCTAGTGTTAGCCTTTGTTAGTGACACAAAGCATCAGTGTAAAAATGTCTAGAGACAGCATTAGGGAGACAAAGAACATTTAAAGAGCTAAATTCCAAGTTACCTGGGTGTATGTAGTTCACCATCAGGTTGCATTTCTTGATGTAGTGCTTCAAAAAAAAAAAGAAGGAAAGAAAATGTACTCTAGTTTAGTTCTTTCAAAATATATCATGGCAACAAAGGTATAAATTTCAGAATCTTTCTTCTAGAGTTATGATTTAGCTTGTTCCCAGAGCAATAAAAAGCATTCTCTTGAAGACTTATATACAACACAAAGATAGAAGTTTAAACTCTGAAGGACCTAAGTAATACCAGGTCAAAGAAGAGTACTAAGGGGAAGTAGAACATCAGAATGTTTTTAATGCTGAGATGAGAAAGGGCTATCATAATTTGTAAACACTGAGTACGTACAATGTGCAATATAGTCTAGTAAGCTCAGTGGGGCATAGAGTTGAAAAAATGTAGTTCCTGGACTTGAGGCGTTTATAATCTCTTGGAGAAGATGGATCTAATTATGAATAACTTTAATGCATGTTGTTGTTGTTGTTAAGTACCGTGGAGTCAGTTCTGACTCATAGTGAGGGTCACATAATGACCCTGCACAAGGTTTCTGAGGCTGTAAATCTTTAAGGGAGCAGTAAGCCTCATCTTTCTCCCGTGGGAGACAATAAAATACAAAAGAGAATGACTCATTGTGCACTTGGAGCAAAGAACAAAAGAGCTTCAAAGTTCTACATCACAACATTGTTGTTATGCCTTATCATTAGAGTCTGTCCCTGACTCATTGCAACCCCATGCACAACAAGATCAGACTGTTGTGATCCATAAGGTTTTCATTGACTAATTTTTCAGAAGTAGGTTGCTAGGCCATCCTTAGTCATAATCTGGAAGCTCCACCAAAACCTATTTAATATCATAACAATACACAAATCTCCACTGACAGACTAGTAATGGCTTTGCTTGAGGTACATTAGCCAAGAACTGAACCTGGGTCTCCTACACGCCATTATATATTGTTGTTAATTGTCTTTGAGATAATTTTGACTCATTACGACCCCATGTAACAGAGCAGAACTGCCCCCATAGGGCTGTGGGTTAATGTGCTGGATTGCAAAGTCAGTTTGAACCCTACGGTCAGTGGTTCAAGCTCACTAGCTACCCTTTGGAAACCTTATACAGGGTTGCTATGGGTCAGGACCAACTCGACAGCACTTAACAACAACAACAATAATCTTTACTGAAGTCGATTACCAGATCTTCCTCTCATGAAGTCACTGGGTGGGTTTGAACTGTCAACCTTTTAGTTAGCAGCAAAATGCTGAACTGTTTGTCCCACTAGGGCTCCTGTCCCCTACATCCAACCCAATTCATTGCCATCAAGTGGATTCCAACTCATAGCAATCCTATGTAGGACAGTCTCATCTTTCTCTCATCAAGTGACTGGTGGGTTTGAACCACCGATCTTGAGGTTAACAGTCCAGTGCTTACCCTATAGAGCCACCAGGGTTTTAGCTCTTCCACACAGAAGTTTAAAATTCTACCACTGAGCCATCACTGTCCCATGGTGCCATTGAATTGATTAAATATTATTCTGTCGGTAATTTTAATAGTAGACATTTTACCAAACATTTTCTGGAAGCTTCAATATTCAGCGTAGCAGTAACTAGCCACCTGTGGCTATTTCAATTAATTAAAATAAGATATCAATTTCCTCAGTCATACTAGGCATATTTCAAGTGCTCGATTGTCATTCTTGTCTGGTTACTGTTACACTGGCAGCAGAGATATAGACTATTTCCATCATGGTGGGAAATCTAGTGGACAGCTCTATTCTAGAGCCTGCCTCTTTAATATATTAAAGACGATTAACTGATTTTATGACTCTTCGATGTGGTGGGGGTCTGTGATTATTTGAAAGACTGAGAGGTCATATTTGCAGGAGTTGCAAGACTCAGTCTTAAAATTAGCTGAGAACAGTTTTAGTATCTAAAACCAGGTGATTCAAAATAATTGGCAATGCTAAGTAACTAAATATATTTCTGTATAGGGTTTAATCTTTATGTTTGGTGTGGCACTATAGGTTAAATACGAAAGTGCTAAACTATAAGGTCATAGGTTCAAGCCCACCAGCCACTCCATGAAAATCCTATACAGGGTCGCTATGAGTTAGAACTGACTCAACAGCACTTAACAACAACAACAATTAGCTAAATATATTTCTGTTGACATTTTAGTATAAACCAGGGCACTAAAACATATATATATAGTCATGGTGGTGGTGGTTGTGTGCCACCAAGTCAGTTCCAACCCTTAGTGACCCTGTATAGGGTTTCTGAGACTAAATCTTTATGAGAGCAGAAAGCCTCATCTTTCTCCTGCAGAGCGACTGGTAGATTTGAACTGCTGACCTTTCAGTTAACAGTCCAGATTGCAATCCACTATGCTACCAGGGTTCCTTATATTCAGACATTATAAATATTAACTACTAATTAGAGGAGCGCTAATTTAATAGAAATTAAGGCAGATTATCCTCAGCCAAATATAATTGACTCTGAGAGCACTAGTTTACGTGAGGTAATATTGAACAGGATTGTTTCCATGGGAACATCCCTAGAGTGACTGCTGCTTAAAAAGGCATGTTCAGGGCGGTTACACAGAAGATGTGGCATTAATGAAGCGGGTTCAGATTCCAATCAGAAAGTTATTTTAATTTTATTTATTGACTTATGGATCTCTTTTTTTTTTTTTTAACCCAAAGAAAAGTAAAATGCACCTATAGGCACTCCAACAAGCAAGGAATTATAATATTAGAATGTAGGGCTAGTTCAAGGAGGGATCAAGACCAAATATTACTTCCCAAATCCACTCTTCCCTTGATGGATAATAACAAAAAACAACTTGAATTTTGCTGAGTGTCTGAATGAATCTTATTTCAATCGAAAACAATGCATGGAGCCAGTCCTTGTAGACCACTTCATGAACACTTTATATGAGAAAAGGAAAATGACAGTGTAAAATCTGAGTAGTATTCCAGCCAAGCAGTCTGTGAGTCAAAAGTGAAATAGGCCACACAGAAAAATCTGGAAAAAGAGAAAACTGGTCAGCAGTGCAGGAACTGGTTTCTCTCCATGTGGCTTAAGGCTTATCAGTGAGTCCTCAGAGAGGGAAAACAGGAGGGTGATACTGGAAACTCACTGGTGTGTCTTTTGTAGCTGTGTACACAGTTATAAGCAGGTTGATATTTAAACAGTTCTCTTATCATATTAAAGATTCAACCCTTCTCATAAATCTTTTTATCTTCTTAAGGTCCTTATTTTAAGTTGTTGCTAGGTGGCATCTAGTCGGTTCTGACTCATAGCATAGGGTTTCTGAGGAGCGGCTGGTGAGCTTGAACCACCTACCTTGCAGTCCAATGCATTATCCCGCAGAGCCACACCAGGACTCCAAAAATATGGAAGGCTTCACGAGCTTGCGTGTCATCCTTGTACAGGGGGCATGCTAATCTTCTCTGTATGATTTCAATTTTAGTATATGTGCTGCCAAAACCTAGCTATTCAGCAAGATGAATCCTACCTGAGTTCTTAAGAAGGAGTACTTGGGTGCGAACTGAAAGATTCATACTTCAAACCCACCCAAAGACATCTTAGACAAAAAGCCTACTTCCAAAAAATCAGTTTTTTAAAGCACTAAGGAGCTCTGGTAGCATAGTGGTTACAAATCGGGCTGTTAACCTCAAGGTCAGCAGTTTGAAACTACCAGCTGTTCAGGGGGAGCAAGAGGAGGCTTTCTGCTCTCACAAAGATTTACAGCCTCGGAAACCCTGTACAAGGTCGCTATAAGTTGGAACTGATTCCACAGCACACAACAACAACAACAATGGAGCACAGTTCTAATCGGACACATGTGAGGTCAACATGAGTCAGAATCAACTTGACAACAGTTTTGGTTTGGGAGTTTTCCAGAAAAGGACTGGCAAAGCATGGAAAGCAATATTCATTATACATGATGCCTGAATAAAATCTGGTATCATTTAATCAGTCCCACAGCTCTATGTTGTTGGCATCATTAGGTGCCATCCAATTGGTACCGACTCACAGCGACCCTATGCACAACAGAACGAAAGCTCACAACTCTATAGGAAAGAGTAATTGTTATTCAAATTTGCATATATTGTTTGAAGTTGAACAGTAAGTGGCAAAGCCTCTTATATTCTATTTGTTTCTAAAGCATGAATCCTCATGGCTATAATGAACTTTCCCTTCTTTATAGCAATGTGCTTGTTGTTAAGTGCCCTTGAGTTGGTTCTGACTCATAGCGACCCTATATAGAGTCCTGAGGAGTGACTGGTGGATTCAAACTGCTAACCTTGCAGTTAGCAGCCCAATGCGTAACCTACTAACCTACCAGAGATCCATCTACGAAGCAGTAGGAGAAAAAAATAGTGGGTAAAATAAAAATATATAACCATAGATATAGTCTCTATTGTAGATGCTCTGATTCTCCCCTAAAACTTTTTACTTCCTGAAGACAACTGCAAGGTTGAAAGATATTAATAATTTCTGTTTCCATGGTCATTTGAGGAAGGATTTGATTTTTAATGAAACTGTGAAACTCTATGCAAAAACCCTGTGTAATCTTATGTTTAGATTATGCAGCACACATGTATGCTACTCATGGACATAAAAATCATGTTCTAAATAAATATGTAATAACAAAAATATTCAACATACAAAATGTTTTATTCACAACATGAACCACTTTGTATCAAGGACATACTGTACTAAGCAAAGAAAGAAAATCTCTGAATTAAATATAACAAAATATTATAGAGGTTATCTCTCAGTAGCAAGATTGAAGCAATATTTAATTTTTGATTGTGTCTTTTATTTTTCCAACATTTTATTAGAAACATTTTCAAATATAGTGTCAAATTGAAAGAAGTTTACAATTCATCGTGCCTGATTCGGGACTAAACTGTGCTTAACCAACATTTTTTATGAGGTATGTCCTGATGTGGCACTGTAGCATAAGCACTGGACGGCTAACCACAATGTCAGCAGTTCAAACCCACCAACCACTCCTAGGAAATCCTACACAGGGTCCCTATGAGTTGGAACTGACTCAACAGCCCTTAACAGAAACAACAACATTTGTTTAAATGAGGTGGTCAACTCCTCCTCATCCCTTTTCTCAGTATTTCTTGGTCTCAAATAATGTTAGACCTCATTTCGTTTTCTCCAAAAGAAGATCTGATGTTCTAGGAACTAGCAATCTGTATCTGCAAATGTCAAGCTCATTCCTGCAGTATACTGGGAATCATTTTGAGGCCCAAATTCACAGTAGATGTTCCCTCTTAGCCTAAGGTGGGAAAGGAAAGTGGTAATGTAATTGTCAGGCTGTTATCTGAAGCTATTATTGGTCTTCCTACACCTGGTTCACAGTGGGTAAGCTGACATAGTTGTGTACTTACCCTTTCAGATACACACTGCAAAAACATAGAACTGTTTTCCACCTCCACAAAAAGATGAAGGCAGGCTAGGGTCAGACATCTCTCTTTGACTTGTAACCTTGAGCCAGTATTTTTACATATTTGTGCCTTTCCTTGAAGAAGAAGAGATATATGGCAAATGACATTTCTGAGTTCGCAGAGACAAGTGTTCTTGTTCTCCTTTTCCCGACATTTTATGTCAAGGAAGTGAAGGGCTTTGTTCTCTTTCGTTCCTTTGCTAATCATCTCTGACATGCACCTGGCCGCCCAATCTGTGTCTTCAGTGTTCTGCAGGGGCACACTGTTTTAGAGTCTGGAATCTACCTTAGTCTCCAGCTTGTCCTTCTCCTGATGTGTAATTAGATAAAGTCAGTGTTATCTATTCTTAACCTGCTACTGTGGTCATTTCCTATACTTAATGAGAATCAGAGAATAATGAGATTTAGACTCACAGTATTTTCACAAGAATGATCACTATGTCAAATTGTTGTGCTTTTCGTTTTCATTAACTGTATAAATCAGCATTCTGTGAAGTATGGACTGTGGAATATTAGGACAGTGAATAGGTTTTACTTGTTGCTATTGTTAAGTGCCACCAAGCTGATTTCGACTCATAGTGACCCGATGCACAACAGAACAAAACACTGCCTGGTCCCGAGCCATCCTCACAATTGCTGTTACATTTGGGTCCATTGCTGCTGCCACTGTGTCAATTCACCTTGTTGGAGGTCTTCATCTTTTTCACTGACCCTCCACTTTACCAAGCATAATGTCCTTTTCCAGGGATTGGTCCCTCACCATAATACGCACAAAGTATGAAAGACAAAGTCCCACCGTCCTGGCTTCTAAGGACCCTCTGGCTGTATTTCTTCCAACACAGATATGTTTGTTTTTCTGACAATCTTCAGTCTCTAAGTTTTACTTAGAGAAATAATGAGGTACCATGGTCATTTAAAATACTGAATGTTTTAAAATTAAGAAAGGTGTGCGACAAGGTTGTGTTCTTTCACCATACTTATTTAACCTGTATGCTGAGCAAATAATACGAGAAGCTGGGTTCTATGAAGAAAAACGTGGTGTCAGGATTGGAGGAAGACTCATTAACAACCTGCGATATGCAGATGACACAACCTTGCTTGCTGAAAGTGAAGAGGACTTAAAACATTTACTGATGAAGATCAAAGAGCACAGCCCTCGGTATGGATTACATCTTAATGTCAAGAAAACAAAAATCCTCACCACTGGACTAATAAACAACATTCTTATCAACAGAGAAAAGCTGAAGTTGTCAAGGACTTCATTCTTCTTGGATCAACTATCAACAGTCACAGAAGCAGAAGTCAAGAGATCAGATGACGTATTGCATTGGGCAAATCTGCTGCACAGGAACTTTTTAAAGTGTTGAAGACCAAAGTCGTCAGCTTGAGGACTAAGGTACACCTGACTCAGGCCATGGTATTTTCGCATCATATGGATGCGAAAGCTGGACAGTGAATAAGGAAGATCATAGAAGAATTGATGCCTTTGAGTTGTAGTACTGGAGGAGAATACTAAAAGTGCCATGGGCTGCCAAAAGAACTAATAGATCTTTTTTGGAAGAAGTGCAGCCAGAGTGCTCCTTAGAGGCCAAGATGGCCAAACTTTGTCTCTCATACTTTGGACATACTGTCAGGAGGGAACAATCACTAGAGAAGGATATCATGCTTGGTGAGATGGAGGGTCAAAGAAAAAGAGGAAGACCCCCATCGAGATGGATTGGCCAGGTGGCAGCATTGATGGATTCAAGTGTGGCAACAGTAGTGAGGTTGGCCCAGGATCAGACATTGTTTTGTTCTGCTGTGCATAGGGTCGCTATGAGTCGGTGCCAACCCGATGGCACCTAATAACAACAACAACATGGTCATATGTGGAATCCTAGTGTGGCACTCACTGTAGGATAAAGCACTGGACCACAAGGTTGGTTTGAACCACAAGGTTGGTGGTTCAAACTTACCAGATACAGGGTTGATATGAGTCAGAACCGACTCAATGATACTTAACAGCAACAACAACAACATAGTCATATGGAGTTGTAGGATAAACACTGGACAGCTAATCACAAAGTTGTTGGCTCAAACTCACCAGTTGCTCCTTGGAAACCCTATACAGGCTCATTATGAGTGAGAACCAACTCAACAGCACTTAACAAAACCAACAACAGCATGGTCATATAGAGGAGTCCCTGGTGGCACAAATAACTAAGCATTCAACTACTAATTGAAATAATGGTAGTTTGAACCCACCCAGGGGTGATCCAGAAGAAATGTCTGGTGATCTGCTTCTGAAAAATCACAGCCTTGAAAATTAAGGATGTGTTTGCATCACATGGAGTCTACATGAATAAGAACCAATTTGATGGTCGGAGTCCCTCAGGGCAAACCCTCTTCCAAGACTCAATGGGAATACACGAGCAGACACGTGCTCTGACTGTTGACCATGTTGTTCACTGATAAGGGGAAGTGAGGGAAAAACAGCAGTGAAGCTGAGAGCTAAGTCCAACCACATTCAATACACTCCTGTGAACCTGGGTGGAGACCTAGCTGGCCAGCAGTTTGGCAAGACCTGGGGACTCCTGGGCCCAGAGTCAGTGACATAGCCACAGAGAACTGGAGTGGAGAATGAAGCATCCAGATGGTAAGAAGAGAGGCAATATGCACAAGAACACCCACATTTGCAGATAATACCCACTTGACCTGGCTTCAATGACTGGATGATCAGAGCTCAACTAGAAGAGGAAAAAAAGAGTAATTGGATACAATTTGATGAACTTGACCTAAGCCTATGGATGCAGTAGCTTAAAAGAGGAAACAAATCTTTACAGAGAGGATCATTCCTACCCCCTCCATACACAGAGTAGACAGGGATGGCAACTTGGACATTGGCTGCCCAAAATAGGTGTGTGGTGGGGGGGCTACAAAGGCAAGAAGTGACTGGCTTACACGCTTTCAAGAGGGAGCCTAGAAGAAGGCATGGAAGAAGGCAGAATCTCTACTGAGTAGTATCCAATCTGTCTGGGTGGGCCTGATGAAAGGAAATGCGGATAGGTCTCTTGTGATACAATAGTGAATAATTGTTATCAAGACTGATTGTGAGGGTTAGAAATGTAAAGGTAGACGTTTTGTAGCAAAAGCAGGGGAGTGGTTGACTTTGAAGTTTAGGAGCAGAGATCCCTAGGACCATCAAGGTAGAAGAACGGAAGTGCGGGACCCTACCCAGAGAAGCAGTGACGCCAGAGATGGAAACAGAGATGATGACGTGGAGAGGTAGAGCGGCGGGGGGGACGCTAGACCTAGAGATTGAGAGGGGCTGTGTGCTGATGACCAGGGGGCAGGCTTGTAGGGTATATCCTTTGGTTGGTTGATGATGCATGGAGGGGATTGTAACCATGGCAATGAAACAATATACGATAGGATAAATGTAAAACTAATGTTCTCCCATGTAAACTATCACATAATTCACAATAAAACAGTTTTTTGTTTTTTGTTTTTTTTAAAAAAAAAAAACAGCTTGAAATCAACTAGTGGTGTGGTGATGTTATTTTTAGTTGCTATTGTTGTGTCTTACTCATGGTAACCTTATTATAACAGAAGGAAAAATTGTGCCATCCTCACAATTCTTGGTAAGCTTGAGTCTGTTGTAGCCATCTCACAGTGGATTTCCCTTGTTTTGTTTTGTTTTTTAACTGATCCTCTAATTTGCCAAGCATGATTGGGTTATGCAAAGTTACAAGAGTTCACTTTACCCAAAGCCCTTAATATCTCAATGGGCATCTCAAGAGGCAAACTATCCAGCATTTTCCAAACAATTTCATTTTAGAAACATTTGTTTCCCCTCCCAAACATCATCAAACATGACTAGTCATATCAGTTTGTAGAGTAATCTTTGCTGCTTAAAGTGTGGTCAAAGGGACGAGCAGCATCAGCATGACCTGGGAGATTGTTAGAAATATAGAATCTCAAACCCAGTCTCAGACTTGGTGAATCAGCATCTGCATGTCAAGAAGCTTCCCAAGTGGTTCATATTGATGCCATTTTAACTTTTCAGTGAGCATCTATTGAACACCTACTGTCGTCAAATATGGTTAGGAATTTTCAAACAGTTTATATCACTTACTCCTCATTCTCAGATCAATTTAAATATTTTTACATATACTATGGATACTTTTCCCCGTAGGGAAGGAGTGATAAATTCCAGACTTACGGCCTTATTCACTATACTTGTTTTTCCACAAGTATCAGTGCTGAAATTGAATTTTAATAGTGATATTACCAATCATTGCTAAAGGAACTTTGGAGATATATTCAATGTTCTAACAATTCTTCACTAAATTAAATCCCAAAAATAATTTCTATTTGATGAAAACCAAATATTTTGAATAGCACCTGTGCTACGCATTGGGCAAAGTGCCATATCCATTTTAAAAAATATATGATTAGCATGAATTTGATTCCCCAAATATGGAAATAGATCTAATCCTCATATTTCCACTTCCATGTGGCATTGTAGGATAAGGACTAGACTACTAACCACAAAGGTCAGTAGTTCAAATCCACCAGCTGCTCCTTCGAAACCCTATACAGGGCTGCTATGAGTCGGAACTGATTGATGGCATACCACAACAAAACAGTACCAACATATCCTTATCACCAGCTGCTCATGTGAGTTGCTCACTACTCTACTGCTGACCTTAGTTGCTCAGAGCTGGGTCAGAGCTCACATATTGGAAGAATACCTTTCAGACCAGCTGCTTATATCACATTTCTCTCTCCCTCACCACTTGGAGCTAGGTCAGACATCCCAGGTTAGAAGGGCACCATTTTCCTGATTGCCAAATAGGAAGCACCTGCTGGCTCTCACTGCCCTGTAGGTTTGTTAATTTGCTGGAATGATTCACAGAATCTCATGGATAGTAAAACATACTTAAGACAATGGCTTTATTAAAACCAAAAAGTATACAAATAGTGTCACATAGGGTGAGGTCTGGGCGGAATTGCAGCCCAGCGCTTCCATGGCCTTCTCCTATGGATGGTCACCAACCAGCAAGCTCATCTGAGCCTTAGATCTCAGGGGTTTTATTTACTTCATCATATAGCCATGATAAGGAGCCTTGGTGGTACTGTGGGCTAAGCATTGGACTGCTAACTACAAGGTCAGTGGTTCAAACCCACCAGCCACCCCATGGAAGAAAGATACGGCTATCTTTTCTTGTAAAAATATACAGTGCTAGAACCCATACCACGGCACATAACAACAACAACAACAACAGAACCCATAAGGAGCAGATCTACTCTATCCTACATAGGGTCTAGCTGGAATTAACTTGATGGCAGTGGCTTTGGATTTGGGGTGGCCATGATATGTTATAACTTGGCTCTTGAGACTTGTCAATATTGAGCCCTCTGGTGGTCTTTCTTGATCTGGTCAGCCCCCACTCCTTAGCCCCTATATATGATCTGTCTCCCAGGAACCAACAACAAAGGCCAAATTAGAAGGTGATTCCACACCTTCAATCACCTAATATTTATATTTACATGATATCATAAAGGATATACATAATAAAATAACTGTACCACAAGATACAATATCAAAGTGTACATCTACATTTTCTAAAATATATATAACATGTAAATATTTAACTCCTTTTATAGACAGATTATCTGTGAATTATCAATGGTTAATTAATTTTGTGTACTTCACTTGTTTTTAACATCTAGATCTCAAATTAAATGATTTCGTATTTGATTAAAAATGTAAAGGTCTTTATATTTTATATATTGACTGGAAGGTGGTTATGAATGTAAAGAAACAGATAACGGAAGAGTTTTGATTCACCACTCATCTTTCAGTTTGTTGAACTGTGGTGGCTTACGTGTTGCTGTGAGGCTGGAAGCTATGCCACTGGTATTTAAAATGCCATCAGCGTCACCCATAGTGGACAGGTTTCAGTGGAGCTTCCAGACTAAGACAGACTAAGAAGAAGGAAAGGTGGATCACTTCTGAATGTTTAGCTGCTAAACCCTTATGAACTGCAGCAGAACATTGTCAGATAGAGTGTCAGAAGATGAAAATATTATGAATAGCACCAAATGTAGCTCCAGACATAGTGCCTGAAGATCAGTCCCTCAGTTTGGAAGGTACTCAAAATACAACAAGAGAAGAGCTAGATTCCTCCTCAAAGTTCAGTTAATCATAATGACATGAATGGGGCAAAGCTTTGGGGATCTTCACTTATTGATGGGGCACAATGCAAAATGAGGGGAAACAGTTGTAAACATCCATTAATAATCACAAGGTGGAATGCATGAATTATGTATCTAGGAAAACTGGAAGTTGTCGAAAACCAAATGGAACACGGAAAGATTGATATCCTAGGCTTTAGTGAGTCGAAATGGACTGGTCCTGGCTATTTAAAAGCCAACGATTTTTTTGTTTACTATGTGGGGAATGACACATTGAAGAGGAATGGTATCACATTCATAGCAAAAAAAAAGTCTAAAGATCTGTCTTGTGATAGGATAATATCCATATGCCTACAAGGAAGACCTGTTAATATCACTATTATTCCCATTTAAACACCAACCAATAAGTCAGTTACGATGAAAATGAAGAATTCTATCAACTGCTTCAGTCCGAAATTGATCAAACATGTAATCAAGATGCATTGATACTTACTGGTAATTGGAATGAGAAAGTTGTAAACAAAGAAGAAGAATCAATAGTTAGAAATTCTGGCCTTGGTGATAGAAATGGAGATCGCATGATAGAATTTTGCAAGACCAATGACTGATTCATTGTGATACCTTTTTATCAACAACATAAATGGCAATTATACACTCAGACCTCACCAGAGTGAACACACAGGTATCAAATTGATTAAATCTGTGGTGAGAGATGGTGGAGACACTCAATATCATCATACAAACAAGGCCAGGGTAGACTAACAGTTGTTCATACTCAAGTTCAGGCTGAAACTGAGGAAAACTAAAACAAATCCACTCAGCATACAGTTTGAATAAGTATGATGAAAGGATACAACCCTTGCACACACCTTACGCTTGCTCTGTTCTAACAATTGCTCCTTGCTCTATGTATAGGTTTCTGAAGACCTTGAATAGTTTGCTGTTTTTAAGTGCCAACAAGTTGGTTCCTACTCATGACAACCCTGTGTAAGATTTCTGAGGAGCAACTGGTAGGTTTGAACCACCGACCATGTGGATAGCAGTTCTATGCTTATCCTATAGTGCCATGCTAGGAGCCCTTGTATGTATCCTACCTGAATTTAAGGACCATCTCAAGGACAGATTTGATGCATTAGACACTAATGACCGAAGACCAGAAGAGTTGCAGGAGGACATCAAGACTATTATATAGGACGAAAACAAAATGTCATTAAAAAGACAGGAAAGAAAGAAAAGACCAAAATGGATGTCAGAGGAGACTCTGAAACTTGATCTTGAGGGTGGAGAAGTTAAAACACATTGAAGAAATGAGAAAGTAAAAGAGCTGAACAGAAAATTTCAAAGGGAAGCTCGTGAAGACAAAATCAAATATTATAAGGAAATATGCAAAGACCTGAAGTTAGAAAACTAAAAGGGAAGAACATGCTCAGCATTTCTCAAGCTGAAAGACTGAAGAAAATCTTCAAGCTTCAACTTATAATATTGAAGGATTCTATGGGCAAAATATTGAATGATGCAGAAAGCATAAAAAGAGGATGAAAGGAATACACAGTTACTGCACCAAAAAAAAAAAAAAAAGGCTGATGTTCTACCATGTATAGAGGTAGCATGGGATCAAGCATTAATGGTGCTGAAGGGAGAAGTCAAACCTGCACTGAAGGTACTTGCGAAAACAAGGCTCCAGGAGTGGATGGAATGCAAACAGAAATGTTTCAACAAACAGATGCAGCCCTGGAAGCGCTCACTCATCTATGTCAAGAAATTCAGAAGGTAACTACCTGGCCCACTGATTGGAAGAGATTCATATTTGTGCCCACTCCAAAGAGAGGTGCCCCAACAGAATGTAGAAATAATTCAACAATATTAATATTACTTGCAAGTAAAATTTTGCTGAAGATAATTAGAAAATGGTTACAACAGCACATTGGCAAGGAGCTGCCAGAAATTCAAGCTGGATTCAGAAGATGTGGTACTAGGGACAGCATTGCTGATGTCAGATGGATCCTGGCTCAGAGCAGAGAATAGCAGAAAGAGGATTTGTTGTTGTTAAGTACTGTGGAGTCAGTTCCGACTCATAGTGACCCTGCACAGGGTTTCCGAGGCTATAAATCTTTACGGGAGCAGAACGCCTCATCTTTCTCCTGTGGAACCACAGGTAATTTTGAACTGCTGACCTTGAGGTTGACAGCCCAACTCGTAACCATTACACTACCAGAACGCCTTAGAAAAAGGATTACTTGTGCTTTATTGACTATGCAAAGACTTGGGCTTTATTGACTACGTGAAGTCAATAAGGGTTTTGACTGTGTGGATCATGACAAACTATAGATAACATTGGGAAGAATGGGTATTCCGGAACACTTAATTGTGCTCTTGAGGAACCTATACATAGAGCAAGGAGCAATTGTTAGAACAGAACAAGTGTAAGGTGTGTGCAAGGTTTGTGTCCTTTCATCATACTTATTCAAACTGTATGTTGAGCAAATAATCCAATAAACTAGATAATATGAAGAAAAACATGGCTGTGCTTATCCTAAGAGGAAGGCTCATTTACAACCTGTGATATGCAGATGATACAACCTTGTTTGTTGTAAGTGAAGAGGACTTAAATTCAAACTGGTGAAGATAAAAGACTACAGCCTTCAGTAGAGTTTGTACCTCAATATAAAGAAAACAAAAATCCTCACAACTGGACCAATAAATAACATCATGATAAATGAGGAAAAGACTGAAGTTGTCAAAGACTTCATTTTGATTGTGTCCACAATCAACACTCATGGAAGCAGCAGTCAAGAATTCAAACTGCATATTCATTAAGCAAATCTGCTCAAAAGACTTCTTTAACGTGTTCAAGAGCAAAAGGGTCAACTAGAAGACTAAGGTATACTCCTGACCTAAGCCATGATATTTTCAGTTGCCTCATATGCATGAGAAAGTTGGACAATGAATAAGAAAACTGGACAAGAATCCATGCATTTGAAATATGGTGCTGGAGCAGAATGTTAAAAGTACCATAGACTGCAAGGGAGAAAAAAAAAGCAAATCTGTATTGGAAGAAGTAAAGCCTGAGTGGTCCTTGGAAATCAGCATGGCCAGACTTCCTGTCTTATACTTCAGACCTGTTACCAGGAGGGACCAGGCCTAGAGAAGGACATCATGCTTTGCAAAGTGGAGTGTGAGCTAAAAAGAGGAAAACCTCCAATGAGATGGGTTGATACAGTGTGAGCAGCAATGGACTCAAAGTAACAATTGTGAGTGTGGATCAGAACCGGGCAGTGTTTTGTTCTGTTGTGCACAGGGTAATTATGAGATGGAACGGATTTGATGGAACCTAACATCTTTAGTTTCCAAGTTAAAATACTGACTCAGCCTCCAAACATTTATAGTAAACAATGATATGAAGAGAAAAAAGGAGTAAAATAAGCATTTATTCTGTTTTTCCTATCTGCATTTTCATTCAGCTGATGAGGGAAATATTTTCTCTGTAGAACAATTGTAGTTAATAATTGTGTGGAAAACATTAAAATTAGAAAACCACCATAATAGCACTGTTGTTGTGTTGTTAAATGCTGTTGAGTCGGTTCCGACTCATAGTGACCCTGTGTAGGGTTTCCTAGGAGCAGCAGGTGAGCTTGAACTGCTGACCTTATGCTCACACCGATCTTGCATGTGTCTACATGTGTCATTCAGTGACACTAAGAGATGTGTAGCCATTCTCAGCCTCTGTTTCTGAGTTGGTTCTCTCCCATTAATGTTCCTATGTAGTCCTTTCATCAATTTGATCCCACATAGATAGTTCTTAAAAAAGCATATTGCCCAAGGAAGACATTTTTAATAGTTAATCTAAACTACGGCTTGGTTTAAAAAAGACTTTAGGGAGCATTTTTGGTTTAAAGCTTCAATATTATCTCAGGGCAATAGTTTCAGGAGTTAATCAAACCTTCATGGCTCCTGGAAATCCAGAGCCAATGAAATTGAAATTATGTTCTATATTTTACACCTTTTTATAAGAATTATTTTATGGGATCTTCACACAAGATGTTCAGTACGGTAGCCAGGCACCATCAGTTCTTGTGGTATCATGAGAAAGGAAGCAGTTGCTCATGGAAGCAATTGGTCACATTCCCGACTCTCTTACTTCTTCTGTTGTTCCAGGTGAAGGTTGTTGTTGTTAAATGCTGTCAAGTCTGTTCTAACCCACAGTGACCCTGTATACAGTAGTCAAGGAGCAGCTGGTGAGCTTGAACTGCCTACCTTGCAATTCAAACCAACTCTACACCCTGAAGGATAACAATATATATTGTTGTTGTTGTTGTTAAGTGCCATTGAGTCGGTTCTGACCCACAGCGACCCTGTACAGGGTTTCCAAGGCTGTAAATCTTTATGGGAGCAGAAAGCCTCATCTTTCTCCCACGGAGCATCTGGTAGTTTCGAACTGCTGACCGTGTGTTTTGCAGCCCAATTCATAACCACTACGCTACCAGAGCTCTAGGGGGTTTCAGAAAGTTCATGAAAAAAATTCCCTTACCTTTTAGCTTCATTTTTCCATGAATCTATTGAAATCCCCTCAGACATTACAATGCATATATAATAATATACCCATCAAAAAATAAATAAGCCATTAAAGAATTAAAAAAAAGATTTCATAGCAAAGTTCTAAATGGTGTGATAGAATGTTTACAGAAGGCTTCAAGAGAACTAAAATAGTCACATGCTCAGTAAACCATCCAATGTATTTAAATAGTCAACCTTCAACTGCAGTGTTCAGTACCTAAGAGATTTGCCAGGGAGAAGTAAATGATATGCAAATGGCTGAAGATAATGGTTCCAGTGAGTTTGGACATAAGTGTGGATAAAATAATGGTGGTCAATAAAATGTTTGGAGAGTTCTTCCATATGTAATTGACAACGGCTCTAAATGTAGGGGAAGAAGGGTAAGTTGGAGAACACTTGCTTATCCAAACGCTAAGCAAGTCCAGGGCAGGAACCTTTTAGGGCCAGTGAAAGTTGTAGGGCTTAGAAGACAGAGAGAAAATAATGAACTTTAAACATTATGGGCGACATGGTCTAATTCAGCTGAGTCTGAATTAATAGATAAGATGGCATGTTTCTTCATATTTTCCTTCTCATTATTGGCCCTGATGGGTAAGTGAGGCCAGGACCAAGTTTGGAGTCTAGAAACTGTATGGGTAAATAGAGGCAATGAGAAGCAGTCCTTGTTTTCTACCTCTTTGGAATTCCCTGCCTTCCTCTTTTAAATACTCACAATCCACAATTGTCTGTGGACAGATAATGATTTGAAGGCACAATACAAAACCTTTATTTTTTTAAGAGATGCACAGTGAGATTCTCTTTTGCCCAAGTACATATTTATTTTATTCTAAGCCAACGAATGAAATGTGGTCAGATAGTTGCAGAGCGTTAAATGCCAGTGTGAAAATCAGGATTGTTTCCCTCCATTAGTGCAGTCTTATGAGTAATGTAAGCCTGACTGAATGACAAACATGCTCTCTAGCTGGAGAAGATCAAGAGTATCACACATTTGAACACGAACATAACCTATAAACCATTATATTCCACAGTGAGGGTGGACAACATTATGAAAAACAGAAAATAACAGTCATCTCAGTGGGTTTGCCTCCTAAGCACGATGTGACTCCCTTCTTTCTGTTATACTTGGTCCCAGATTTCCACTCCAAGTCCACTACACCTGTCATGCCAGACTCCTAAGTCAAGTCCAAGTTGTTTCATGATCAAATTATTTTTAACTCAAGCAGCATAACCCACCTGTGTGCTACCAGGCTGCACATATGTTTGACTAATAAAAGCCAACAGAATGCGGAAATCATCGGACAATATCTTTGATATTCCATGCAAGTAAAGTTTTACTAAACGTAATACAGAAATGGCTGCAAGCATATTTTGATAGAGAACTTCCAGAGATTCAACCCAGATTCAGCAGAGGACATGGAATGAAGGGTATCATTGCTGATGTCTGATAGATCTTGGCTAAAAGCAAAGAATACTAGAAAGATGTTTACCTATGCTTTATTGACTATGCAAATGCTTTTGATTGAGTGGATCATGACAAGCTATGGACAACATTGCAAAGTATGAGTATTCCAGAACACTTAATAGTGTTCATGAGGAATCTGTACATGGACCAAGAGGCAGTTGTTCGAACAGAACATGGGAACACTGAATGGCTTAAAATTAAGAAAGGTATGCAACAGGGTTGTATTCTTTCACCATACATATTCAACCTGTATGCTAAGCAAATAATCTGAGAAGTTGGGTTATATGAAGAAAAACATGGCATCAGGATTGGAGGAAGACTCATTAACAACTTGCGAAATGCAGATGATACAACCTTGCTTGCTGAAAGTGAAGTGGACTTAAAACATTTACTGATAAAGATCAAAGAGCACAGCCTTCGGCATGGATTGCATCTCAATGTAAAGAAAACAAAAATCCTCACCACTGGACCAATAAACAACATTCTTATCAACAGCAAAAAGATTGAAGTTGTCAAAGACTTCATTCTTCTTGGGTCAACACTCATCAAGCAGCAGTCAAGAAATCAAACGATGTATTACATTAGGCAAATCTGCTGCACAAGACCTTTTTAAAGTGTTGAAGCGCAAAGATGTCAGTTTGAGGACTAAGGTGTGCCTGACCCAAGCCATGGTATTTTCAATAACCTCATATGCATGCGAAAGCTGGACAGTGAATAAGGAAGATCATAGAAGAATACATGCATTTGAGTTATGATGTTGGAAGATAATATTGAAAGTATCATGGCCTGCCAAAAAACCAAAAGATCTGTGTTGGAAGAAGTGTGGCCAGAGTGTTCCTTGGAGGCCAGGATGGCCAAACTTCGTTTCTCATACTTCGGACATATTGTCAGGAGGAACCAGTTGCTGGAGAAGGATATCATGTATGGTAAGGTGGAGGGCAAGAGAAAAAGAGGAAGACCCCCAGGGAGATGGATTAGCAAAGTGGCAGCATCGATGGGCTCAAGTGTGGCAACAATTGTAAGGTTGGCCCAGGACTGGGTGGTGTTTCGTTCTGTTGTTGTACATAGGATCGCTATGGTACCCACTCAATGGCACCTAACAACAACAACAATGAAAGCCAATGAAAACACACTACACTTGTGTTTTCACAGTTGTCGTTGTTAAGTGCCATCGAGAAAATTCCTACTCATAGCTATCTTGTATAGGGTTTCTTAGGAGCAGCTGGTGGGTTTGAAACTCTGACCTTACAGTTAGAAGTTCACTGTTTATCCTAAGAAAAATGTTGCTGTTTCCTAAAGGAAGAGAATAAAGGTGGACATGTCATCAAGTCAAGCACTTAGCAAGTCCAGGGCAGGAGCCTTTTAGGGCCATGCAGAATAACTCTAAAAATCCCTGAGGTCATTGAGAGCCTCTCTTTCCTATTCACAGTGCTGCCTACTGACAGAAGCTTCCCAGCATCCAGGCAATTTAGGGAACAATCAACCAGACAATATAGGGGTGTTCATGACGAGATGCCTGCTGCTGAGATAACACCCAGCTGTGATTTTATTTCCTTGTATTTGGATAATACAATTCATTCTTACTGCATTAACTGAAATAGACTGCCAAATTTGAAAGAACACACTCTGAAAATCCAACATTACCAACATTCTTGGACTCATATTGAGATCACTGTAGCAACAAGAACATATTTCCAAATAGCTGGAATAAAACAGCAGTTCATGCAGAAGAGGAGATTTGGTCTTGCCACATTGTGGCATAATCTCACATGAACACACGGAACTACAGGGTTGCGGGTAGGAATGAGACTGTCTCTGTAGAAATGTGAATTTCTGGGAAATGTCAAATGTTCACAAAATACTCTTCCCACTACATCCAATCATTCCTGTTACCACCTCTGTTAAATTTTAGTTGCACAAAATAAAGGAAGCTAGATTAGCTTCTATTTCAAATGCTTAAAGGAGTCCTGGAGTCCTGGTGTGGTGCTGCAGATTAACACGTTGGACAGCAAAGTCAGTTTGAACTGCAAAGTTGGTGGTTCAAGCTCACCAGCTGCTCTTCAGAAACCCTATACAGGGTCGGTATGGATCAGAACCGACTCGATGGCACTTAACAACAACAACAATGGAGTTCTGGTGTGGCTCTGTGGGTTGATGTGCTGGACTGCAAAGTCAGTTTGAACCAAGAGGTTGGTGGTTCAAGCTCACCAGCCACTCCTAGGAAACCTTAAACAGGGTTGCTATGGATCGGACCTGACTCAACGATGCTTAACACCACCAACAACAATGTTACCCAATGGTGGTGGTTATGTGCCATGGAGTCAGTTCACTGACTAACATTGTTATGAATTTGGCTCATAAATGAAGAGCTTTGCACATATTCCCTCTCCTAATATGGAAGTAAGGTGCTCTGGTAGCATAGTGGTTACAAATCAGCCTGCTAACCTCGAGGTCGGCAGTTAAAAACTACCAGCTGTTCCGCTGGAGAAAGATGAGGCTTTCTGCTCCCATAAAGATTTGCAGCCTCAGAAACCTTGTGCAGGGTCACTATGAGTCAGAACCTACTCCATGGTACTTAACAACAACAATATGGCAGTGATTACAGAAATTGCAGGGTGCTCTAACTGCCATATTTCTGACAAAGCTGTTAGTGATTATTACATAGCTGATTCTTGCTTGTTTGTTTCAATGTGCTGCTTTTGCCATGCTAAGGTTTTGCTAGAGTTGGTGCTAGGCAGAATATAGGCAGAAATGGGAATGAAAAATTCAAGTCTTCCAAAGGTGTTCCACCTGATGGATTTTATCTACTTGTAAAGCATATCCCATAGCTCTAATGTAGGGGATTCTTATACCAACATTTGACTTCTCACTCCTTGTTTTTAATATGAGCAAGATGAATGAGGAGTTGTGGCTTAGGATGGATACCTTTCTGTCATTTCCTCCTTGCATGAACATTTCAGCTGCCCCTAGTATTCATGTTTCAACCATGAAATAGAACTGCTAACTCTTTCACACGTGGCAACAGTGTCATGCTTTTCCATCCTGAAAAAACTTCTCCCCTGATTTTTTTCTATAGAGAAGAGAAAAAATTACAATATGAACAGTGAGTAGAACCATTGACAGTCTCTATGCTGCCTCTCAAACATTTCCTCACACATTCTCAGCTAACCCTGTATTTCAAAGGATCTACCAGAAGGATGTAAATTTGCCATGTAAAAGAAATTTGGCATTTCAGTGAGCTGAATTTGAAAATCTAGAATTTACATTTATGTATTGATATAATATGCATACATAGGAGAAGGTTAAGGGGCTCATCAAAAGCAAAAAAAAAAACAAAAAACAAAAAAAACAAAACAAAACCAAAACAAAACAAAATAACAGGCTAAGGGAAATGTCATGTGATTTACTTCTTACTTTTTTGAAGTATGACTAAAGCCTGACTCACTAACTCCTACTCTCTGTTTTGCAAGTCTATTATCTCTTGGAGTTACCATGCAATCAGAATTAAGGGAGAAGGGAGGAGAGTGAATGTGTGACAGGTCCAGGACCATTCTTCTCTAAAGCATCACTGAGTCTTTATTGGACAGGTAAAGATGACAGCTGCCTCATCTGCATGCTTGTCAATTATGCAGTGGAGACAGACAGTAGACTGGATAAGGAAAAGCTTCTATTAAAAGGGTCCCAGTCTCTTGGCAAGTTTCTATCTATTGAACTTGAAATTCAATTCTTTCTTCTGTATGTGTAACACCTAGGTAATTTTTCACAGTGACATTTAAAAATCATCAAACTATTTTTATAGGAACACTGATGTGCATTTGGTCAGTGAAGATAGTAATTTCCTGCTGGGCTTTTTTAATTGTCTTGCTGCTCTTGTCATTTTCTTTCTTTGATGCCAGAGTTGGTGTTTTCAGTTCTCTGCCCACTGTTCTAGTGAGGGTGCACTGGGGAGAAGACTCTGCTTTGTAATCAAATACTTCATGCTCCAGTTGCTTAGGTGTAGGGCACAGGGATCAAAATGTAGAGGCAGGGATCAAAGAAACCTGCTTATGTCTGAGATGATAAAGAACAGCTGATTCCTACAACAATAGCTAGACCACATCAAGCAGGATTATACCCACTCCTTACTTATTGTCATAGTTAGGTTCCAAAGAGCAGAGCATTATGTGAAAATAGGTATTATATGAAAATTCAGGATGATAACATCAGATTACAAAATAGTGGATGACTACATCATTATACCACTCAGCTCTCAGTTTGTTGGACTGTTGTAGCTTATGTGTTGTTGTGATGCTAGAAGTTATGCTCTCAGTATTTTAATTCCTAGCAGGGTCACCTTTGGTAAACAGGTTTCAGTGGAGCATCCAGACTAAGACAAACTAGGAAGAAGGAGAGGTGGCCCACTGCTGAATGTCTAGCCACTGAAAATCTTGTGAATAGTAGTTGAACACTGTTTGATGTAATTCTGGAAGATGAACCCCTCAGGCTGGGAGGCACTCAAATATGACTGGGGAAGAGTTGCCTCCTTAAAGTACAGTCAGCCTTAACATGTGAATGACACAAAGCTATCAGGACCTTCATTTACTTATAGAGTGCAACTCAAAATAGCTGCAAATATCTATTAATAATCAGAACATGGGATGCACAAAGCATAAATCTAGGGAAACTGGAAGTTGTCAAAAATGAAATGGAACATATAATGATAGATATTGTTGTTGTTCTTAAGTGCCATCGAGTCAATTCTGACTCATAGCAACCCTGTATAGGGTGTCTGAGAAGTGGCTGGTGGGTTTGAACCACCAACTTTTCATTTAACAGTCAAGTGCTTATCCTACAGCACCACACCAGAACTCCATACTAGGCCTTAATGTGATGACATGGACTGACATGAGATTGGTGCTGGCATGATATTGGTCATTTTGAATCAGACAATCATAGTTTACTGTGCTGGAAATGACAAATCGAAGAGGAATGCATTGAATTCATCAAGAAGAAGAGCTGTATCTTGAAGTAAAATGCTGTCTGTGATAGTATAACACCCATACAAGTAAGACCAGCTAATATCACTATTATTCAAAGTTATGCATCAGTCACTAAAGCCAATGATGATGAAACTGAAGCATTCTACAAACGTCTTCAGACTTCAGTCTGAAATTGAACAAAAATGTAATTAAGATGCATTGATAACTACTGGTTATTGGACTGTGAAAGTTGGAAACAAAGAGGAAGGATCCGTAGTTGTAAAATATGGCCTTGGTGATAGAAATGATGTTGGAGATTGCATGATAGAATTTTGCAAGACCAAAGACTTATGCATTGCAAATACCTTTTTCAAACAAAATAAAAGGCAATTATACACATGGTGTGGTGCTGGGGGTTAATTCGCCAGACTGCAAAGCCATTTGAACTGCAAGATTGGAGGTTCAAGCTCACCAGCTGCTCCTTGGAAACCCTATACAGGGTCACTATGGGTCAGAATTGACTCGACGGCACTTAACAGCAACAACATACACATGGTGGCAATATAGGATAAGCACTGAACCCCAAGGTCAGTTTAAAACACAAGGAGAGTGGTTCAAACCTTGGAAACCTATATAGGTTTGCTGTGAGTCAGAACCAACTCAATGGCACTTAACAACAAAAACATACATATGGAAGGAACAAACAAGATGGCGGATCGGGTGGACGTATAGCAGAGAGCTC
>NW_006408657.1:6351318-6364508 GCF_000296735.1 Chrysochloris asiatica
ACCTTAAATTAAAAAAAAAACCAAAAAAAAAAACATCCATATGGACTTTACCAGAGGCACACATAGAGTCCTGGTGTGGCACTGCAGGATAACTCCTGGACTGCAAGGTCAGTTTGAACCACAAGGTCATCAGTTTAGACTCGCGAGCCACTCCTTGGAAATGCTACACAAGGTTGCTATGAGACTCAACCAACATCTTAACAGCAACAACATCTGTGGGAAAAGATGGTGAAAAAACTCAGTATCATCTGACAAAAGAAGGTAAAGGGCAGACTGTTGAGTATCAATTACTTTTAGGCTGAATTAAGCTCTTTCTTCCAGGGTAGCAAGGACTGTTTTATGAAAATTTCTTTGGAAAACTATATCCTATGAACCCTATAGTTATGATCTTGCCTCTGAAGACTTCTGTTTGCTCTTCAAACTCAAAGGACTTTCGAAATAAGCATGATTTTAGTGCCTTGAGGATGTCAAGACTCCTATTTTCATGTGGTATAAATCAAGGAGCAAGAACACAATTTTTTTCAGGGAAGGGAAGAGAGATGGAACCACCGCCTTTAGAATGTATAGACCAGGTGGAGAATATTTTGAGAAGCAACAGCTTCAGTCTGATATTTTGTTTAATAAAGTTTTCAATGATTTATAGCAATACTTTTTGACTTACCTTCATATATCTATCTTGTTGAATTCAAGTGTTGTAAGGACATATTATGTCTCTGATTTATCTTAGTAACTATCTGTACTGCTCTTCAATCACTCCTCAGAGTCCAACAGAGGTTTCTTTATTTGAATTTGTTAAATTCAAATTTTTGAATAGTTTAAACTTTGAAAAATGTGCATTTGTAGACCAAGTAAATAAAATATCCATTACAAAGAAAAGAAGTTTTGCTTCTAGACTTATTACCCTATGATTTCATTATAAAATTTGGGAAATGTTACAAAGGAATAGAAGGGAAAATGGAAAAAAATAAAAAGAAAGAAAGAAAGAAAAGAATTTAAACAATTTTCTCAGGCAAAGAGAACACTATTATTAGTATGGTAAATGTCCTTCTTGAAATTTATATTTAAATTTATATAGACAAATATACACACAAAGACACCTATGCAAATACTTCTTTCTTTTAAAAGTTTTCTTTACAAAAATTGTTTTGAGGTGATTCTTAAAATACTATTATATAATATAGGTTTTTTCCTACATGAATATTTTCCATGTCATTATTGATTATTTCATCATCTTTTAACACTCCACAATCATGCATATAACTCTATCTTTTATCTAACTAGCCTAGGAATTGCCATTCGCTTCTTCTTCTTTTTTTTTAATGATTTATTGTGAATTATGTGGCAGTTTACATGGGAGAACATTAGTTTTACATTCATTCTATAGTATATTGTCTCATTGCCATGGTTGCAATCCCCTCCATGCAATCCTTCCCCCGTGCCCCCCAGGTCTTCAACACACAGTCGCTCTCCCTCTCTGGGTCTAGATTTTCTTTCTTTTATGAATAAAATTGCAGTGACTATCATGATAGATCAAAAATTTTTTCCATGAGAAAAGTATGTAGAAATGATTTATAAATGGAGCCCCAGTAGTGTAGTTGTTACACCTTGTGTTGTTAACCACAGGATCAGTAGGTAATCTACCAGTTGCTCTGTGGGAGAAAGATGAGGCTCTCTGGTCTGGTTAGGATTTTCTGCCTCATTGTTGAAGAGCAAGGATGTCAGTTTGAGGACTAAAGTGTGCCGGACTCAAGCCATGGTATTTTCAGTAACCTTACATGCATGCAAAAGTTGGACAGTGAATAAGGAAGATCAGAGAAGAATTGATGCATTTGAGTTATGGTGTTGGAGAAGAAAATTAAAAGTACCATGACTGTCAAAAGAATAAACAGATCTGTTCTGGAAGAAGTACAGCCAGAGTGCTCCTTGGAATCCAGGATGATCAGACTTTGTCTCTCATACATGGGACACATCAGGAGGGACCAGTCAACGGAGAAGAATATAATATTTGGTAAAGTGGAGAGCCAGAGAAAAAGAGGAAAACCCTCAATGAGATGGATTGGCACAATGATGGCAGTGATGGGCTCAGACGTAGCAATGACTGTGAGATTGGCCTGTTTCATTCTGTTGCACATAGGGCCAGTAGTAACTCAATGGCACCTAACAACAACAAACCGTACAGAGGGTCTCTATGAGTAGGAACAGACTTGAAGGCACACTACCACCACCACCACCAGTTTGCATTGGTCAAAGTGTATGCACATATTTAATCAAAGTTTCCATCAGAAAAAAAAATGTGCTAATTCATCTTTTATGACAACGACATATGAAAAGGTTTACTGCATCAAACCATAATGTACAAAATTACTTTATTTCATTTGTTATTAGAATATAGACGTGTGTGTGTGTGTGTGTGTGTGTGTGTGTGTGTATAAGGAATTTCCCATTTTGGAAAATACATTGAATCTCCATTTCAATGTAAGTTATTTGAAAGCAAAAGTCACCTATTATACAGCAAGAAAGGGAAAACCTCTTCATAAAATTGCATTTTGCTTCCATAACAATTTGATTTCCTGCATTTGAGTTTCAGGCAAAAGTTTGGCAAGTAGTTATATCCTCTGTCTAATACTAGACCCTCCTACTATACCTTGTATCCTGTGATGACGTATGAAGTTAAATAATTATATTTTTTTCATAATCATTATGTACTTTTAATCTTAAATACAGCTTTTATATCAGATGTCAGTGTCATTCTGTGTTTTACTATGGAACATTTTTTTTTGGAAATTTTGTATGATGTGGCTAGTTATTCATCTTTATACCTATGATAATCATAAATAAGCTCACTGATAGAACATTTCTAGGCTTATTTTAAGACTCAGTTCAAATGTCATCTATTTTAACCCCCTTTTTATTACCTGGTGATATGTTTTCCTCTCTGTGCTTCTAGTGGGACTGTAGAATATCACTGTAGGATAATGCACTGAACCGCGAGGTCAGTTTAAACTGCAAGGTTGGTGGTTCAAACCTACCAGTCACTCCTTGGAAACTGTATACAGGATTGCTATGAGTTGGAACTGACTCAATAGCATTTAACAACTATGGTTCTATAGGACTTTGCTCACCACTCTGAGATAGCACTTGAAATTGGTGGTCCATGTATCTTTCTGTTATAATAGTTGAGTTCAAGATGTAGGACCTACATTCTCATTACTTAACATACTGATTAGCATAAACTATGAACTCAGGATGTCTTTGTTGGATAATACAAATACACCTTGTTTTTAATATGTGAACCACTTATAAAGGCATTATTTCAGGATGTTGTTTTTACCATTATGGAATTGACTTCTGCACAGAAGGGCTTTCATTGGCTTGTTTTTGAAAGTAGATTGAGGGACCATTTTCTGTAATTTTTTTTGAAGAGTTGAACTTTACAACCTTTAATCAAAGCTCCTAAAACTGTTTAATATGATTACAATATTAATCACACCAATATTTATATAGCAAAAAGTATGAATATTCATGCTACATGGGATAAAGACCAAAAACTGGATAAGCGATTGTGCGTCTGCATTTCCCCCCATAGCAAAAGAGTAAAGATATTGTAAGTTTTGTGAAAGGTACTTTGGAATAAAACAAAAACAACAACAACAAAAAACTGTTATTCAATGATACTATGTATTTTTCAGGCTACAATTCCCCACTGCAAAATGAGACATATGTAGAAAACAGAAAACATGTCAATGAGAGAAGAGGGTATTTCTGCTTACTCACCATCTTTCTTCTCCTATGCCTCTTTTCAGACTCTGATAAGTGAGGTATGAAAGATACCATCAACAGTTTGGCTGTACCCTGAACCAGATATTACCATTATCTGATTTGAGGTGCCATCAACTTGGTTATTCCCACCTAAAACTTATAGGACAGTAGTCATTTGAAGTATTTATGAAGTCATTTTTCCCAGTAATTACTTCTCAGTGGAAAGTTGATGTTTCAGCCAGTGGTCTGATCCCAGTTTTCTTCAATTAAGTCAGACTATCTCATGGCTTCAAGTAGCACAGCTATTGGCCACCTTTCATGGTTATTAATTAATACTCAGCTGCACATTCAAACAGCAGGTTATTTGGTTCACCATTTTTATTTCTACATGTTCACATTTTATTTGAAAAGCAATTGTTAAGCTACAACTCTGCAGGTAAGTAAATTGCATTTTTTCTCTTTTTTGCATTCACTATGTGCATATTAACTATTAAAAAACAAAATATTGTCAGATATGGGGTATTAGCATATAACCCAGCTTTCTGCAGAATAGACAGATGATAGAAAATGGCAAGCCAGACAATGACTCTAACATTAATTGAATTTTCACTGATATACACCTACAACAGTTTATACATTTGTTGTTGTTGTTGTTAGGTGCCGTCACATTGGTACCAACTCATAGCAACCTTATGCACAACAGAACAAAACACTGCCCTATCCTATGCCAATGTCATAATCATTACTATACTTGAGCCCATTGCTGCTGCCACTATACATTAGCTCTCAAGAAATGGCTTCATTAATCTCTTTACCTTCCAACCTTCTGAGACTAATTTCTTCCCTATTCTGTTAATATATGCAAATTGCACTTAGGTGATATGGACAGATTCCAAAAAAGGGCAAGGTATTGGTTAAAATGTAAATCATGGTTGCCTGTCAAGAGACACAAATAAAACCCTGTTGCTAGAATAGTTTGTTGGTTTTTTCCCAAAAAGATGTGGTTGTTTTGTAGATAGGGTGGTCATATGGTTATTGTCCAAACTGGGGGCAATTTTGTGAATACAAGAAGATATGATTAATTATACTGAGAAATAGTTATAAATGGGAACTATTCCATTCAAAAAGAAACGTTGGAAGCAGGCTTTTAAGACAGTGCAGGATGTCCTCATTTGGATACACAAAAAAACACCAAGCAACCAGAGCAGAAAATGGCAGGACCAACCTTGTCATTTCTCTGGAAATCAATCAATGTTTACAGCAACTAAATGAATACTGAATCAAGAAAAAAGTGACATATAAATGGTGGAGAAGTTTTGTTTTTCTACTCACCTACCCTCTAAACTCTCTTCAGGTCAGCATGGTCATCTTAAACCAGTAGCCCATACTCTGAGATAAAATCTGGTCTTGTATTCTAGAGGCAGTAGAACAGACGATTTACAAATTATTTTGTGTGTTTATCCTAACCAGTGCCTGATGCATGACACACACTTCACTACTAGCCTAACTACAAAGTTGGTAGTTCAAACCCACCCAGTAGCACCACAGAAGAAAGACCTGCTTCTGTAAAGATTGTTGCTGTTAAGTGCTATCGAGTCAATTCTAATTTCTAGCAAACCTGTATAGAGTTTCTAGAGGGTGGCTGGTGGGTTTAAAGCACCAATCTTGGGGTTAGCAGTCCAGTGTTTATCCTACAGCACCACACTAGGACTCCAGGACTTTAAAGATTATGGTCTAAAAAGTCCTATGGTGCTCAGTTCTACTCTAGCACATGGGACCACCTGGAGCATCAGCAGACAAATGGGTAAACAAAATGTAGCATACACATACAATGACAATATTTATCCATAAAGAGAAATGAAATACTGATACATACTGAGACAGGGATGAACCTTGAAAACTTCATGTTGAGTGAAATAAGTAAGACACAAAAGGAAAAATATTTTAAGAATTATGGTGTTGGAGAAGAATATTAAAAGTACCATGGACTGCCAGAAGAACAAACAAGTCTGTGTTGGAGGAAGTACAGCCAGAGTGTTCCTTAGAATCCATGATGGTGAAACTTCCTCTCTCGTGCTTTGGACATTCTTTTTCAGGAGGGACCAATTCCTGGAGAAAAGGACATCATGTTTGGTAAAGTGGAGAGTCAGCAAAACAGAGAAAGACCCCCAAGGAGATGGAATGACACAATGGTAGTGAAATGGGCTCCAATGTAACAATTGTGAGGAATGTATATTATTGGGCAGCATGAGTTGGAACCAACTGGACAATATCTACCTAACAACAACAGCAAAGAAATTCATGATATCATATTCAGGGTCATTAAAACAGAAAGAAAGAAAAAAAAAACAACCTTCGCTTCATACCAGAAAGGAAAATAATACTGTCATTTGTGCTCTAGCTATACTTACCTTATTCTCCATTCCATTCATTCATTGGATCACCCATAAAAGTGTATTGAGTTCTTACCCTATGCTAGGCACTGCATTTGGTGTTACCACTACTGGGGTGAATAATGTAAACGTTGCTTGGTTTAGTGTGAATTCCATTGTATGTAATAGGGGCTCAAGGAAAATAGTCACAGTGCAGTTTGAGAAAATGTAAAGCTATGGAGTACATAGTAGTTGCACCTACCTAAGACTTCACTATCAGGTATTCTTGAAGTGGCATTTAATATGATACCTGAAGAATGAGTAGAAGTTAACCAGATAATGTTGTGGAGGAGGAAAGTGGATTGGTGGGAGAATGCATACATGCTAATGCCCCAAAGATAAAGAAAGCCCATTGCTCTGTCTCTTCAAGTTGCTGCCTCTGCTGTTGCTTTTGCTGCTACTGCTTTTCCATGCAAGGATCTCTGGTTCTGTTTCTGGACCTTCTTTCTTGGTGGTTCTGGAATCTTCTGTCCCTGCTTCTGAGAATGCTCCTTTTAAACCTAGCAGAATTGCAAAACCAATCAGTTCCTGTGTTTGAGCCCCCTATACCCTATTTGTATGGCCCCACCCAATCATTTGATCCTTGGTATGATGCTGCAATATAAGCCCTGGACTGCTAACCACAAGGTTAGTGGTTCAAACCAACCAGTCACTCTTTAGAAACCCTAAATAGGGTCACTAGGAGTCAGAACCAACTCAATAGCGCTTAAAAACAATAATGGCACTATTTAGGATAAGCACTGTACTGCTAACAGCAAGGTCAGCAGTTCAAATTCACCACCAGTTCTTGGAAATCCTATACAAAGTCGCTATGAGTTTGAATAGACTAGACAGCACACCACCACTACCACCTAATCACTTGTGGGAGTTACAAAGACTTTGGTTAGAAGAGGTGTATTAAGTAAATTCACTGTGGCACACCATCACACTAGTCAACAGAGTTTCCCTGGTTGTTAGTAGTTTCAAGATATTAGTTTGAGCACTGCTGATTCTTTTCTTTCTGGCTCTGAGTAACTGTAGGGATCTCAGTAAGGATTGGAGAAATCAACTCTATAGATCATTACATAGAGCCGAAATGTGATCACTGAATGTTTCAAGTAAGTCACAGCAGTTGTTATCATTCCTGGAGCAGTCTCCACAATGAGATGCACAGATTAGGTGTCATCTTTGCCATCTTGGTTAGAATAAGAGTTAACTTTCTGTTTTTAGCTGCCTCCCTAATTAGGCAAACCTCCAGTATCCTGTTCAAATAAAAACCAAGAGACTGGGATCATAGAACCGGCTGAACTATATCTGGCCCACTTAATGTGCACAGCAATGACCAATGTGTCTTCAGTTTGACCTTTTAACGTCAGAAGGCAAAAACTTCTCCTCATCAATGCCCCTGACTTAGGAAAACACCATTTTTGTGAGCCTCCTCCCCTTCCCTAGTAAACAGAAGACTGGTTCTTGTGCTTAATCATCCTGATGAACACCAATCAGAAGCCAGTTACTGTTCTGTTTTTGTTAAGTGCTGTCGAGTCAGTTCCCATTCATAGTGACTCTGTATAGGGTTTCCAAGGAGCATCTTGGTAGATTTGAATTGCTGACCTTGTGGTTTGCAGCCCAGTGCTGATCCTACAGCATCACACCAGGGGTCCAGTTACTGTCCTAAAAGACCTAATAAAAGAACCCTGGGTCAGGGACTCAGGGAGTCATCTTGTCAGCATGAATCCCAGTGTGCTCCTTTGTTTGGCCAAACAAATAAAAGCTTCTTTTGTTTTCAACCATTTTGTGTTTCTACCACCACATGGAGCAAGATCTGAAAGAGTGCAGTAACAATAAGGTTAGGAACAAATTGGGTCATGGATCCAGGAAAGAAAGCCCATTGCCTTCAGTGCCTAATTTCTGTTCATTTATGATTGCAGCTTGCTTCTGTATGGATTCAGTGTTTAGATTCCCTCTGAGAGTACTCATTAGTAGTTTGGAAATTTCCTACTAAATGTTTTATTTTAATTTGTATAAAGGTTTTTTGAAATTTCCTCTTTTGTTAATCAATTCCCTTCTTTTAAACAATTTCTAGGAATTTTTCTAAATATACAAATGGATTGCCTATTTCACCAGTTTTCCTTTTCCAGTATTCTATGGATGTATGCTATTACCTGTCATTTTATCAAATATTACCTTGGTAGGGGAGTGTATGGCTTGCCATAATGATCTAATCTCCAATATTGTCATATTTTATCATTCTTTGAGTGTAGATTCTGTACATTGCCATGAAAATTTAGTTACATTGAAAGTATTACTCACTGTCCTTTCTAACCTTATATTTGAAGTCATTATTCATAAATACATTTGGTCATATTCACAGTTTTTGTGATTGCAAAGAAATTGCAAACAATGACTCTCATTCAAGTGGTGAGAACAGTCTTAAACTGAAGTCAAGGATACGATTTTTGTCTTAAATGTTTATTCAAATTTTAGAGAATTATTCAAGTATCTTCTAAATGAAAAATGAAATTAAAACAGATATAATTAAAGCAATAAGTGCCATACAATACAGTAGAGCTAAGTCTTCAACTGTTTTCAAATAGTGATCTTAATTCTGATTTTCTTCTGATTTCCCTTATTTCAAAAGATATCTCCATCAGCCATTTACTACCCCAGATCTCTGTGTGATTCTCAATTAGTACAACCCTTCCAACAATGAAACTCTCACCCAGTACTATGGATCTTATTCCCTAAAACTACTTGAATCAATTTCTGCACCTCCATTTCAATTACTCCACCACAGGTCTGACAGTCTGCTGTACTGTGGTGGCTTGTGTGTTGCTATAATCCTGGAAGCTATGCATTTTAAATACCAGCAGGGTCACCCATGGTGGACAGGTTTCAGCTGAGTTTCCAGACAAAGACAGACTAGGAAGAAGTAGAGATGACTATTTCCAAATATTTAATCATTGAAAACCTTATGAATAAGAGTAGAACACTGTCAGCACCAGGTTATTGAATATTGAAACATGATGAAGAGCACCAGAATATTGTCAGATATAATGCTGGAAGATGAGCCCCTCAGGTTGGAAGCCAGTTAAAAATTGACTAGGGAATAACTGCCTCCCCAAAGTAGGGTTGACCATGATGATGCGAATGAAGTAAAGCCCTCGGGACCTTCATTTGCTGATAGGGCACAACTCAAAATGAAGAGAAATAACTGTAAACATCCATTAGTAATCAGAGCATGGAGTGCATGAAGTATGAATCTAGGAAAATTGGAAATTGTCAAAATGAAATGGATTATATAAACATTGATAGATAAGCATTGTTGTTGTTAAATACCGTGGAGTCAGTTCCAACTCATAGTGAGCCTGCACAGGGTTTCTGAGGCTGCAAATCTTTACAGGGGCAGGAAACCCCATCTTTCTACTGCAGAACAGCTGGTAGTTTCGAACTGCCAACCTTGAGGTTACCAGCCGGATTCGTAACCACTACGCTACCAATATAAGCATTAGTGAACTGAAATGGACTGATATTGGTATTTTTTAATCTGGCAATCATGTGGTTTACTATGCTGGGAATGACAATTTGAAAAGGAATGGTGTTGCATCAGTCATAAAAAAGATCATTTCAAGATCAGTCATGAAGTACAACCCTGTCTGTGATAGGATAATACCCACACACATACAAGGAAGACCAGTTAATACCACTATTATTCAAATTTACACACCAACCACTAAAACCAGTGATGATGAAATTCAAGAATTCTACCAACATCTTATGTCTGAAATTGATCAAACATGCAACCAAGATGTATTGATAATTATTGGTGACTGGAACGCAAAGGTTGGAAACAACAAGGAAGGATCAGTAATTGGAAAATAAGGCCTTGGTGATAGAAATGATGATGATGGAGATCACATGATAGAATTTTGCAAGACCAATGACTTTTTCATTGCAAATACCTTAATTAAACAACATAAAAGATGATATACACATGGACCTCATCAGATGGAATACACAGAAATCAAACTGCCTACATCTGTGGAAAGAGATGGTGGAAAAGCTCCATATCATCAACCAAAACAAGGCTAGGGGCAGACTGTGGAAGATCATCAATTGTTCATATGCAAATTCAAGCTGAAGCTGAAGAAAATTAAAATAAGTCCATGAGAGCCAAAAATATGACCTTGAGTATATCCCACCTGAATTTAGAGATCATCTGGAGAACAGATTTGATGCATTAGACACTGAAGACCAAAGACCAGAAGAGTTGGAGGATGACATAAAAAATATCATACAAGAAGAAAGCAAAAGGTCATTGAGAAGACGAGAAAGAAAGAAAAGACCAAAATGGATGTCAGACGAGATTTGAAACTTGCTCTTCAGCATACAGTTGCTACAGAAAATGGAAGAAAGGAGGAAGTACAGAACTGAACAGAAAATTTAAAAGGCAGCTCAAAAAGACAAAATCAAATATTATAATGAAATGTGCTAAGACCTGGAGTTAGAAAATCAAAAGGGAAGAACACACTCAGCATTTCTCAAGCTGGGGGAACTGAAGAAAAAATTCAAGCCTCAACTTTTGTTATTGAAGGATTCTCTGGGCAAATTATTGAATGATGTAGAAAGCATGAAAAGAAGATGGAAGGAATGCACAGAGTCACTGTACCAAAAGGAAATGGTCGATGTTCAACTATTTCAAGAGGTAGCATATGATCAAGAGCCAATGATCCTGAAGGAAGCAGTGCAAGGTGCATTGAAAGCATTGGCAAAGAACAAGGCACCAGGAATTGATGGATACAAATTGAAATCTTTCAACAAAGTGAGGTGTCACTGGAGGCACTCAATTATCTATGCCAAGAAATTTGGACAATTGACTGGAAGAGATCTTTATTTGTGCCCAATCCAAACACAGGTAACCCTACAGAACGCAGAAATCATCAGGCAATATCATTAATATCACATGTGAACAAAGTTTTACTAAAGATAATACAGAAACGACTGAAACCATGCATTGACAGAGAACTTCCAGATGTTCAAGCTGGATTCAGAAGTGGAGGTGGAATGAGGAATATCATTGCTGATGTCAGATGGATCTTGGCTGAAAGCAGAGAACACCAGAAAGATGTTAACCTGTGCTTTATTGACTATGCAAAGGCTTTCTATTGTGTAGATCATAACAAGCTATGGGCAACATTGTGAAGTATAACTATTCCAGAACAGTTCATTGTACTTATGAGAAACCTTTACATAGATCAAGAGGCAGTTGTTCGAACAGAACAAGGGAACACCGAATGGTTTAAAATTAGGAAAGATGTGCACCAGGGTTCTATTCTTTCACCATACTTATTCAGTCTGTATGCTGAGCAAATAATCTGAGAGGCTGGGTTATATGAAGAAAAACGTGGCATCAGAATTGGAGGAAGACTCATAAACAACCTACGATATGCAGATGGCACAACATTGCTTGCTGAAAGCAAAGAGGACTTAACATACTTACTGATGAAGATCAAAGGCCACAGCATTCAGTATGGGTTAAATCTCAATGTAAAGAAAACAAAAATCCTCACCCCTGAACTAATAAACAACATCCATATAAATGGAGAAAAGATGGAAGTTGTTAAAGATTTCCTTTTGCTCAGATCAACCATCAACACTCATGGAAGCAACAGTTAAGAAATCAAATAACGTATTGCATTGGACAAATCTGAGGCACAAGACCTCTTTAAAGTGTTGAAGAGCAAAGATGTAAGACTGAGGACTAAGGTGCACCTGATCCAAGCCATGGTATTTTCCATAGCCTCATATGTATGTGAAAGTTGGACAGTGAATAAGGAATAGAAGAATCGATGCATTTGAGTTTTGTTGTTGAAGGAGGCTATTGAAAATACCAATGGACTCCCAAAAAAACAAATAGATACCTGTTGGCAGAAGTAGAGCCAGAGTGCTCCTTGGAAGCCTGGATGGCCAGATTTCGTCTCTCATACTTCAGATACATTGTCAGGAGGACCCAGTTACTGGAGAAGGAGATCATGTTTAGTAAATTAAAGGGTCAGAGAAAAAGAGGAAAATCCCCAGCAAGATGGATTATCACAGTACCAACAGCAATGAACTCAAGTGTAGCAACAACTGTGAAGTTGGCCCAGGATGGGGAGGTGTTTCGTTCTATTGTGCATAGGGTCTCTATGAGTCAGTGCCGACTCGATGGCACCTAACAACAACAAGAACATTACAATTGCCATCTTGTGATTACTTCTAATATCCTAATTAGTCTCCTGCCTATCGTATAATTTAGGTGTCATTTGGAGCAGGACTCTTCATTGTACAACAAGCAACTGATACAATTTCACTACTTAAAATGACTCAAGGTTTTCCCATTGGTTTGTCTGACTTTTTGTGATCTGGCCCTCCATACCACTCATATCTTTCACCATTTTGCTTAAACAAAACAAAACAAAAAATTGTTTAAACTCCATTAATTACAAGGTGGTAAAAATGATGTGCAATCACCTGCTAACCTAATAGATCTCAGCCAGTGGCTCTATGGAAGAACAACCTGGTGATGTGTTTCCTTAACTATTACATACAAGAAAACCCTATGGTGTAATTGTACTCTACCATATGGGGCCGCTATGACTTGGAGTCAACTTTGATTTATTTGGTTTTATGATTTATAACATGATAAATACACTATTGTTGCTGGTAAGTGCCATTGAGTTGGCTCCAACCCATAGTATCCATCTATAATTCCTGATGAGCAGCTGGTGGGTTTGAATCGCTGACCTAACCTTGTAGTTAGCATTCCAGTGGTTATCCTACAGAGAAACACCAGGACCCCATTGTTTTTTTTGTTAAGTGCAGTAGAGTTGGTTCCTACCCATAGCGATTCTGCATAGGATTTCCAAGGAGCAGCTGGTGAGCTTGAACTACCGACATTGCAGTTCAAACTGACTTTGCAATCCTGTGAATGCATATTGTTGTTGTTGTTAGGTGCCATCGAGTTGGTACCAACTCATGGTGACC
>NW_006408657.1:6369064-6375949 GCF_000296735.1 Chrysochloris asiatica
GATTTAATTTTTGGCTTTTTTTTTTTTTTTTTTTTTTAAATCTCTACCCCATGTGTCCATTCAGCCATGTCTCCTATTGCTAAGGCTGGCAGATTTGGTGCAGGGACTCACCTATTGCAGATAGCTCCTTCCTACTTCAATGATACCCAGAGTCTCAGTGCTCACTTCTGTAGCCTCCAAGTGAATGGAATGCAGGATCTTCCCTGGGTGTGTACACTGGTGGAGGCCAGTCTTGCCTCTGGTTACCAAGGGAGTTTTTTTTTGGGGGCGGGGGATCACACCTTTTTCTCTGAAAGCCACAGGTAGATTTCTGCAATGTAAATATGTTTTCTTGTCTCTAAATCTGCTCACAGGCTGCTCAAAATAGCTGTGGAAGGTCTGAGTGACTGCCATAGCTCAGTAGTCACCTCTTCTCTTATTTTGTCTACCTAGCTCTCTCTCCCTGTAAGCTCTTAATCCACCTCTCTATCCCTTCATCTGAAGCTCAGAGTTCTAGGACTATCTTCTGCATCTGTTTAATCCAGTTTTCCATATTCTTGTTGAAGAGGATCTGCAAAGCCTTTCTGCTTAGTCTGCCATCTTGTCTACATCCACCACTTATATTCTGTATACCTTCGATCATGAAGGGCTCATTTTCCGGTACTGTATATAATATATTCAGCTGCTTTTCATAATATTTCCATTTTCCAGTAGTATATCTGACAATGTTATACTGCTATTCAAAAGGTTTTCAGTAGCTAACCATTCAGAAGTGGTCTGCCTCCTCTTTTTCCTAGTCTGTCGTAGTCTGGAAACTCCACTGAAACCTGTACACCATGGGTGACCCTGCTGGTATCTAAAATACTGGTGGCATAGATTCCAGCATCACAGAAACACATTCAGCACTTCAGTATGACATACTGACAGACAAGTGGTACATGAAGAAAATAGTCATATAGAATGTTATTCTACCCAAAATTGGACATTCAAAGTCTGCCCCATTACAAAATTTTTTCAATATGTAATTCCACACTATAAACATCATAGAAACTTTAAAATGTAAGGACATACTAAAGAATACACTGACAAGGTAAAGTGTAATAGGTCTTTTTCAAATTATTTAAATAAACTACTTTAGTCTTTTGTCTGTATTTACAAATAAAAAATATTCACACAACATTTCACTAGGCCTGTAGCAACTAGTAGTGTACGTTGTTGTTAAGTGCCGTCGAGTCAGTTCTGAACCATAGCGACCCTGTATAGATAAGGTTTCTGAGGAGAGACTAGTGAGATTGAACCGCTGACCTTGTAGTTCAAACGGTTTTGCAGTCTGGCGCACTAACTCACAGCACCACACCAGGACTGTAGTGTATAATGTCCTATTAAAACAGAAATTAAGAATTTTAGCAAGTAACCAAGAATTTAGGGAATAATCTAAAATTGTAGAAAGCAACCAAAGCTCTCAGTCATAGAGAAAAAATTACACACTTGTTACATAAATGTTATATTAACTTTTCTTAAATCTGTTGAAACATTTAATACCATAATAATAAATGACACAACAAACTTGCTGACCAAGTCCTTATCAGATCTAATAATAATCAATTTAGTAAATGGGCAATTATTATCCCAGTCTAAAAAACAAAACATACTGGGTAACTATAGAGAAAATCTAAACTCCTATGGATTAAAGGCACTTGTCTAATTCCCATTTAATTAGTTTTATATACAATCATGTTACCAAAAGACATGCTATTTTTTTAAAACCCTATTGCTTACATTTATTGCTCTCAGCACTTTTGTCTTAACAGAATAATTTAACAGATCTCAAGCCAACAACAGATTTCTTCACTTCCTTTATATATATCAAGATTTCACAGTTTACATCATTTAAAACAAACTTCAAAGCCTACAAAATTAGCAAAATAATAAAACTTATAGACATTATGTATTAGCTGTTGTAATTCACTTTACTATTTTTTATATCTTCTGCTATAATTCACTCTACTATTGTATCTTATAATATGTGTTATCTGTTATAATTCAACCTACTATTGTATTTTATACTGTTTCTGACAAATCCTATATGCCAACATTAGATACTATGACACTGAAAACTCTTTAAAACTTAAAAAAACCTAATTTAAATTATTTAAAAATGATCTTATTGAAATTTTAATAAAAACTTCATTATCACAATTTCAAACTCATACTCTCACTGTTAAAGTAGATGACTTTAAAAAAACAGCTGAGCCTTATCTTAAAGATCCCCTAAAACACAATATTGTGACATTGGTAGTACCCCAATTTCAAAAAGAAGAATGGATGCTTAGAGCTGAAAAAATGTCTCTGTATATAGAAGGCATGCATACCCCACCAGAGTAGAATAGAACCCTGACACCTAGGTAACTCCTGACAACATTAATGTGACTGTGGTTATAATGCCTGAAAAAATTATACTGGATACCCATAATTTGAAAAATTGGACCTTTTATTAATGCTCCCAAAATTTAGTAAATAGGGCATAATGTACTTCCTTTTCAAGTTTAAATTAAATTAAATAATACTATAAATATTACTTTGGGCACATAACCTATTTCTGGTCCATACAGGATGAAGCCTAATCAAATTTAATGTTTTTCTAATTGATGTAAAATGAACGCTAGATAAATACCAGGTGCACAACTATTTGAAGCAGGAAATGAAGCATATGCAATCCATGATTCAAAAGGTAAATAAAGAGAAAAAGACAAATTTCTAAATAATGACTACTTTAAACAACATTTATGGCATCTGTGTATGCCTTTAAACATGTTACCAACACTTGTATGCTCATAAGAAAAAAATTATGTTTACCTAAAAAAAAATGGTCAAAATTTTTGTCTGAACATTAATCTTTTATAACTTTTGAATATAGATTTTAAGTCATATTGTTGTTGTTGATAAGTGTTGTTGAGTAGGTTCTGACCCATAGCCACCTTGTATAATGTTTCCGAGGAGCAACTGGTGAACTTGAACCACTGACCTTGCAAATCAAACCAACTTTGCAATCCAACGCATTAACTCACAGCGCTACACCAGGACTCCATAAGTCACATAGGAGATAAAATTTGCTCTTAAAACAGTTTGTTCAGATTTGACTGTTAAATATGATTTGAAATTGAGGGGTAGATTATTATGTATGCTTCCTGTATGCTCTCAAATCACATCTGATTCTTTGAAAAAACACAAAATGTGAATTATAACAGAAGATATGCATCTATAACAAATTTTTACACTCTTATAATATCTTGGTGTGGTGGTGTAGAACAAACACTGGACTTCTAACCACAAGGTTCTTACTCCCCAGATGCTCCTCAGACATTCTATACAGAGTGACTATGAGTTGGAACCAACTTGACAGCACTGACTAACAACAATAAATAACATGATGTTTCTATAATACTTTTAAAATCCTTAACTTAGAATTAGCAACATATATAGTTGGACTGCAAGGTAGTCAGTTCAAATCCACCAGTTGCTCCTCAAAAACCCTATATAGGATCGCTATGAGTTGGAACTGACTTGACAACAACAAGAACAGCAATATTTCTATAATACTATTAACTATAAGTTGTTAGAGACTTGTTCTAATCTTGAAAATAAGATAATAGTAGTACGTGAAATAGGTCTTAAATAACTTCCCTAAGGTATTCTGTGATAATAGAATGTAACATTAATCAGTTCTCTGTAAATTGTTGTTGTTGTTGTTGTTAGGTGCCATTGAGTAAGGTCCAATTCAATAGTGACCTTATGCACAATAGAACAAAACACTACCCTGTCCTGCACCAACCTCACAATTGTTGCTATGTTTGAGTCCATTGCTGCTGCCCTGTGCCAATTCATCTCATTGGGGGACTCCTTCTTTTTCACTTACCCTCCACTTTACCAAGCATGATGTCCTTCTCCAGGGACTGGTGCCTCTTAATAATTGGCAATCTAGGCTTCTAAGGAGCATTCTGGTTGTGCTTATTCCAATACAGATTTTTTTTGTTCTTCTAGCAGGTTTGGTAGTGTAGTGGTTACGAATAGGGCTGCGAACCATAAGGTAAGCAGTTAGAAGCTACCAGCTGCTCCGTGGGAGAAAGATGAGGCTTTCTGCTCCCATAAAGATTTACAGCCTTGGAAACCCTGTTTCAGGGTCACTATGAGTTGGAACCGACTCGATGGCACTTAACAACAACAGCATTCTATGGTACTTTTAATATTCTTCTCTAATATCATAAATCAATGTATCAATTCTTCTATGGTCTTCCTTATTCACTGTCTAACTTACACATGCATATGAAGCTATTGAAAATACTATGGTTTGTGTCAGGCAAACATTAGTACTCTAACTGACAGCTATGCTCTTGAACATTTTAAAGAGGTTTTGCTCAACAGATTTGCCTAATGCAAAGTGTCCTTTGATTTCTTGGCTGCTAGTTCCATGAATGTTGATGGTGCATCGAAACAAAATGAAATCTTTGAAAACTTCAATCTTTTCTCCACTTATCATGTCATTTATTGGCCCATTGGTGAGGGCTTTTGTTTTCTTCACATTAAGTTGTAATCCATACTGAAGGCTGCAGTCTTTGGTAAGTATTTTAAGTCCTCTTGGCTTTCACCAATCAAGGTTGCATCATCTGTGTATCTCAGGCTATTAAAGAGTCTTCCTCCAATCCAGAGGCCATGTTCTCCTTCATATAATTCAGTGTCTCAGATTATTTGTTCAGTATACAGACTGAATAAGTATGGTGAAAGAATGCAACCCTTTCTTGATTTTAAACCATTCAGTGTCCCCTTGTTCTGTTCAAATGACTATCTTTGGGTCTATGTATAGGTTCCTCATAAGCACAATTAGGTGTTCCAGAATTCTCATTCTCCACAATGTTGTCCATAGCTTGTCATGATCCTCACAGTAGAAAGCCTTTGTGCAGTCAGTAATGCACAGGTAAACATCTTTCTGGTATTCTCTGCTTTCAGCCAAGATCCATCTAAAATCAGCAATGACATCTTTTGTTGCATGTCTTCCTCTGAATCTGACTTGAGCCCCAAGCTGTCAATGTACCCTTGATACTTTTTTAAAATTACATTTAGAAACGTTTTGCTTGCATGTCATATTAATGATATTGTCCAAAGATTTCCACATTCCGTCAGGTCACCTATATTTGGACCAGGCACAAATATGAATCTCTACTCATTAGCTATTTTCTAAATTTCTTGGCATAGATGAATGAGTTTCTCCAGTGTTACATCAGTTTGTTGAAAGATTTCAATTTGTATTCCATCAATTCCCAGAGACTTGTTCTTTGCAAATGCCTTCAGTGCACCTTGAACTTCTTCCTTCAGTACTATAAGCTCTGGATCATATGCTATCTCTTGAAATGGTTGAACATCGGCTATTCCTTTTTTGTACAGTGACTCTATGTATTCCTTCTACCTTCTTTTGATGCTTTCTGAATCATTCAATATTTGCCCGTAGAACCCTTCAATATTGCAACTAGAGGCTTGAATTTTTTCTTCAGTTCCCTCATCTTGATAAATGCTGAGCATCTTCCTCCCTTTTAGTTTTCTAACTTCAGGTCTTTGCACATTTCATTGTTATTTGACTTTGTCTTCTGGAGCTGTCCTTTACATTTTTCTGTTCAGCTCTTTTACCTCCTCATTTTCTCCATTTACTTTAGCTTCTCTATGCTGAAGAGCAAGTTTCAGAGTCTCTTTTGACATCCATTTTGGTATTTTCCTTCTTTCTTGTCTTCTTAATACATTTTTTGCTTTCTTAAAGTATGATGTTCTTGATGTCATCCCACAACTCTTCTAGTTTTCACTTATTAGTGTCTAATGCAACAAATCTATTCTTGAGATGATCTCTAAATTCAGGTGAGATATTTTCAAAGTCATATTTTGACTCTTGTGGACATGTTTTAATTTTCTTCAACTTCAGGACTGAATCTGTATATGAGCAATTAATGATATGTTCCACAGTCTGCTTCTAGTCTTGTTTTGGCTGATGATATGGAACTTTCACATTGTCTCTTTCCAGAGATGTAGCCAATTTTATTTTTCTCTGTTTCATCTGGTGAGGTTCATGTGTATAGTCACCTTTTATGTTGTCTAAAAAAGGTATTTACAATGAAGAAATCATTGGTCTTATAAAATTCTGTCATGTAATCTCCCACATATTTCCTATCACCAAGTCCATATTTTCATCTACTAATCCATCCTCTTAAGAGTCATGGTGTGGTGCTGCAGGATATTGCATTGAGCCTCAAGGTTGGCAGTTCAAACCCACCAGCCACTTCTCGGTAACCCTAGACCAGATCACTATGAATTAAAACCAAGTTAACTGTACTTAACAACAAAAACTAGCCTTCCTCTTTGTTTTCAAACCTTGTATTCCAATCACCAGTAATTATCAATACATCTTGGTTGCATGTTCTTTCAATTTCAGACTGAAAAACTTGGTAGAATACTTCAATTCCATTGTCACTGACTTCAGAGCTTGATTCTTAAATTTAAATAGTAGTATTATCTAGTTTTCCTGTAGGCATATGGATACTATTCTATTACAGACAGCATTATATTTCAAGATAGATCTTGAAATGTTCTTTTTGATGATAATTGTGATGCCATTCCTCCTTAATTTGTTATTCCTGGCATAGTAAACCATATGATTTACCAGATTCAAGATGGCCATTATCAATCCATTGCAACTCACTAAAGCCTAGGATATCAATGTTTTTATGTTTCACTTTAATTTCAACAATTTCCAATTTTCCTAGGTTCATATTTAGTATGTTCCATGTTCTGATTATTAATGGATCTTTATAGCATTTTCTCCTCATTTTGAGTTGTGCCCCATCAGGGTCTCAAAAGCTTTACTCC
>NW_006408657.1:6377210-6379280 GCF_000296735.1 Chrysochloris asiatica
AGGTTGAATAAGTATGGTGAAAGAACACAACCTTGTCACACACCTTTCTTAATTTTAAAACATTCAGTGTTTCCATGTTCTGTTTGAACAACTGCCTCTTGGTCCAGGTACAGATTCCTCATGAGCCCAATTAAGTGTTCCGGAATAAATTAGCAACATATAAACATGTCACTGAGTAAATTCTATATTTAAAATTAAATTGATCTTGAAACATACAGCAAACAAAAACATAAATATGTCATACAACAGTTCCTTAATTGGCCATAAACCATAGTATTAATTAATAAAGCACATTGCAATAGTTAAAGTTTTGTGTCAATTTGTCTTGGACAGAATTCTCAGTGTTTTAGAAGTTAAGGTACAATTATCACCTCCATGATGAGATATAATATAATACAGTTGATCTAATGTGATCAACTCTGGTCTGATGTTAACTATCCAAAGTGGTGTAAATCCTCACTTCTAAGTTGTTAATGAAGTGAGATGTACAGGTTTGGTTGTATTTTGAGCCAATTTTTTTTTGAAATATAAAAGGAGAGATAAGCGAGCAGAGAGATCTGCTACTGCCAAGACAGAAGATCCAGGAGCAGAATGCATCCTTTGGGCTTGGGGAAGCTCCTAGATCCTGAGGAAGACTAATGCCAAGATATACTGATTTCTCCAAGGAATACTGGGCTTACTGATGCTGAAAAGAGACAAGGACCTTTCCCCAAACTGACAAAGATCAAGCCTTTCCCTAGAACCAGCACTCTGAATTTTGTCCTTTATCATCTTGAACTGTGAGAAAATAAATTTCTGCTTGTTAAAGCCATACATATGTTATGTTACGATCTCTTACTGGCAATAAAACATCCCAATTATAGATGAACATGAGAGTTTTGAGTTTGTTTGATCAAACTTAAAAAGCCCATGGATTTCTGCTCATCTTTGAAAAAACAAACCAGAAGCAAAATGTGTTTCAGATTCTCCCTCTGGAGACTGAGGACCCTGCTGAGATACCTCTTGCCACAACTGACCTTGAACTGTAGTTGCAGGGGTGGTCTAGTTTCCTCCCTGAGACAACTTGTTAAAAATAAAAGACTGAAGTGTTAAGATTTGGACTCTGAAATTTAAACTAATATTAGAATTGTTCATTCTGATTCTCTGGTACTAAACGAATGCTTTGAAGTCTTTCTTATATGCCATGCCTTGACTACATTGTAATAAACTAGAATAGTTTATCCATGAAAAATCTGAGTATTTCTTAATCTATTCTTAAGATAAAATTTTCCAGGACAGTTTCAAATACATGAATATATATTAAAAAAGAAAGAAAGTGCAGAACATTTAGAAGAAAGATAGATGAATGAATGGTTGAAATATTGATAAGGGAACCAAAAAACTATACACGTGACAAATTAGAGGAAATTTAGTTTCTTAGAAAATCTAAATAATGACATGTAGTCCAAAATGATAGAACACCTGAATATGGATAACCCCGACTTGCCCTTTAATAGTATGTAAACCTGTTCTTACTTTGAAACAAACTAATCCTGCCCCCCAAATAAACAACAACAAAAAAACCCCAAACCCATTGCCAGCTGGTGGATTCCAACCCTTACTCACAACAGATTCTTCATTATAATCACTTTCACTTGCTGTATGTGTAGATTTTGAATCATTGGAAAGACTTCTAGTTTTTTCTTACACTAAACCAAAAGTAAAAGCAAATCCACTGCTGTTCAGTCGATTCTGACTCACAGTGACGTTATAGGACAAAGTAGAACTGCTCCAGAGAGTTTTCCAGTTTGTCAATCTTTAAGGAAGCTGACTGCAGCATCATTTTCCTGCAAAGCAGCTGGTAGATTTGAACTGTCCATCTTTTGGTTAGCAATCCAAAGCTTAACCCACAGCAACAGCAAGAATTTTTTCTTGAACAAAAGTAATGTCTGCACCAGTTCTGACTCACTTACTAAATCCACTCAAGCATTTCAACATACTTAAGAATGGGTCTTCTGCAAGTGTGGGCGCTCCTGTGCATATGTCCTCTCTTCCTGTCAGCCGGTAGCTCCACTCTCCTCTCGAGTCCTC
>NW_006408657.1:6382244-6384024 GCF_000296735.1 Chrysochloris asiatica
ATATGCATGCAAAAGTTGGACAGTAAATAAGGAAGACCATAGAAGAATTGATGGTTTTGAGTTATGGTGTTGGAGGAGAATATTGAAAGTGCCATGGGCTGCCAAAAGAACCAACAGATCTGTGTTGGAAGAAGTGCGGTCAGAGTGCTCCTTGGAAGCCAGGATGACCAAACTTAGTCTTACTTCAGACATATTGTCCAGAGGGACCAGTCACTGGAGAAGGATATCATGTTTGGTAAGGTGGAGGATCAGAGAAAAAGAAGAAGACCCCCAGCGAGATGGATTGGGAAAGTGGCAGCATCAATGGGCTCAAGTGTGGCAACAATAGTGAGGTTGACCCAGCATCGGGCAGTGTTTTATTCTGTTGTGCATAAGGTTGCTATGAGTTGGTGCTGACTCAATGGCACCTAACAACAGCAACAACATATGTCAGTTTGGTTTCTTGACTTTTGGTTTCTTGACTGCTGCTTCCGTGAGTGTTGATGGTTTATCCAAGAATGAAGTCCTTGACAACTTCAATCTTTTCTCCAATAATAAGAATGTTGTTTATTGGTCCAGTGGTGAGGATCTTTGTTTTCTTTGTACTGAGATTTAATCCATACCAAAGGCTTTGATCTTTGATCTTCATCAGTAAGTAGTTTAAGTCCCCTTCACTTTCAGCAAGCAAGATTGTATCATCTGCAAATTGCAGGTTGTTAATGAGTCTTCTGCCAATCCTGATGCCAAATTCTTCTTCATATAATCCAACTTCTCAGATTATTTGCTCAGCATACAGGTTGAATAAGTATGTTGAAAGAATACAACCCTGTCGCACAGCTTTCCTAATTTTAAACCATTCAGTGTTCCCATTTTCTGTTCAAACAACTGCCTCTTGGTTCATGTACAGGTTCCTTATGAGCATAATTAAGTGTTCCGGAATACTCATATTTTACAATGTTGTCCATAGCTTGTCATGATCCACACACTCAAAAGCCTTTGTGTAGTCAATAAAGCACAAGTAAACATCTTTCTAGTGTTCTCGTCTTTCAGCCAAGATCCATCTGACATCAACAATGGTATCCCTCACTCCACGGTCTGTTCTTGATCCGGCTTGAACCTCTGGAAGTTCTCTGTCAATGTATACTTGCAGCCATTTCTGTATTACTTTTAATTAAACTTTACTTGCATGGGACATCAAAGATATCATCCAATGATACTCTTATTTAATGATAGTCCTGGGATTGTCTGTTCCTGAAATGAAAGATAACTACTCTCCCTTTTTAGTTACACATCTTCTATGATTCCAGTTTTCACAATCACAATTAATCCTATTAATAATTACTCATAATTGAAATTATAAAATACTATCAGTATCAGCCCCCATCCCCTTTCACTGGATCCATCTGGAAAAGAGGAAAACTATTCAGTGGGATTCTCCTTTGGCCCCTCATTCTAAAACTGAGCACACCCATGAAAGCTTGTAAGACAGTTACTTCATGCCTTTATGTTGTTGTTGTTAAGTACTGTGGAGTCAGTTCTGACTCATAGCGCCCCTGTACAGGGTTTTCAAGGCTGTAAATCTTTACAGGAGCAGAACGCCTCATCTTTCTCCCATGGAACCACTGGTAGTTTCGAACTGCTGACCTTGAGATTGGCAGCCCGACTCATAACCACTATGCTACCAGAGCTCCTTATCCCCCAATTTTTAATAATCAGTTTCTAAATTGCCTGTCTCTATCAACCTAGTTGGTCGATATCTCAAGCGAGTAAAGTTTTGCTAAAGGTATTACAGAAATGGCTA
>NW_006408657.1:6384124-6391355 GCF_000296735.1 Chrysochloris asiatica
AGAGAGAGAGAGAGAGAGAGAGAGAGAGAGCGATATAGCTATAGCTGTAGATATAGATAGGAGCTGTGGTAGTGTAGTGGTTACGAATCGGGCTGCTAAACTCAAGGTCGGGATTTCGAAAACTACCATCTGTTCCACAGGAGAAAGATGAGGTTTTCTGGTCCCCGTAAAGATTTACAGCCTCGGAAACCCTGTGCAGGGTCACTATGAGTCAGAACCGACTCCACAGTACTTAACAACAACAACAACAACAAATACATATATAATGAAATCCCTGAACATTTTCATATTCATTGTTTGGGTCTTTGAGGATTGCCTATGGCTAAGATACCAAATTGATAAGGACAGAACATACACATGTACAACACACAAACACACTGAGATCTAAGCTCCTACCAGTCAATGAAAATAAAAGGTAAAATATTTCAATACAATACAAACACATTAAATCTTTTCTGTATTAAGATCTGGTGATGTGGCGGCTTAGGTTTTGGTCTGCTAATGCAAGGTCACCAAGTGAACCCCCCAGATGTTCCTGCTCCATGGGAGGAAGATAAAGCTGTCAGCTTCTGTAAAGATTTACAGTCTTGGAAGTCATCACTATGAATTGGAATTGATTTGATAGCAGTGAGTTTGGTTTTCGGGTTTTAATCAAACAAGATTTATCTTTGGAACACAAAAGAGTGGCTCAATGTTAGTAAATACATTAATGTGTATTATTGATATGAACTGATTAGGTCTATCCTGAGCCCCTCTCTCCCTGGCCCATACCAAAGGAAAAGTAGAACCACAATAAATTGATTGAGAACCAGGAACATGGATCATAAAAATCCTGGACATGCCTTGTTGTTTATGACACGGAAACACCTGCATAAACCGAGAGGACTCAGCCTTAGCATGCCCTTTTGACATATACTAGCTTATCATAATACCATTAACATATGTATTCTCTCCTGCTTACAATAAAAAATTCTGGACTCAGCATTCAATACCTGTGCAGAAAAGCTCTGACCAAACCCAACTAAGACATACCAAGCCACTCCCCCTGGGTGGAATGACTCCCTTAGTGGAGGATTCCTGAGTTTATTAAACTTTGCTCCCCAACTCCTCCCGCTCTTCTCCACTCCCCCAGGCAGACCCACTTCTCTCTCTGAAGTGTACTTTCACTTTGCAGTGAAATCATAAGAGTTAATGCCCAGTGTGCTTGCATCCTTGAGAAGCAGTGGCTCCAGCTGAGTCTGAGTCTGCAGATTCCTGGAGAGGGGGATCAGGGGACATGTGGCATCTTTGGTGCCAAAACCCAGGAGACTTTGTTCATATCCGTAACAAGAGATGCCTCTTTGCTACTTCTTCCTTCTTCTCAATGCAAGGTATGAATGTGAATGAGGTGGATGTCCCCCTGTATATATTGTATTCATGATTTCTGGCTTCAACTGTCTCCCTCTCTATTGTCTTTCCCTTTTTCCCTTTCTCATTTCATGAATTTTATGAGTCATTGGTTCTAGTTTGTGCCCTGATGACAAAGAGGCACTACCTCCCAAGAGATTTGATGTGACCCAAGAGATTTGATGATATCTTGTGAGAGTAGATCCTTGCAAAGGTGTTGCTGGTCAAACCAATGGCATCTAAGGCCTTCTAGAACCCCATCAAATTTATAAAATATTATTAGACTTTCTGGTGGGGGTATGGGGGCTGGGAGTCTTCTAAGGTCTAGACAGCCAGAGTACTCAAATCCCTTGTGTGTGGGGGGGGGTTCCTTTTCAGGGGATCCTAGGGCTGCTGAGATACATAAGAAGAAGGCTGACTCTGGGGTGAGTGTCCCAGGAGAGCCTGACCCACAAGCAGCACACTTCAGACCCAGTACATCATATCCCACCCTGAGCCTGTTCTTATCTGCTTAGACACACTGATACTAGACATGGTTTCTTTTAAACCCTTAGCTTTGAAGCTATTTGGTGTGCAATCTGTCAGCTTTTTAAAATGTCTCGCGCTGGGACAAAGCACCTCTTTTGCAAGCCTGTAATCAGTTTTCAGCAGGCTATTGGCAAGAATTCAGGGGTACTGTTTTACTGGATGTCCGGTCCAGACGGCTCCACCCATCTACAACTGGAGACATAATTGTGGGACATAAATTATGGAAGAGAGTGTGTAAAGAAGGAATCTAGTCTCCAAGATTTAGTTCCCATTCTCGGACACTTGCCTTGATAATTTGTCACGCCCTTCTATTATGGAGACCAGTTGACCACTCCATTCTAGCGTTGAGACTCCCAAGAACATAAATATAATGGGCCAAATCCAGAGGAATGAATCCCACCACCTGATGCGCAGGGCCACATTCCTTTTTGTTCAGGCTTTACCAGGAATTCAAATCACCTAGCTCTGGTGATATAGTGGTTACGAATCGGGCTGTGAACCTCAAGGTCAGCAGTTCGAAACTATTAGCTGTTCCGTGGGAGAAAGATGAGACATTCTGCTCCCATAAAGATCTACAGCCTCGCAAACCCTATACAGGGTTGCTGTGAGTTGGAACCGACTCCACGGCACACAGCCACCACCACCATCTTCCATTGCACATTCCAGGCAGATGCATAGAGGCAGTGAGCACAACCCAGAGTGCAGATTCACATCTTATAGGTGATTCAAGGAAGGAGCAGGGAGACTGGTAGTGATCATTTGAGCCTCACCACCAGCCACCAGGTGGGACACCTCTGCTGCTGGTTGCCCCCCCCCCCATCATGATAGAAACCCCCAACCTAACCTACACCCACACACCCATACACACACACACACACACACACACACACATATCAACCGTCTCCTGCTGCAGGGCAGAGTGCAGTGCTCAGCAGAAAAAGAACATTAAGGAGAAATCTCAAGGATGCCACATTTCTTCCTTCTCAGGGGTCGCTGCCCAGGGCTGCAATGCTGGAAATGAAGGCATTCTGCCACCTTTCTCTTCTTTCCACAGTACCAGGGCAAAGTGAATCCATCCCAACTTGGACACCTTTGTGTTGTTTGCTGCCAAACTGGAAGACCCTGGGCTTTGACAAGCTGCAGAAAAAGAGACTGATCTTTTGTAACATTGTGTGACCTGAGTATACCCTGGGTGATCAGGAGTCTTGGCCCCCAAATGGTTGTTTAAATTACAATACTATCCTTCAGTTTGACTTGTTTTGTAGGGAGGAGAAGTGGTCAGAGGTCTCTGGTGTTCAGGCCTTTAGGTTTCTAAAGGGCCATCCCCAATTGAGATAGAGATACCAAAGAATAAGGAGGAACTCTAGGGACACCTCAAGACCCCATGACTAAAGGGGAGGCGGAGGTTGCAGCCATAGAAAAACTAGCAAACAGGCCTACTGCACTCTGGGGCACTTGTCCCTTCTGTCTCCCACATACACCTGCCCCCTATATCCCCATCTTTACCATCTGTAGTGCCCCTACGAGAGGTATCTAACACAGTAGGGAAGAGGGCAGGGTGATTTATGCATGCAAGTCCCCTTTGCCCTAGAAGATTAGCAGATTTAGGCTCAATCAAGGAAAAGCTGGGCAGCTTTTCACAGGACCCAGGGAAATTCATTGAACAGTTTGATAGACTTACTAAGCTGTTTGAATTAACTGGAGGGATTTTTCTGTCATTCTTTGCCATTGTTGCATGCCAGACGAAAAGGCCCATATTCTGAATGCAGATAAAACATACAGGGACCAATTTTGCACTCATCAATTAACTCTCCCTCTGGGGACAGCAACAATGCCACCTGGTAACCCCAGTTGGGAATGCCAAAAAGCCACTGAAATTACCAGCCTTAACCATACAGCCCCTTGTCTAGTGGAGAGAATGAAAACCATTCAGATGAAGCCTGTGAATTTTTCCAGGAAGCTTCAGAAGTTAAGACTTGGACCCAGCACCAAGAGTGCCTGTCTACTGGAGGAGGCCATTAAAAAGTGAATCATAACAGAAACAGAGGAGTCCTGGGGTGGCGCTGTGGGCTAATGTGTCAGACTGCAAATTCATTTGAACTGCATGGTCAACTACAGGCTCACTATGGGTTGGAATTGACTCGACGGCACTTAACAATAACAACAGAAACAGAGGTAATGGGGAAGGAATGCCAGATGATCAAATTAGTAGTAACTGCTGTTGCAGCTAGCTCCACCACCCAGTATCTCCAGGCAGTCTCTGGGGTCAAAAGCAGTGTTTTAAGTGTGGTAAGCCAGGCATTTTAATTAAGTGCTTCTGTTGGGATCCATTTAACAGACAAATGTGTGTCCACAACTTTACCCCAAAAACGACTTACTGTAAGTGTGGAAGAATGGGGTCACTGGGCTAGGGACATCAATTTTTAGTATTTCTCGAAACCCTTGTTCCATTGTTGGGTCGTGATGTTTTAAGCAAAATCAACTTATAATTACAGTTCTATCCCAGATATGTATTGTTGGTAGGTAATCCCCAAACAGTTTCAGCCATTCAAACCAATATACCCCCCAAATTGCAAGATCTAGACCAGCCCGTATGGACAGGGGAGCTGCCCCAAATGGCCCCCATTACTGAACCAGTAAAAATTGTACTTAAGCCTAGTGCACCTGACCCTAGAAAGGACTTTTACAGGCTGTTCTACTACCACTTAAGGCCTCTGTTATACATTGTAGAGGACATCTCAAGGAAGTCCGAAGGCTACAGGAAACAAAAAAGTCAATCAGAAAGCTGAAAGAGTAGCCAGGTTAGATTATTAGGACCTTTCTAACCAGGGGACATTGGAATTAGCATTATTTCCAGCACTAGAAATTAGCGGAAGGAAACCTCCCTATACTGCAGGAGAAGACTAATGGTCCAAAGAACAAGGTTATAATCTTAACTCTTGCTGCTGATGGGAATTCCAGGAAAAACTACCTTACCTAGTAGTTTGTGAATTATTTCCATCAACCCTTTCACTCAGAAGGCAAATCATTAGGACTATTAGTAAAGAAAATAGCTATCATTAGACATGCAGGAAAAATAAACAGGTGACCCAAGGTTGTGCTGTATGTGGCTGAAACAACCCTCAGGGAGGAGTAAGACCCCTTCCATTACTACATCCAATACAAAGAAGAGGAATCATTCTGGGAGAGGATTGGCACATTAACTATAGTGTCATGAACCCATGCCAAGTCTACAAATACCTATTAGTCATGGTTGACACCTGTCTTACGCTGGGTTGTCTAGAGAAGCAAAACCAGAGAAACATGTTATTGGTGTTAAGTGCTGTCTTGTCAGTTTTGAACTATAGTGACCCTGTATAGGGTTTCCAAGGAACAGCTGGTTGGTTTGAACCACAGACCATGCGGTTCAATCTGACCTTGCAATCTAGTGCATTATCCTGCAGTGCCACACCAGGATATATATAATGGCTTTTGATTGGAGTCCCAGATCCTCAGCAGAAGAGAGAGAAAGTTGCTCCCACGTCACATGTCCATTGTATTGGGGGTAGGCTGCATCCCCAAGGAAACATCTCTTTAGTTGATTGGCTGCTCACAGCCACTCATAATAAAGATAACTACACCTATATTAGGTTTCATCACAAAGGGAATTAGCACATCTCAACTGCTAAACATCTGGAAATCCTGACCTATTCAAGTTGACACAGAGCCCTAACCATTACATTCCACCCTTGTCATCTTGAAGCCTATAAATGATACGCATAATCATTAAATAAAGAAAATTGTAAAGTCATACTTGCGCCTAACATAACTAAAACTGAAATCACCCTGGCCACATTTACATGTTATATGTCACAAATGAACAAAGCAAAAATATTTGATGCATACATACAAAAAAAGTAAAAAAAAATTCATTTAAATGTCCAAAGGACACATTTTGCAAGCCAGCTTCCTACTGGTAGGAACACAGCCATACTCTATGGGCCTAGAATCTATAACTGTTCTGTCTTTCCATGACACTGCCTCTGCTGCCGTCTCTACTGTAGCCCCTTTTCTAGGCAGTGACCCCACACTCCACTCATTGTTGTTGCTTATTGTTAGGTACCACTGAGTCAGTATAGACTCATAGTGATCCTATGCACAACAAAATGAAACATTGCTTAGTACTGAGCCAACCTCACAATTGTTGCCACACTTGAGTCCATTGATGCTGCCACTTTGCCAATCCACCTCATTGGGGGTCTTCCTCTTTTTCTCTAACCCTCCACCTTACCAAACATAATATCCTTCTCCAGCGACTGGTCCCTCCAGACAATATGTCCGAAGTATCAGAGATGAAGTTTGGCCATCCTGGCCTCCAAGGAACACTGGCTACACTTCTTCCACCACAGGTCTATTTGTTCTTTCGGTAGTCCATGGCACTTTCAATATTCTCCTCCAACACCATAACTCAAATGCACCCATTCTTCTATGATCTTACTTATTCATTATCCAACTGTCACATTTATATGAGGTAATTGAAAACACCATGGCTTGGGTCAAGAGCACCTTAGTCCTCAAGTTGACATCTTCGCTCTTCAACACTTTAAAAAAGGTCTTGTGAAGCAGATTTGCATAATGCTATATGTATTCTACCAACTTCTTCAATCTGAAATTGATCAAACATGCAATCAAGACGTACTGATAATTAGTGGTGCTTGGAATACAAAGGTTGGGAGCAAAGAAGAAGGATCAGTAGTTGGAAAATATGGCATTGGTGACAGAAATGGTAGTGGAGATCTCATGATAGAATTCTGCAATATCAATGATTTGTTCATTTCAAATATCTTCTTAAGACAGCATAAGAGACTATACACATGGACCTTACCAGATGGAATACATAGAGATCAAATTGATTACATCTACACAAACAGACAATGGAAAAAACTCCATATCATCACTCAAATCAAGGCCAGGGGCAGAATGTGGAACAGACCATCAACTTCTCATATGAAAATTCAAACTGAAGCTGAAGAAAATGAAAACAAGTCCATGAGAGCCAAAATATGACCTTGAATATATATATCCCACCTGAATTTGGAGATCATCTGAAGAACAGATTTAATACATTAAACACTAAAGACTGAAGGCCAGAAGAGTTGTGGGATGACATTAAGAACATCAAACAGGTAGAAAGCAAAAAGTCATTAAGAAGACAACAAAGAAGGAACAGGTCAAAATGAATGTCAGAAGAAACAATGAAACTTGCTCTCCAGCATAGAGATGCTAAAGCAAATGGAAGAAATGAGGAGGTCCAAGAACTGAACAGAAAATTTCAAAG
>NW_006408657.1:6395285-6403909 GCF_000296735.1 Chrysochloris asiatica
GCCTGACCCAAGCCATGGTATTTTCAATTACCTCATATACATGAGAAAGCTGGACAGTGAATAAGGAAGACCATAGAAGAATTGATGCCTTGAATTATGGTGTTGGAGGAGAATACTAACAGTGCCACGGACTGCCAAAAGAACCAATAGATCTGTTTTGGAAGAAGTGTGGCCAGAGTGCTCCTTAGAGGCCAATATGGCCAAACATCTCATACTTTGGACATATTGTCAGGAGGGTACAGTCGCTGGAGACGAATATCATGTTTGGTAAGATGGAGGGTCACAGAAAAAGAGGAAGACCCCCAACGAGATGGGTTGGTCAGGTGGCAGCATCAATGGATTCAAGAGTGGCAATAGTAGTGAGGTTAGCCCAGGATCGGACATTGTTTCATTCTGCTGTGCATAGGGTCTCTATGAGTCGTTGCTGACAAGATGGCACCTAACAACAACAACAATCAACCTAGTACATTGAGGAGACAAGTATGTTCCTTGATATGAAGAGTCTTTCATTCCTATTGGAATTTTGAGCAACTGCATCTGTAAGCAAAAGTCCAGTTCATCAAATTGTAACAGTGGACATTTGCTCACAGTATCAAACATCTTTATATTTATCTGGTCAAGTTCTGGTGAGCTCAGCCCTAAACATCCAAACTAAGTTAAATGGGTACCAGTTCCAAGTTTGTGAGTTCGCACACACTTCCCTGCATTTCACACCTGTTGGTCTCTTTCACTTTCAACCCTAAGCCCCATGGACTAGGGAGGTGCCTGTGGGCTCAGGAGTACACACAACTCCCTAAAATGCCAACCGTCTAGCCTTCCCTCTTATCTCATCTGAAGGTCAACTTGTGCCAATAGAGTGTGTCCAAACTCAACACATGTCTTCATTGCTGCATTTGCCCCAATTCCACACATAGACCCCGGTGGTCACCAGCAAGCAAACTGCTTGCTGTTTCCCTTTAACTTTAAGTCCTAAAAGGGTTTTTTCTCTGATGGGCCAACTTTAAGTTCCTTGATTTCTCTGAAACTCAGTAAATGTCAAACTGTCTGCTTTTTTTCTGCATGACTCTCCTGTTCTCCCAGCAGTTCTGGATGGGTCTGCATGTCTTTTCAAATGCAAATGTCCCCACTCTAAAGGTTCTGGGTGAGGCTCAGGATTCCACCTAAGGGCACATACTCTACAAGGCCTAAACCTAGAAGCCTATTTTTTCTGGGCAAATTCTAACTTCCCTATTAGCAAATCCAGTAAAGTACAGGCTGAAGGCAGACTTACAAGCTCTCTGTAATCATGATTCCCGGTAATGCCTATCACACATTTATGTCTATTTTACAATAATAGGCAGGAGAAATCAATAACCATAAGGCAGTCAAACACAAGCCTTTTAAAGCACTCAAGTTAAATCTTTTCTCATCCCTTGGACTAACCCCATTCATATGCATATGGCCTTGGGCATCTGGCAGGGTAGATTCCAGTAGACCCTGGCAACAGATCAGCTATCTTTTCTATCCAGCATGACATCAGCTCTAGGCTGCTCTGTAAGCTGCTCTTTCCTCAGCTGAAACATTTTATCCCATCCTCCTTCGTTATTTCTCATACAAAACCTCATTCTTTCAGTGCCATTGCAATGAATCCTGCTTAAGCCAAGTAGGGACCATGTCTGACTTCCTCTGACTCCGCAAGAGGGAAAGAGGGCTAAACTCAAAATCTGCCCCAGGCTGATTCCTATGAAGTGGAAGTCAGACATTCCTCAACCCTATATCAGTCAGTGCCTTTAAAGTTAGTCAGATTTGAGAGCCAATTTAGAAAACTCATCCTTATGATTTTGTTTCTCTAGAACCCCTCTCTCTTGGTACCACATATCTTAGGCTGGGTTTTCTAGAGAAGCAAAACCAGTGAAATATATATATATATACATACATAGAGAGAAGTTTATTATCAAGAAAATGGTTTTCAATTGCAGAGGTTCAAGTTTACCAGCCACTCTGTAGAAATCCTATACAGGGTTGCTATGGGTCAGAATCGATTCAACAATACTTAACAAAAACAGCAACAAGGTTTTCCAGCAGAAGAGAGAGTCCCTCCCTCATGTCCATTATATTGGGAGCATGCCACAACCCCAAGAAAGCATCCCTTTAATTGATTGGCTGCTTACAGCCACTCATCATAGAGTTAACTATGCATATATTAAGTTTCATCACCATGGGAATAAGCACATCTCAACTGCTAAACCTCTGGAAATCCTAGCCTTCTCTAGTTGACACAGAACCCCAGCCATTGCAACACTTTTACTGGCTGCAAGACCATTAGAGGTCTTTCCTACTCAGACAGAGAAAGCCTTGGAAGTTACTCTCTCCTTAAACATATTCTACCCAGGTTCAGCCTCCCACCAGTCTTCAAAGTGACAATGAGCCTGCATTCACAGCAAGAATTACTCAGGATTTAGCCTAAACAATAGGGTTTACATAAGTGGGAAATATATATATATATATTAATTATAATCCTGTTTATTGTATTTGGGTAACCTTTTTAAATTATTATTTCCTGAAGTAAAGACTTTATGATCTCTTTTTCTTTGACTACTTCCTGAAGTGAGTAAAGAATTTATAATCGCTCTCTTTTCCTTTTAACTACTTCCTGGAGTAAAGACTTTATGATTGCTCTCGTTTTCTTTTCCTAAAGTAGGAATGCACGCCTTAAAAATTTGAACTAGCCAACCAGCTAAGGTAAAAGATTTTGCGGTCAAAGCCCTAGCCAATGGGGTGAGACACAGCCTTGAGACTCTCAGGGATTAAAAACCCTAGTGGACTGCCCACTCAATGTGCTTGCTGGCATGTACCTGTATGTATGGCTATGCGCATGCACCTTCTTGCAGGAGTAATTTATGCTTTGCCAAGGTAATTTAGTATCCCGGAGGAGTGTATTTTACGTGACATCGGAATTCATTTCTAACACATATTATTTACATTCTTCATGGAGGTCTCAGGCATCTGGCAAGGTAGAAAGGACCTGAAGAGCTATACAGTTTATCCCTCCCTTATTAGGGTTAGGAATTACAGCCAGACCAGGAGCAGGGATAGGAGGGCTTGTTACTTCTCTCTCATATTATCAAACCCTGTCCAAAGACCTTGCTGAGAATTTGGAAGATATTTCATAGAGTATTGCAGTTATTCAAAATCAGCTAGATTCACTCACAGCAGTTACTTTCCTAAATTGGTGATACTTAGATATGTTAACAGCAGAAAATGGAGGGCTATGCCTTTTCCTAGAAGAAGAATACAGTTTCCATTCTAGTATGTCAGAGATGTTGCTGGAAAACCAGTTGATGGAACCACCAAAACCCATCAACATTTATCAGAATCTTGGGGCTCTTGGTCACAAATTTGGAAATGGGTTGCCTGATTACTTCCCCTACTGGGACTACTTTCCATAATTTTCCTCTTGTTACTGCTTAGACCTTGTATACTCAACACATTAGCTAAGTTTGTTTCTTCTCGTCTTCAGGCTATCAAGATCCAAGTTCTGTGTGATATTACTGTTCCAACCACATTGGATCCACTGGATGAGGCCAGGGCAGGATATACGCCTCTCACCCCCAGGGAACAGGGACCACAGTAGGTAGGGAGAGTTACCCTTAACCAGCAGTAAGTAGCCAAAAGACTCTTCACCCCACTTCCCTAGTAATTTTGAATTTCCTTTCTCCTCACTGGGGGAATAATAAGAACATATTAGGGTTATCCTGAGCTTTTCCCTCCCTGACCCATACCAAAGGAAAGATGGAACTACAATAATCTGAATGAGAACTAGGAACACTGACAAAAATCCCAAACACGCCTTGTGGTTTATGACATGGAAACACCTGCACTGAACCAGAGGACTCATCCTTAGCATGACTTTTGACATATACTGGCTTATTGTAATATCATTAATATATGTATCCACCCCTGCATACAATAAAAAAGCCCAGACTCGACATTTGATACATACACAGAAAAGGGCTGCTGAAACCCAACTAAGACTTCCCAAAGCACTACCCGTAGGCAGAATGACTCTCTTAGGGGAGGAGCCCTTGGTTTATTAAACTTTGTTCCCCAATTCCTCAATGTCTTCTCCACTCATGGAGCCAGGCCCGCTTCTCTCTCTAAAGTGTATTTTTGCTTTGCAATGAAATCATATAAGTGAATGCCCCATGTGCTTGCATCCTAGAGAAGCAGTGACTCCAGCTGAGTCTGAACCTTCAGATTCCTGGAGAGGGTACCAAGAGACATGTGACATTATTACAATCCAAAATTAAAAGAAATGAAAAAAATAAATGCTGAAAAAGCATTTGATAAAAAATTCCTTATAGCTCATTTAAAAAAAAAGCAAGTTAGGAATAAAGCAACAACAACAACAAAATATCAACCTTCCATAATTATTAGATCAATCAAATTGACCAGAAAGCTACATCATATAGCATAAGCAATTTTTTTTTCAACATTAAAGAATGCTTTCCCATAAAAATCAGGAAAAAAACAAGACAGAACTAAGCTAACTCTGATTATTAATGACCACACAGGTAATATTCATGGTGGAATCCTGGTGTGGGGCTGTAGGATAAGCACTAGAATGTAAGGTCAGTTTGAAGAGAAAGGTTGGCTGTTCAAATTCACCAGCTGCTCCTTGGAAACTTTACATAGAGTCATTATAAGTTGGAACTGACTCCACAGCACTTAACAACAACAGTATCCATGGCAATGAAATATACAAAGAGTAATAAGGAATATACATATTAGAGAGGAAAAGAGAAATCTATTATCTATTATAACAGAACTCTATTATATATAAATATAAACACAATATAAATGGAAAAGGTTATAAAAATGAAGACTTATGTATAAAGGCTAAGTTTATCATGCAATATTCCAGACTTTAAAGACATAAAGAAAATAAAACATATAAAATGAACTATATCAAAGTAAACATCAAAGTAAACATAAAAATTTTAAATATATGTAACGTTAACTACAATTTTAATGAAATAATTTTAGACAGCTGGATAACCTAAGCCAAACTCACTGATTTGGAGTCAATTCCAACTCATAGTCACCTTATAGGATAGAATAGAACTGCTCCGCATGGTTTCAGAGACCTTAAATCTTTATAGGTGCAGACAGCCAGATCTGTCTCCTGTGGAGTCACTGGTGGGTTTTAACTGAAGACCTTACAGTTAGCAACCTGATGCTTAATCCATGGCACCACCAGGGTTCCTTATACAACTTGGTAGAATTCTAAAATTATCTTACAGAAAGATCACATAACGTTAACCCTAATTACCTACGACACCTCATTTACTTGTGTAAGAATATGCTTTAGTGGATTCTTGATCTACATAAAGAACATTCAGTTTAGATGAAGAACATGAGAGAATATTTTTACCATCCTTAGGTCAAGTTTCTTATGCAATACTCCAAACCTCAAAGACATAAAACAAAATAGAATTAACTATGTAAGAATAAACTACTCCTGTCATATCAAAGCAAACATAAAATTAAAAATCATGTGTACAGATTGTTTCTTAGGCAGTCTTCTAAATCTTAAAGATATGAAAAAATAAAAAGATAAAATGAACTATATAAAAATAAACTCTGTCTGATCAAGGCAAACATAAAATGATAAATTATGTGTAAAGTGGAAGGAAATATTTGAAGCATATTCATCAAAGAGTTAAAAGATAGTTATAATGTATTGAGAATTTATTCAATTAAACAACGGAAAACAGTAACATTCAATTTAACAAGGAAAAAACAATAGATAATTGGTCGACTATAGAAAGATGTCTAACATCAAATATAAGGCCAAGGATACATATTTAAAGATTTGACAGTGGAGACTAAGGGGAAAAGACTCTCATACACTGCTGATTTATATACAGTGGTACAACCTTGGAAAACAGCTTATACTTCTGAAAAATCAGCCTTTGAAAGCCCTGAGAAATCAGTCATTGAAAACACTATGGATCCATTTTATTCTGGTTGCCATGAGTTGTAAGAGTTTTCACCATGATTGTCTTAGTACAGTCCCTGTGGGGGATATTGGCAAAATTTTAACTGTGCGTACATTTAAACTGACGTACATTTAAATTGATCAAGCAATTCTGGTTTTGGATATCTTTCTTTAAAAAGTCCCTAGCAATGTGCTTGGAGATATAGTGGCTGTTTTAATGATGTTCATCATAGAATTGTTTGTAACAGTAAACTGTTTTGACCAAAATGCCAAGGGTTGCAATTTGGAGGAATGGAGAGTGAATTTACATATTAACTCCAGCTGCATCTGTTTTGTTTTAACTTCTTTATAGCCTTTCAGAATGATTTAACATCTCAAAATACATCTGAAAACCACTTACCGTTTTGAGAATGTATTTGAGCTAAATAAGTAGAATATAGTAGATTTCATTGATGTTATTGTTTTTCTGTAATTTGGTACCATGAGTAGGGAAATAAAGGTAGGTGAAAAATATTATCTAGAGGGTTTATTATTGATATTATTAAAATATTATTTAAATGATGTTATTTATGGTAGAGTCCTCCAAGTTTTACAGATGTGTTCTGTGCCTGTGACAATCTGCTGGCTTTGTCACATTTGAGATCTTTTACTTCTGTTGATGTCAGAATCAGCACACTAGAGGTCCTGACAGGGTATCATACACAGAGAATGATTTTTAAGATGGAGATTAGAATGGAACTGAAAATGGAATATGGTATCTTTGACAAGTGAATATTTCCAATTTATGTACTGCACACTGAAGCTCTAAGAAAAGTAATGAAAATATCTCTCAAATTCAGATTGGTTTTGCAACCAGGCTTACAAAATTACTACCTTCATATCAGCTTTGAAAGGCTGAATAATTTTGCAGATAGATAACAGGTCCAAAACTTATTTTGTTTTAGAACCTAATTATATTTTCTTCTGACTTGTATATTATTATAAATTATATGTAACCATGCTGTTTAATGGTACTTTATGTTTATGTTACAGAAAAATTATGAGTCAGGTGATTTGATTTTAGAACTGAAATCCCAACTACTCAACTACTCACAATTACAGGTATAAAGTACCTAAAGAAGAGGAACTTATATTAAGAAAGGGCTGAAATATCAGTTTTTATAAGAACAATGTTATCTGCAGTAACAAGCAAAACATCTGTTTTTGTAGGAAAATTTTTTCAGTGAAAGGTAAGACTTCCTGATTGATGTCAATATCTTGTAATTATGGAATGTCACTTACTGAATTATTAAAAATAACCTGTTATTTTTGTCTCAATGGGGAGAAAGCCATCTCCCCTGAATTTGGGCCATTGATTTCTAGAAAATAATTACTTTACCATCAGTAGCATATGAGGATTTCTGTTATTGCAATTTTCTGCACATGGTGACATTGGACATTTTAAGTAGCTGTAGCTCGAATGTAAAATATATATTCAATGACACCAAATTTTTCTTATAATTTTCATTTTTTCTGGTTCCTGGAGATGTACAAGGGAGTTAGGAGTTGGGGGAAAAATGGAATTAGAAGATAATGGCATTTTACCACAAACTTTTAAAATTCTCCTCGTAGATCATCTTTTCCTTTGTTTTTTTAGTCTCTTAGGTTTTTTCTTTTGTAAAATACTTGTTTACACCATATAGGAGTATATTGTATTAGAGCTTAAATTCCAATGTACTTTGTCTGTAGAAGACTGCAGTGTCTACAGTGGGAGCTCTACATTTTGAGTCTTGACATAAGGTCAGACTCCATTTAAATTCTTTCTGAATAATAACCAGCAATATGGCAGTTTTGCCCTTGGATAGTGTGTGTATTACAACTCCCTACAAACTAAGTGAGGGGCAATTTGCCCTCAGGCTAGCATGGAGAATCAAGGAATTTGCCTGGACAGATCCTTAATGATTTACCAAAAATAGCCAACTTTTATCTGAAAGTTGGGGTCATGATTCTGGGCCTCTGTAACTGTGTAAGCATCCCAATCATAGTCCTTTCTCCCCACCTACTCCCCCATGCCCCACTCCCTGTTTTTCTAGGCCTGCCTGTGATGGTGATGAATTCATCATGATTTTGCAATGGTTTCCTTTGTTTTCCTTCATCTATAATTAGTCCCACAGTTATGATTTCATTTTGGCATCATGCTGATGGTTTCCCTCATCCAGGTCATTCATTGTCTTTGTCTTGTCATTGTCCTGTGTAAAGCTTAACAAATGGGTTTGTATAGAATATGTTTGGAGTCCTGATGTGGTGATGTGGGATAAACACTGGAATGCTAACCTCAAGGTCCGTGGTTCAAATCAACCAGTCATTCCTTGGAAACTCTATAAAGGATCAAGTTGAGTCAGAACTGACTCAGTGGCACTTGAAAATAATAGAATATGTTTAAATTTGGAGGTCTTTCTTTCCCCTTAGAGGAATATATACCAAATGCAACCAAAACCACTGCCATGGAAATGATTTTGATTCACAGCCACCCTGTATAGGATTTTCGAGGCTGTAAAACTTTGTGGGCGTAGAAAGACTCATCTTTCTCCCTAAGAGTGGCTGGTGGGTTTCAACTGCCCACCTTCCCACCTTATAGTTAGTAATTCAGTGCTTATCCTACATT
>NW_006408657.1:6404379-6412779 GCF_000296735.1 Chrysochloris asiatica
GAATGATTCGATGACACTTAACAACAACAACATAGTTTATATGTAATATATAGATATATTTTCTATTTACATGCAAATTATATTATTGTTAAGTGCCATCGAGTTGTTCCAACTCATAGCAACCCTGTATAGGATTTCCAAGGAGTAGTTGGTGTGTTTGAACCTCCAACCTTGTGGTTCTAACTGACCTTCCGGTCCAGCTACATTGAGTCCCCTAATTTAAATGTATACGCTGTGTATATATATACGCTGTGGCTTTTGTTGTTGTTAAGTGCCATAGAGTCGGTTCTGACTCAAAACAAACCTGTATGCATTTCCAAGGAGCAACTGTTCAATCTTTTCTCTTATTTATCATGAAGTTTTTTGTTACTCCAGTTGTAAAGATTTCTGTTTTCTTTACACTGAAGTACAATCCATACTGAAGGCTGCAGTCTTTGATTTTCATTAGTTTTAAATCATCTTCACTTCCTGCAAGTAAGGTTGTATCAGCTGCAAATCACAGGTTGTTAAGGAGTCTTCCTCCAATTTCGATGCCATGTTCTTCTTCATATAATCCATCTTCTCTGATTATTTGCTAAGCATAGAGATTGAATAGGTATGATGAAAGAATACAACCATGGCACACACATTTCCTGGTTCTAAACCATTCAGTATATTCTGTTCTAATAAACTGCCTTTTGGTCTATATACAGTTTTTTCATCAGCAGAGTCAAGTGCTCTGGAATAACCACTCTCCACAATATTATCAATGGCTTATCATGATCCACACAGTCAAAAAGCTTTGCGTAGTTCATAAAGTACAAGTAAACAATTTTCTGGTATTGTCTGTTTTCAAACAAGATCCATCTGATATCAGCAATGATAATGCTAGTTCCACATCGTCTTCGGAATCCAGCTTGAATTTCTGAGCGTTCCCTGTCGATGTCCTGTTGCAACTGTTTTTGAGTTATCTTCAACAGTATTTTACTTGCATGTGATATTAATAATATGATGTCCTCATTTTTTTAGGTCACCTCTATTTTGAATGGGCAGAAATATGGATCTATTCTGATCAGTTGACCTTACAAATTTCTGTGAAGGTAGTTACCTTCCAAATTTTTTAGTGATAAACATGACTGCTTGAACAAAGTTAAAAATGGAGTCTAAGCAGGACAAAGAAGTAGGAGAGAAAAAGGTCTTAGTGATCTCATTCTGGAAAAAGTTAAACCTCTGCCCTGCCATAAAGATAGCCATCATCGGATTGCAGGAACCAGTCAAAACAACTCTGGTTATAGCAATCTATGAGAAAGAAATACATTGTTCCTTTGTGTCTGTGAAATGTTATTTTGAAGTTAAGAAAAGTTAATCATTTTTCCAGCTGTAACTTCCCCTATATAATGTGCAGAGACTTTATATCTAGAAGGCGGCTTTGGGAAGCTATTCCCACTGTCTTCTAGATTAGTTGCTTTCTGCTAATAAAGCATCATGTTGGATCTCACTCTGTCTCTGTGATTGACTATAGTGACAGGTGGCAAGCCCTCCTTTGCCTGGCAACATTTCTGGCGATCATGAGGAACCTCACAAACTCCTTCCGTAAGTAGCCTTACTTTGCTGGCGAGCCCGCTAACCGCCTGGACTGTTGTCAGTAACCGAATGTTCCAAGCAGCGCTGCCAACACTGTTTTCTTGGGAGTCTTCAGTTCCGTGTCCCCAGCGCCCACCATCGCTTTCACTTTTGATCCACATGCTTTATTCTGGTAGTGCACATTGAGGCACTATGGCCAAGTTGCCTTTGAGTGTTTCTGCTGTTTTTAAAAGGTTAACCTCTGTGTGATGGGAGCCCAAATCTCTACTCAGAAAAAGAGTCCCTTGAGAAGAATTATGTCTGATTAGTGGAGTCCTGGTGTGGCACTGTGGGTTAATGCACTAGACTGCAAAGCTGTTTGAACTGCAAGGTCGGCGGTTCAAGCTCACCAGCTGCTCCTTGGAAACCCTATACAGGGTCTTTATGGATTGCAACTGATTCAGCAGCACTTCACAACAACAACAGTGCAACTATGGGTAGTCTTCTATTACTAAGAAAGAAATGATGTTTTATTGTAACACAGCCTGGCCTATGTACTATTTTGAATCTGGAGGAAAATGGACTTTAAATTAATCCTTAAATTATTTTACTATCTTGCAATTAGAGCTCTTTCATCAAAGATCAGAGAAATAGGATGGAATATCCTATGTACAAGCCTTTATTCATTGCATAACAGGAATGCTGGGGTAAAGGGAAATCCATTGATGGTTCAGAGAGGACCTAAAGAAAGGTGGGAAGAAGGGAGAAAAGAATCTCCATTAGCTTCTGGGGAAAGTTGCATAAATAGGGTAGACCAGGAAAACCTGGTTATACTGAATATTCCTCACCCAACTGCCTTTCCCTCCCCCCATAGTACCAGGAGCAACTGCTCCGGTCATTCCTGAAGAATGAAGACACCCTTATCATTTAGAAGAAGGATGCTTTGTAGTGGTCTCTCTGTCACATACCCAACAAGGGACCCAATTCGGACAGGGCCCACCTAGACTGAATCAAGGCCAACCCCACAGGATTTTACTGGGCCAATACCCATTTTCCACTTCAAAAGTGTTAAATTGGAAAAAAATTTGAATCCTCCTTATGGAACAGACCCTCCAAGGTCACAGACCTGGGTCAGCCTTATTTTTTGCCACTCACCATCCCAACTGGGCTGACATCCAAGCTTTATTACCTATGCTTTTGACTAGATGAGCATCAGTTGGTCTTGGATAAGGCTCAGGAAGAAGTTCAGCAGCTTCACAATGAAAATCCAAATGATACTGCTGACCTGGCTGCAGCTATTCCCTTAACCAAACCACACTGGAACCTGAATGATGGTGGCCTTCCTTTATTAAACCACTACAAGAAGTGTATTCTGGAAGGAATGAAGAAGGGAGTCCCCAAACAGAAGAGCCTGAATATGGTACAGGCAGTCCAGTAAAAAAACACCACTACCAAAGATCCTTCAGCATTTCTAGAGAGGGTATATGAGGCATACCATAAGTACACTGATCTGGACCCACAGACCCCTGACAATGTATGTATGATTAACACAACTTTCATTTCTCAAAGTACTCTAGACATTCAGAAGAAACTCCAGAAGTTGGATGGAGTGGTAGGAATGAATCCTTCTCAGTTAGTAGATATTGCCTTTAAAGTCTTCAACAACCAAGAGCATAGGAAGGCTCAGGCAGTAACCTGAGGCCTTGGTGGGGAACTCACCTTGAGGCAAGTAGTCTCAGAAACCACTAGAGAGAAACCAGTGCCCCCAGAGGAAAAGGGTCCCTAGGGAGGAGATCAACTACTAGGTTAGTCGACAGATGTTGGAGCAAGCTGCTTCTGAGAAGGATTGAGGGTTCCTGGAGCCCCATCATGAGCTATCACAAAATATTCTTATTTCCCCTCAGGAACCCTGGGCAAAATAACAGATTTTCTTGTGGATACTGGGGCTATGTATTCAGTGGTGAAGACCCCCCTCACCAGTCCTTCTGCTCAGTCAGTTTCTGTCACTGACGTCTCTGGACAGACGAAGCATATGTTTTTCTTGAAGTCTTTGGATGGCTCCAGTGGGGAAAAACAGATGACTCATTGCTTTCTTTACATGCCTGATTGTCCAGTCCCCCTTTTGGGACCGGATTTACCTTCCAAATTGAATGCCCAGATAACATTATTTCCTGAGACAAAAAGTCTACAGATGAAAGTTCCACATGAACATGCATGACAGCTGTGAGTTAAACCAACAGAAATAAGAGTCTGGATGGCCACCTTCGTGTGGGCCAGTGGAACTCCCGGCAGGGCCTGGTTGAGGTCTGGCTGAAACCCGGCCAGAATTCACTCCGGAAGAATCAATACCCCCTCAGAAAGGAAGTCTTAGAAGGCTAGCTTCCCTAATAGAAACATTTAGAAGTCATGGACTTATTTTATCATGTCAATTTCCATATAATAGTCCAATTCTCCCTGTCAAAAAGTCTGGTACAAGAGAATATCAGTTTGTCCATTGAGGTAGTTCAAGCTAGCTATCCTTTTTGAGGAGGCCCTTTCCCAGGACTTATTAATTCCTAAACTCAGCAAAGGGAGAATTTTGCAATATATGTATGGCCTACTGGTAACTGGGCAGCACTCTGAGGTCTCTTTAATGAACACTATGGAAGAGTCTAAATCATTGGTCCAGTGCACATATAAAGTCTCCAGATCAAAAGCTCAAATTTGCAAACAAAAGTTGGAATTCTTAGGGTTTCAAATTGAACCTGGCCAACATAGCTTATTAAAAAACAGGAAGGAACTCATCACCCAGACCCCAACTCCAACTACCTGGAGACAACTTTGGGGATTTTTAGGGATGACTGGGTTCTGTCACATCTGGATACCCATCTATGGACTGATAGTGACACTTCTGTGTGAGGCTCTTCAGGGCATGAAAATTGAACCATTGGACTGAACTGGGGATTGTAACATGGCTTTTCACTCCCTGAAAGAAATTTTGGCTTCTGCCATGACCTTGGGTCAGTCACCTGAATCTTTTAAAACCCTTTGTCCTGTTCGTGAAAGACAAGGAGTTGGGTTGGGGTGCTGATTCAATATGTGGGCCTGATACCCCAACCCATAGCATACCTCTACAATCAGTTGGACTTGGCGGCTTCTGGATGGTCCCCTTGCCTACAAGTTGTCATGGCTACTTGTGAATTACTGCAGGAAGCATAGACGTTCACCTTGGAGAAACCAGTAATCATTTGCATCCCTTTGTTGTAGTTGTTCTTGTTAAGTGCTGCCGAGTCAGTTCTGACCCAGAGTGACTCTATATAGGGTTTCCAAGGAGATGCTGGTGAGCTTGAACCGCTAACCTTGCAGTTCAAACGGCTTTGCAGTCTGGTGCATTAACCCACAACGCCACACCAGGACTCCATCAGATCCTAATTCTGCTTCAGCAGAAAGGAAATTTATGGTTAACTGCAGGGAGAAGGAACAAATATCAGGCTAGCCTCCTTGACAACCTTGGAGTTAATCTAAAGCTAGTGGCAGGCCTTAACCCAGCCACTCCACTCTTGAGCCAGAGTAAGAACCCCTAGTTCATAATTTTGTGGAGACAATAGACCAAGTATTCGTGAGTTGGTCCTTGATGTGGCAGACAGGCCACTATTTGTGAGTGGTAGCAGCTACATTGAACAAGGAATTCTCAGGGCAGGGTATGTGTGGTGGTAACGATAGAAGGCCCAGTGGAAGCTAGAGTCCTCTCTCTGGGAACTTCAGATCGAAAAGCCAAATTGATTGCACTCATGAGGGCTTTGGAGATGTCAGTAGGAAGGACTGTGAATGCATATACAGATTGGAAGTTCTCATGTCTCATTTTGCATGTACATTGGGATAGCTAGAAAGAGAAGGGTCTCTTAACAGCCAATCAGAAGGAAATAAAGTACAGATCAGGAATACTTTGGCTGCTAGCTGCTGTTCATCTGCTCACAATGGTTGCAGTCATGCACTGTCCCAGATACCAAAAAGGGACAACATCTCGAGAGGAAGTCAACCAAGAGGCCTGGTGAGAAGCTAAAACACCCATCCTGGACCCTCTGATTCCACATAGAAATCTAACTGAATACCAACTGAGATATGATGGGGCTGGTTTGGCCTGGACTGAGAAGAAGGGATTTCAGAGGAAAGAGGCAAACTGGCTGTTGAATGACCAAGGAATGCTGTTAGTACCCCATGGCCTAGCCTCATCAAACTAGTCTTATCAGACTAATCCATGAAATGATCCACTATGGAAAAGAAGCCCAGGCAGAATTTATTTGCCCTTGGCTCAAAGGGAAAGGATTGACTCAAATAGTACAGGAAGTCACTGCTTCATTTGTATAAAGAACCCTAAATCAGAAAATCAGAAAAAAGAACTACTTCAATAAGTACCATTGGACAAAACCCTTCTAAGATTGGCAAGTAGATTTTATCTAAATGTCTCCCAGACAAGGTTTCAAGTACCTTCTCATATTGATCGCCATCTTTTCCGGGTGGGTAGAAGCCTTTCCGTCTTGAACAGAGTGGGCTAGTGAAGTGGTAAAAGTGCTACTTAAGGAAATCATCCCTTAGTATGGTCTCCTTTTGAGCCTCCAGAGTGACAACGGGGCTTCCTTCATAGCCAAAGTCACTCAATATGTCAGCAAACACTTAGAAATAAAATGGAGATGGCACTCAGCCTGGACGCCCCAGTCATCAGGAGAAGTGGAGATGATAAATCACAACCTTAAGAAACAGATAGCCAAGTGTGTCAGGAAACCTACTTACACTGGGAACTGGTACTGCCCATACATAACTTTGCTCCATATGGGTAGCCCCCAGAAGCAGGCTAAAATTAAGCCTTATGAAATAGTGTCCAGTAGATCCTTCCAGACCACCTCCCTGCAACCGTCACCTGAAACAGAGCAGGATCTAAAGAGTCATAGCTATGTTCAACAGATCCAACAGGTTTGGCAGTCACTTACTGCTACAGGTAACCTGCATCCCTTCTGGTCGGGAAATCGAGGCCTGCTCAGGACATGGAAAGACAGCCCAGAAAGTCAGTTAGAAAAAAAGTGGGCTGGAAAGTACTCCTTACTACCTCGTTTTTTGTCAGATTAGCCAGACTCAAGCCCTCGATGCACCACACTTGGATCAAAGCATACCTATCAACAGAGAAAGGAGACTGGACAGCTGAATCTGTGGGGGACATCTGCCTTCGACTGTTAGTGATGTTTGTCTGAATCCTTTGCTTTCTTTTCTTCCAGCTGGGATTATCCCAAGACTTTGTTCCCTTCCAATGAGATGAAAAAATCTGGGTCTATTTGGCCCTAACTGTAATGAATGTAACTGATTTCTGCCTCTGGGGGAGCCTATGTAGAACAAACCTTTACTTCTTGATTATTTGGAGTATGTACCCCTTTAGAGTTAATCTGCAACTTAACTTTATTTGAACATATCCTGAAAAATATTCCCTATAAAGATATCTATAATTGGGGTCATGCCAAGTCAAAAATGTGCTCCACTTACTGGGTGTTCTCTGGACTGCTGATCCCTTGACATTTTCCTAAATTATTCAAAGACTGAGACTGTGTCCTATGCCAATGGGCACATCAAACTACCTTCAGGATGGTTTTTACTTTATAGATATAGGGCTTTCTCATATGTTCCTGCTAATGCCTCTTGGGACCCTTTTCTCTAGGACACCTTACCACCTTCCTGCCCTGGGTACAGGACTTAGATACTAAGAAAAGTTGAGTAAAAAGATGCTGAGCTATCTGCTGATTGCTGAAGCGATCTTCACCTGTTCAACACCACAGACTATGTGGCCTGTCCCTCTTTGTAATTCTGGCTATGGTCATAGTCCTAAACGTGGAAGTAAGTAGACTGGCATGCTCTATGGTCAAGACTTTGAATGTCACTTTTTCAAACAGTTAGTGCCTTAAGTGTAGAACTTGGGCAAGTGCAGGAAGTGGTTTGGGAAAGCTACTATTGCTTATCTACTTCTACGTCATAATCTTGAGTGTGAAGAATTCAAAGGAGTGTGTTGATTCAATTTATCTGACAACTCAGAACTAGTAGAACAAAAATGAAAGAATGCTAAGAAAGTTATACAGAATATCAGAGGCATGGATTTTTAAAAAATAAAGTCGAAGATTGATTTTCTTAGCTACCAAATTTAGTATGGTTATGCATATTAATGGACTCCTGATGTGGCACTATAGGATTGGCACTAGACTGTGAACTATGATATCAGCAGTTCAAACCCACCAGCTGCCGACTTGACAGCGCTTAACAACAACAACAACAATGCAAATTAATAGTAAGAACTGGATTTCAGGAATCTTAATTTGCTGCTGTGTATTCCTTCCATCTTTTCTTGATGCATTCTGCATCATTCAATAATTTGCCCAGAGAATCTTTCAATAACAAAAGTCGAGGCTTGGAATATTTTCTTCAGGTCCCCCAGCTTGAGAAATGCTGACTGTGTTCTTCCCTTTTGGTTTTCTAACTCAAAATCTTTGCATATTTTATTATAGTATTTGGTCTTATCTTCTCGAGCTGATCTTTGAAACTTTCTGTTCAGCTCTTAGACCTCTTCAATTCTTCCATTTGCTTTAGCTTCTCTAAGCTGGAGAGCAAGTTTCAGAGTCTCCTCTGACATCCATTTTGACCTTTTCCTTCTTTCTTGTCTTCTTAATGACTTTTTGCTCCCTTCATGTATGATGTTCTTGATGTCATCCCACAACTCTTCTGGTCTTTGGTCTTTAGTGTTTAATGCATCAAAATCTGTTCTTCAGATGATCTCTAAATTCAGGTGGGATAAATTCAAGGTCATATTTTGGCTCTCGTGGACTTGTTTTCATTTTCTTCAGC
>NW_006408657.1:6414449-6415710 GCF_000296735.1 Chrysochloris asiatica
GGAGGCCAAGATGGCTAAGCTTCGTCTCTCATACTTTGGACATATTGTCAGGAGAGAACAGTCGCTGGAGAAGGATGTCATGCTGGGTATGGTGGAGGGTTAGAGAAGAAGAGGAAGACCCCCAACGAGATGGATTGGCCAGGTGGCATCATTGATGGACTCAAGTGTGGCAGCGGTAGTGAGGTTGGTCCAGGATTGGGCATTGTTTCATTCTGCTGTGCATGGGGTCGCTATGAGTCGGTTCCGACTGGATGGCACCTGACAACAACAACAACAATTTGCTGCTGTATCCTTGTTGTATTGTTACAAAATGTGTTTCCAACCAATCAGACCTAAAGTTAACTCCTTTCACCCAAAGACAAATGCTTGGGACCAATGTAGCTATTTTCATCTGAAATATACCTCATAAAAATGAGATCCATAAAAAATAACAGTGGGGAATGATACAGATGACTTCTTGACCAAAGTTGAAAATAGAGTCTGACCAAGGCAAAGAAGTAGGAGAGAAAATGGTCTTAGTGATCTCATCCTGGCCAAAGTTAACCCACTCCCCTGCCGTAAAGTTAGCCAACAAAGGACTGATAAAAATCTATGATAAAGAAATACATTGCTCCTTTGATGTTATGAAAGGTTAATCATTTTTCCCACTTAATTTACCCTATATAATGTGTAGAGATTTTGTGTCTAGCAAGGCAGCTTCCAGATCGCTTGCTTTCTGCTAGTAAAGCGTCATGTTGGATTTCACCCAGTCTCTGAGATTGACTATAGTGACAGGTGGCAAGCCTTTGTTTGCTTGGCAACATTAATAGGCATTTTAGTTTGTTGAAAGATTTCAGTTTGTATTATGTCAATTCCTAGAGCCTTGTGTTTTTGTTTATGCCTTCAGTACAGCTTAAACTTCTTCCTTCAGTATCTTCAATTCTTGATCATATGCTATCTTTTGAAATGGTTCAACATCGATCATTTCTTTTTGGTACCTTGTTTCTGTGTATTCTTTCCATCTTCTTTTAATGTTTTCTGCATTATTCAACATTTTACCCATAGACTTCTTCAATATTATAAGTTGAGATTTGATGTTTTTTTCTTCAGTTCTTTCAGCTTGAGAAATGCTGAGTGTGTTAGGTTTTCTAATTCCATGTTTGGTATATTACATTATAATGCCTGCCTTTGTCTTTTCTAGCTACTCTGAAATTTTCTGTTCAGCTCTTTTACTTACTCATTTCTTCCACTTGTTTTAGCTTCTCTATGATTTAGAGCAAGT
>NW_006408657.1:6416970-6421161 GCF_000296735.1 Chrysochloris asiatica
ATGTCATCATAGTCAATTTACTTTGAGGAGGCAGCTCTTCCCAAGTTTTATTTTGATACCTTCCAACCTGAGTGACTCAGCTTTTGCACTTTCCCTGACATTTTTTCTGCTGCTATTCATAATGTTCCTATCTTCTTTCCAGCACTATATCTGACAGCGTTCAGGTGCTATTCTTCAGGTTTTCAGTGGTTAATCATTCAGAAGTAGTCCACCTCTCCTTTTTCCTAGTCTGTCTTCATCAGGACGTTACCCTGATACCTGTCCACCATGAGTTTCCCTGCTGTTATTTAAAATACTGGTGGCAGAGTTTACAGCATCACAGTACATGCAAGCCACCACAGTATGACAAACTGACAGACAATTGGGGGATTTCTAGATACGAATACTTATAATTATTTCTGGAATCCAATACAATTATTCTGATGAGTAGGGATGATGTAGAGTAGATGCTTTTGAGTTATGGTGTTGGAGGAGAATACTGAAAGTACCATGGGCTGCCAAAAGAACTAAAAGATCTGTGTTGGAAGAAGTGTAACCAGAGTGCTCCTTGGAGGCCAGGATGGCCAAACTTTGTCATACTTTGGACATATTGTCAGGAGGGACCAGCCACTGGAGAAGGATATCATGTTTGGTAAGGTGGAGGGTCAGAGAAAAAGAGGAAGATCCCCAACAAGATGGATTGGAAAAAAGGGGCAGCATCAATGGACTCAAGTGTGCCCAGGATTGAGCAGTGTTTTGTTCTGCTGTGCATAAGGTCTCTATGAGTTGGTACCAACTTGATGGCACCCAACAACAACAACAAGAGAAGGTGTGAGTACAGACCATAAAGAATAACCTCCTGGGGCATAAAGCAAAGTGGAGAAGAGTAAATAGTCACTCTGGACAGCAGTAAGATAGAGCAGCGGGTAACTGTTGGAGGGAAGGAGGAGGGCAAATATAAGATATTCAGAATAACACTTTTCTAAGTACTTTGTATTATTAACTCTGGTGGTGGGTGATGGTTATGTGCCGTGGAATCGGTTCTGACTCTTAGCGACCCTGTACAGGTTTCCGAGGCTGTAAATCTTTACGGGAGCAGAAAGCCTCATCTTTCTCCCGCGGAACAGCTGGTAGTTTCGAACTGCTGACCTTGCGGTTCGCAGCCCAATTCGTAACCACTACACTACCAGAGCTCAAAAATCTAAGAGATCAATACTTTTATATTCATTTTATACATAAAGTAATTAGGGAGTATACAAACTAAGTGACTTTACCTAAGCCTCAAGGCTAATAAGTGGTGATGGTGATGGTTATGTGCTATGGAGTCCATTCCTACTCATAGCGACCCTGTACAGCGTTTCCGAGGCTGTAAATGTTTACAGGAGCAGAAATCCTCATCTTTCTTCCACGAAACAGGTGGTAGTTTTGAGCTGCTGACCCTGAGATTAGCAGCCCGACTTGTAACCACTATGCTACCAGAGCTCCTTAGATCTGAGATTTTAACCCTGGTTCATTATTGTTAAATCCATTTAACAACATGAATCAATAGTGTCTTATTCTTCCGTAACAGATGACATTTTTACCTAAATTAGATTTGGACTATAATGTGAGGGAATCATTGACATATTTATGATATTGCATCATCCAATTCACAGTCTTTTTCATTTAGATTGTCTTTAATGTCATATACTAAGCTTGATAATTATGTCTAAAAAGAACTTGTGCAAATTTTGTTAGATTTATTCTTAGTTATATTTTTGTTACTATTGTAAAGTTTTTTATTTCTTTTTAAATAGTTACATGAGCTACTTGTGTGTGGAGTCCTGGTGTGGTGCTGTAGGATAAGTACTGGACTGAAAAGTCAGTTTGAACTGCAAGGTCGGCAGTTCAAACTCACCAGCTGCTCCTTGGAAACACTATATAGGGTCGCTATGAGTCGGGACCGACTCAATGGCACTTAACAACAATGACAACATTTATGTGTAAGTTGCGTTGTACTTGATTATTGCATATTGATTTTTTATCCAGAAAACTTGCTAAATATTCATATTAATTCTGCAATTTAACTGTAATTACTTTTGTATTTTCTGTTTAAACTATTATTATCTTCAGTGAATAATGACAATTTTGTGCAATGACAACTTTGTACATGCCTTTCCAATCCAATATCTTAAATTTTATTTTCCTTACCATGTTGCACATGATCAAAGTTCAACATTGCATACCAAACAGAAGTGATGATAGCATACATACTTATCTTACTGTTTATGAAAGAAATATTTCCTTCACTTCACCATTGAGCTTAATATAATTTCCTTTATATGCCAAATTTTCAAATGTTAAACCAAGCTTGCATCCTTGAACAAATGTACTTAACTATATTTTCTTATGCTTTTTTTTCACATTGCCAGATTCAGTTTTTGTCTTAATTCAGAAAATAAAAGCAGACAGTTGGCTGGTTGCAAGTGAATAATTGAGAGTGCTCTTCAGGAAAAATTTGTTAAGTAGTATTAAAAAAAAAAAAAAAAAGGCAGAATGGGTAAGACTCAGGTAAGAGTCTAGTCTCGAGCGATTTCCTACCTTGAGAAAAGAGTGTTGAACTTTTGTATTCTGTATCAGTTCATCATTGGCTGTTCTAGTAGGATGGTACACATGCAATGTACACATTTTAGTGGACACTGACAAAATGCCTTTTCTTGTTATTGTTGATAGTTGTCATTGGAGTTGGCTCCAACTCATGGTGACTCTATCTGTAACAGAAAGGAACATTGCTAGGTTCTGTCCCATCTTCATAATCTTTGGTATGCTTGAAACCATTGTTACAGCCGCCGTGCCAGTCCATCTCTTGGAGGGTTTCCCTTGATTTTGCTAACACTCTATTTTGCCAAACATGATGTATTTTTCTAGAGATTGTTTTTTCTTGATGACATGCCCAGAGTAAGCAAGACAAATTTTGCCATCTTCCCTGCTAAGGAGCATTCTGATTGTACTTTCTCTAAGACAAATTTGCTCATTCTTCTGGCAGTCTATAGCTTAATCAATACTCTTCACCAACACCACAATTGAATGTGTCAATTCTTGTTTGATCTACCTTATTATTTGTCCAGTTTTCACAAGCATATGAAGTAATTGAAAAGACCGTGACTTGGATTACTGCATCAAAATGACATCTTTGCTTTTTAACACTTCAATGCAGCGGATTTCCCCAATAAACTGACTCCCCTTAGACAAGATTATTTCTAGAGAGATGAGCACAGCATTGCTGGAGAATATGTGCTTCACTGGTAAGAGGCATCTGGGCAGGGAACTACAAGTAATTTTGATGATTTGCTAATATTTTATTTATGATATTTAGCAGCTAAATCAGGATACTGAGATATGTGGCCCTCGGGTCAAATCTGACCCAGCACCTTTTCATTTGCTTGTTTTAACATTTCATGGTGAATTGGGTGAAGGGTTATGGAACTGATCAGTTTTCCATTCAGCAATTCATACACATTTTTTTTCATCTCATTTTTGTGTGTGTCTGTGTTTCAACTGCATAGATAGGGAATGGTGATAGACACTGGCCCATAAATTTTAAAAATTATTTACTTTCTGGCCCTTTACAAGAAAAGTATACAAACCATGATCTCAGGTTATGTTTGAGAGAAGACATTTTTAATACTTTTCTGGGAGTTTGCTTATTTGTTTTATGGTATCAAATTTATTATAATCAAGTGGACTGTTTTCCATTTCTCTAGACTTTAATTGTTGCTGTTATTAGGTGTCATCGAGCTAGTTCTGACTCATAGCATTCCTATGAACAACAGGACAAAACATCTCCTGGTCTTGCACCAACCACACCATTTTTACATGTGAGCCCATTGCTGCTGCCACTGTGGAAATCCTTCTTATTGGTGGTCTTTCTCTTTTTCGCTGGCACTCCACTTTACCAAGCATGATGTCCGTCTCCAAGGACTGTTCCCTCTGGATAACATGTCTGAAGTATGAAAGACAGTCTCACCATCCTGGCTTCTAAGAAGCATTCTAGTTGCACTACTCCCAAAACAGATTTGTTTGCTCTTCTGGCAATACACAATGCTTTTAATATTCTTTTCCAAGACCGTAATTCAAGTGCATCTATTCTTCTCTGGTCTTCCTTATTCATTGCTCAACACACATATGAAGATATTGAAAATACCACAGCTTGTGTCAGGTGCACTTTAGTCC
>NW_006408657.1:6423246-6424200 GCF_000296735.1 Chrysochloris asiatica
TGGTTGTTGTTATTAAGTACCATTGAGTCAGTTCCGACTCATAATGACCTTGTATAGGGTTTCCAAGGAGTGGATGGTGAGTTTGATCCACCAAAATGGTAGAACATTGACTGTTTCCTTTTAGTAGAATGACTCTGTACTTTATGTTTTCTTTTGATGCTTTCTTCATCATTCAATATTTTGCCCATAGAATCCTGCAGAATTTCAAGTAACAGTTTAAATTTTTTATTCAATTCTTTCAGGCTTGAGAAATACTAAGTGTATTCTTCCTTTTTGGTTTTCTAACTCTAGGTTTGCACATTTCATTGTAATACTTGACTTTGTCTTCTCGAACTGCCCTTTGTAATTTTCTGTTCAGCTCTCTTTGACTTCCTATTTTCTTCCATTCACTTTACCATGTCTACACTGGAGAACAAATTTCAGAGTCTCTTCTGACATCCATTTTGGTCTTTTCATTCTTTCCTATCTTTTTAATGACCACCTTTTGCTTTTTTCCTGTATGACATCCCACAACTCTTCTGGTCTTCTATCATTAATGTTTAATGCATCAAATCTGTTCTTGAGATGCTCTCTAAATTTAGGTGGGATATTTTTGAGGTTATATTTTGACTCTCATGGACTTATTTAAATTTCCATCAGCTTCAACCTGAACTTGCATATGAGCAATTTATGGTCTATTCCACAGTCTGTCCCTGGCCTTGTTTTGGCTGATGATGTACTTTTCCATGGTCTCTTCCTACAGACGTAGTTAATTGGATTACTATATTCGATCTGGTGAGATTCATGTGTATGTTGTCAAAATGTGTATTTGCAATGAATACATTATTGGTCTTCTAAAATTCTACCATGTTATCTCTAGCATTATTTCTATCTCTACAGCCATATTATCCAATTACTGATTCTTCCTCTTTATTTCTAACCTTCGCATTCCAATCACCAGTAATTATCAATGCA
>NW_006408657.1:6424645-6442378 GCF_000296735.1 Chrysochloris asiatica
TACATTCCAAGTTCAATTATTAATAGATGTTTGCAGCTGTTTGTCTTCATTTTGAGTTGTGCCTTATCAGCAAATGAAGATCTTGAAAACATTACTCCATTTGTGTCATCTTGGTCAATTCTATTTTGAGGCGGCAGCTCTTCCCGAGTTGCATTTTCAATGCCTTCCAATCTGAGGGTCTCATCTTCTGGCACTATATTAAACAATATTCTGATGCTATTCATAAGATTTTCATTTGCCCCTGGATATGGTGTAAAACTCAAAGGGTGCAGAACTCTTCAGGGAAGAGTTAGAGAGTTGGAAGCACCACCTTCAGAAATGAACAGGATTGTCTTAGTTATCTAATGCTGCTATAATATATACCACAAGTGGATGGCTTTATAAACCAGAAATTTATTCGCAAACAATTTAGGAAGCAAGAAGTCCAAATTCAGAGCACAAGCTCTGGAGAAAGGTCTTTGTTTCTTTTCAGCATATGTAGGTCCAGCATTCCTTGGGAGGTTTCCATGTGTCTTTGCATCAATCTTCCTCTGGATCTAGGAGCTTCATAGTGTAGGTACTCCAGGCCCAAAGGACACAGTTCACTCCAGGTTCTTCTATCTTGGTGATGGTAGGTGCTTTCTTCTCTGTCATGTCTCTCTCCTTTTATCTTTTGAAAGATAAAATACTTGCATGTCACACCCTTGGGAATCTGCCATAAATCTCCCATCACCATCCTTAATCCCATAACAAGGTGGTGATGGGCTTAAGATAGTGTATCAAGAAGCTCTGGTAGCATAGTGGTTACAAATCGGGCTGCTAATCTCATGGTCAGCAGTTAGAAACTACCAGCTGTTCCATGGGAGAAAGATGAGGCTTTCTGCTCCTGTAAAGATTTAAAGCCACGGAAAACCTGTACAGAGTCGCCATGAGTCGGAACCAACTCCACGGCACATAACAACAACAACAACAACAACTCACCCTTGGTGGAAGAAAGATGTGGCTTTCTGCTCCCATTACGATTTTTAAAAGCGTTGGAAACCATACGAGTTTCCACGTTGGGTCACTGTGAGTAGGAACTGACTCGAAGGCACTCAGCAAAGCAGCAATCTCATCCTTAAGCCACTTATTGGTATATCACATCAAGTCACCTCGTGGGAGATAGCTACAGCTCAGCTGTCAAAACACTGAAAATCCTGACCCAGTACAGTTGACAAAAAAAAATAAAATAAAATAACAGGATGTATAGAGAAACATTAGCTTCAGATTTGGATGTTTTTATTTAATAATGGTTACTATGATTTTGTAACTTTTTAAACTTGCCCTTGTATTCTATTTGTCTTAATCTTGCACAAATTTGCTACTTCTTTATCTTGGTTATATATTCTTATCAATTTCTTCATGTATATTATCCAAACCTCTAGTTTTTTTGTTCATATTTTATAATATTTTTATTTCTAGGCCTTCCATTTAATTATTTTTGTAATTTGCTTTGTTATTTTTATAGATTCTTGTTGCTGTTTTCAGTCTTTTTTCTTTCAATAAATATTTTCAACATTATTATTTTTTTTAAGGTTTTATTGTGAGGTTTACATGGGAGAACATCAGCTTTTCACTGCAATGATTACAATCCCTTCCATGAATCATTATATAACCCCAAAGGGTACACCACACAGGCCCACCCCTCCGGCCACCAGCACACAGCCCTTCTCCCTCCTTGAGTCCACTGTCTCCAGCCGCTCCATCTGTCCACATTATCTTCTCTGTCTCCATCCCTGGCATCACTGCCTCTCTGGTTAGGGTCCTGCTCTCCATTCTTCTTCCTTGATGGTCCCAGGGACCTCCGCTCCTGGGCTGCAAAATCAATCACTCTCTTCCTTTTGTCAAAAAACATCTACCTCTATATTTCCTAGCCCCACAGTCAGACCTGATGGCAATTACTCACTATTGTACCACAAGAGTCTTATCTCCATTTCCTTTTGCCAGCCCAGTCCCAAAGGATTGGAAATCATTCTGCCCAGTCCCAAAGGATTGGAAATCATTCTGCGGTGATTCTACCTTCCCCCGCACCATCTGGAACTAGGCTCCCTCTTGAAAGCTTGTAAGCCAGTCACTTCTTGCTTTTATAGACACCCCCCCCCCCCATTTTGGGTAGCCAATGTCTATGTTGCCCATCCCTGTCAATCATGTGTACTGAGGAGGTGGGAGTGATCCTCACAGTAAAGATTTGTTCCCTTTTTTGAGTTATTACATCCATAAGTATAGGTAAAGTTCATCAAATTGTAGCAGGTTACTTTTTTTTCTCTTCCCCTCTTCTTTTTTCTTCTAGTCGAGTTCTGATCATCCATCCATTGAAGCCAGGTCAAGTGGGTACTATCTGCAAGTATGGGTGTTCTTGTGCATCTCCCCTCACTTCATATCAGCTGGATGCTTCACTCTCTGCTCTAGTCCTCTGTGGCCATGTGACTGCCTCTGGGCGCAGGCATCCCCAGGTCTTGCCATACTGCTGGCCATCCAGGTCTCCACCTGGGTTCACGGGGGTCTATTGAATATGGTCGGGCTTAGCTCGCAACTTCAATGCTGTTTTTTCCCCCTCTTCCTTTATCGGTGACAAATGTGGTCACCAGCCAGCCCACATGCCTGCTCATGTATTCCCCTTGAATCTCAGTCTTGGAAGGGGGCTTGCTCTGAGGGGTCCCGACCACTTGCCTTGAAGGCTCTTAGGCAAACAGCTTACCTGTTCTTGTAGTAATCAATCAGACTTCGGTTATTGTTTCAGATTTTTCCTGCCAGTCTTTCTTTCACGAAGTATCTTCTGTTTTTCTAGCTACTCCAGGCTGGTCTACTCATCCTTTCCAGTGGAAATTTCCTACCTCAGTCAGTTCTGGATGGGGTTCTGGATTCTACCTATGGTCTTGTACAATGTAAAGGCTCCACAGGAAGCCTCTTTCACTGGGCAACTTCTAGCTCCCTTTAAGGTATTCCAATCACTTATAGGCTGAAGATGGCTTTACAAGCTTTCTGTAGTGATGATTCTGGCTATTCCTTTCTCCCTACCTCAAGTGTCTATTTTACAATGGTAGGCAAAGGAAACCAAGAATCAAAAGACAGCGAAGCATCTTAACACTATTCTCTTCTTTTACCCCTTCAAACCATGCCTCAATCCCTGTATCCCGGAGCCCTGTTGTTCCAAGGTTGTGCATACATCATCATTTACCTCTGTCCCACTTAGCCCATGCAAACCTGCCCAACTGTTTTCCCATCAGCCTTGTTCTTCCATTCCTTCACCTTCTTGTGTATTGTCCCCCTGCCCCCTCCCCATACATCTAAAGTGTCCTGTGTCTATTCCTTACCCTATGCTCTATTTTCCCCTCTTTCCCTCCCCTCCTCTCATTCCATACATCCTCATGATCAGAAAATATATATATATATATATATTTCCCCCCACCCCCTTTAGTGTGAGTTCTTTTTCTTACTCTTTTACAATAATGGTCCTATGCAGTATTTCTCCTTTTGTGACTGACTAATTTCACTCAGCATAATGTACTCAAGGTTCATCCATGTTATGCGATGGCTTGCAGCTTCCTTGTTTTTCTTCATGTTGGCATAGTATGCCATTGTGTGTATGTACCTAAATTTGTTTATTCATTCTTCAACTGATGGGCACTTAGGCTGTCTCCATCTTTTTGCTATTGTAAATAGTGCTACTATGAACATTGGTGTGCATATATTTACTCGTGTTCTGGCTTGTATTTCTTGTGGGTAAACACCAAGTAGAGGGATTGCTGGATCATAAGGAATTTTTATTTCCAACCTTCTGAGGAAGCACCATATTGCTTTCCAGAGAGTCTGGACCATTTTGCAATCCCACCAGCAATGCAGGAGCATCCCAGTCTCTCTACATCCTCGCCAGCATTTATTGACCTCGACTTTTTTGCTGTTATTGCTGGTGTGCTCATTGTTGTTTTGATATGCTCCTCTCTAATGGCTAGTGATCGTGAACATTTCTTCATATGTTTGTTGGCTGCCTGGATCTCTTCCTTGGTGAAGTGTCTGTTCATGTCCTGGGCCCATTTTTTAATTGAGTTATTGGTCTTTTTCTTGTAGAGTTGTTGTAGTAATTTATATCTATGACATTTTTATGTGTACATAATTCTACTTTTTTTCTGACTTTCCTAAGGTGACTAATATCTTTGTGAATTTCATGGATTTTAAGTATAATCACATTTGTGTAGGTAGACGTAAGGAGCTCTGGTAATGTAGTGGTTACAAGTCAGGCTGCTAACCTCAAGACCAGCAGTTGGAAACTACCAGATGTTGCATGGGAGAAAGACGAGGCTTTCTGATCCCATAAAGATTCACAACCTCAGAAACCCTATACAATGTCGCTAAAAGTCAGAATCGACTCCACAGCACACAACCACCACTACCACCCTTTTAGGCTTGGATTATAGGCCATTTATTTTTCCATGGAAGATTTATGTCTACTTGCATGTATTGTGAAATTGAGCTGTAGACTCACTTTTTTGTTTATCATTAGTTTGTGTTTAGAAATATTAAAGGGAGATATGTTATCCTCCAATAAGCAAAAGGTCAGGACAGGCCCCAGGTTTAGAACTGATTTCTGGGGTTGCTTTCTTTTCTGTAAGTAATTCTTTGAATTTCATATTGGTGTTTGGACTATTCATTACTTTTTTCTCAGCACAATGATAAATTTATTTTTTAATTGCTGTCATGCATTATTTTTGTTTTTCTTGGTAAGGTTGTTCAATATACTTTGCAAAGGGAATCCCTGATTTATATGTTCAAGAAAATGCTATATTTAGCTGGCTAATATGTCAGATAGGGTATAACATTACATTAATAAGTGAGATTGGTATACTATTTCCTAAGGAGCTCTTCATTTTATTCCAGCCAGAAGCCAGTGCAGATGACACTTGTCCTTGATGCATCCCTGCCCCAATGACTATAGTTTGTTTTCCAGTTCCATTAATGGCTTTATGCAGGAATCATAGTTCCATTCCTCACATCCAACTTTATGTTGTCATATAACATGAATGTACGTGTCCTTGTGTGGACATATTGTTGTTATTGTTGAGGGTCATCAAGTCGGTTCCCACTCATAGTGACCCTGTATAGGGTTTCTGAAGAGCAGCTGGTGAGTTTGAACTGCTGACCTTGCAGTTAACAATCCAGCGCTTCCCCTACAGCAGCACCACACTTATTTTCAAGTCTGGTACCATCTTGAAGCACCATGGTATCAATGTATACAACCACAACTGTAGTTTTGGCTTGCCTTTCTACTTTGGAAACTGGAGATATCTTTTTTTCTACATAGAGCTAGAGTGTGAATTAAACACTTTTAGTTCAGGATTTTCACTTTCCTGGAGTTAGAAGGACATTTGTGCTAGTCATTTTGCAATGCTATCAGAAGCAGTCTCTGTTCTATTTTCTACTAGGTGTAGTGAGGTTGTTGAAATTTCCCTGAATCTTTTCTTCAGTGATATAAGGGAAAATACTAAAGTTTTAGCTAATGGCATCATATGGAAGAATGAACTAAGTCATAAAATCACACTATTTTGTGAATAGTGTCCAAAGGCATTGAAACTTTAATTTTTCCCTTTATGTCTTTTGTCTATAATGTCTTTTTTTTTTTAAATCCTGGCTTAATGGCCATGAATATAATGTTTTTCACTTATGTCATTTTCCTGATTATTGCATTTTATGTTTCTCAGTCCAAAGGAAATTTTAACACGAGGTTTATCTCCAATAATAACCTCAAAACCATGTTCCAAAAGTAATGTGATTTTTATTCTAATTGTTTTGTCACTTTCGATGACAGTCTCAAAGGGATTGTGAGTTTGTTCTTCAGTTACAAAATAAGTTGAATAACACCAGTAAAATGCCTATCTTCCAATAGTGATCAAATTATGCTAATGGAAAGTTGTGTGCATTATGATTAAGCTTGTGCTTACTGCTTTCCTAAGGACAGTCTGGTGCTTATTGTTGCTGCTTTAGGGTCTGACTTCTCACAAAAGAAATTCATATGGTAAGTTTCCTATACTCACTGACATTTAAAAGAGCTGGTATATTCAAAAAAGAAAATAAGACTTTTACCCTAAGTAAATTCAGTCAAATAATTTCATAAAAATAAACACTGATGCAAGAAATCTTAACTTGGTTGATTAGATCTTGGCCAATGGAACTTATGAACTTATATTGGGATGCCATTCAGTTATTTCAATGAGATTCTATAACTTACAATGTACAGATATTTAGGGGCAGAAAGTATATCCTAAGAGAGATGCAGCTCATAGTTTCAGACACTTTCATAATGATACGTGACTGTGTGACTCTCTAGGTGACCTATGCAATGTGAATTAGAAGCATTTAGAGTTTAGATATCAAGTCAGCCTCCATTCTTTATAAAGAACATTCCATGTGGCACATTTCGAGTGTCAATGATGAATGCTCTTACATATGAAATGCATCTGTTGGGAGAATGCATTAGTGGTAGAATACTAATAAATCTTGTATTCTTTGGAATGTATTTGTTCTTTGTCACATTTATAGAAGAATAATGTCCACATTAAGGAAACTGATAATTTCAGAGTACTCTGTATATGTCAGACCATATGTGGCATGTTGGGATCAGTTCTGGGTGCCACATTTTTAGAAGAGTCTTGAAAGACTGGAATGTGTTCAAAGGAAACTGTGCGGGAGGTTGAAATGATGACATATGAGGAATTAGTGAAGAATTATGAAATGTTTAGCTTGGAGATCAGAACACACAGAAAACACATAAAAGCTGACTTTAAAAATTGGATGGATTGCCAGCCACATAGTACACAGTCCTAGAGAAATTAGCACATAGCAATTATCAAGTATATGGTCCTGAGGTGAGCAACGGTGAATAAGAAGAGGATACTATTTTCAATGAAGAAATATGTTTTGGAAGAAGTATGGCCTGATGGCTCATTAGAAACGATGATGGCGAGACTTCATCTCTTGTACTTTGGACATGTTGTCAAGAAGGGCCAGTCCTTGGAAAAGAACGTCATGCTTGATAAAGTGGAGGGTCAGCAAAAAAGAGGAAGACCCTCAATGAGATGAATTGACACAGCAGCAGTAGCAATAGACTGAAACAGAACAGAAATTGTGAGGATGGCACAAGACTAGACAGTGGTTCATTCTGTTGTTCATAAGGTCACTGTGAGTCAGAAACAACTTGACAATACCCAACAACAACACTATTCTCAAGAAATATACAGAACACTTACATGGAAGTTAAAATTGTATATATCTGACACACACATATGTATATCCTTGAAACACTGAGGCGAAAGAGAGAGTTTAGAAACTTATTTTAAGTTGCTTTAGATTTCAGAACTAGGAACAGTGGAGCACTGTTACAAGACATATGTTTTCGAAAATAGTTTAATGAACATCTTTCTGATGATTTTATTAGTTAATATTTTTGAGACTGTACTATCATCTATGTGTTGTTCTTAGTTCTTTAAATGTATTAACTTATGGAATCACTATAACAATACTATCAGTCAATACTATTATAAACTTATTTTCACACATGAGGAACCTGAGGCAAAATGAGTGTAAGCAACTTGTCCAAGTTAACAGAGCTACCAAGGAGTAGAATCTCATTTTTAATCTAGACAGTCTAGCTCCAGAAATAAGGCTCTTAACACTGTCCAATTAGATTATCAATCCCCATTATGGGAAAATCAGTAGAATTCTGTTCATATTGAGAGGATGCTCTATGTGACCTTCGAGAACTTTCTATCTGATGATGATTAGTCTGCAGTACTATTGAGAGAAGCTGATGTACAATCAGCTATCACACGTGTCCACCTGCTAAAGAGGAATGTGCTGGACCTTTAAGATGGATCAAGAAACTCTGTCTTTTGATTTGCAGTGAGGAGAGCTATTTGTACACCTCTACTGCCTGTCAACTGTTGTTTTCATCTTCTGGACAGCACAGCCTTTACTTTGCTCAAAGAGAATACCATGTGACTCATTCTTCTTGCTAAGAACTTATTGTTAATGCCTGGTTTCAATACTATAGTCCTCATCATTTGTCAGTTTGATTTCTTACAGTTCCACTTTGTCTCTCACTGAGGCCATAAATGAAGATCCCTACTGCAGCTGTTCAACTGGATTCTTGACCTTCATTTCCTAAAGGAGTATGTTTGAACCTCATTGAGCCTTGCTGCAACAAACATTTTCTATATATTGATTAGCACTTTCCCAATGCAAAGCTTTACAAGTCTTTATTCATAAATAGTACTATGTTTTAGTTACTTGCTGGAGTCTGTAAAAAATACTTCACGTAACAGGTAACAGTAAGGATCTCTAGTAGTGCAGTGGTTACGAATCAGGCTGCTAACCTCAGGGTCAGCAGTTCGAAACTACCAGCTGTTCTGAGGGAGAAAGATGAGGCTTTCTGCTCCCGTGAAAATTTACAGCCTTGGAAACCCTGTACAGGGTCGCTATAAGTCGGAACCGACTCCTCAGCACATAACAACAACAGGTAACAGTGGTGGGCACATGATCACTTATAAAAAGTAGATTCCCTCACTGCACAGGAAGTTCATGAGTTGGTATTGGAGCTCTATGTGATTTTGGTGCCACCCTCAACTCCTAAATCATGGTCTCAATCAGTTGAAGATCTTGCTTTTCATTGCAGTGAATGTGGAATATTTAATTGTGTTCATGAAGAACCTGTACATAGACTAAGAAGTAGTCATTCAAACAGAACAGAAGGACATGGGATTAAAATCAGGAAAAGTGTGTGCCAGGCTTCCATCATTTCTCTATATTTATATAATCTATGGAGTCCTGGGGTGACACTGCTGGACTGCAACTGTGCTGGACTGCAAGGTCACTTTGAATCTCAAGGTCAGCCGTTCAAGCTCACCAGTCGCTCCTCAAAAACTCTATACAATGCCACTATGAGTTGGTACAGACTCGATGGCACTTAACAGCAACAACATACAGTCTGTATCTTGAGCAAATATTCCAAGAAAGTAGACTACACGAAGAAGAATTCTGCATCAGGTTTGAAGGAAGGCTCATTAACAAACTGCAATGTGCATATGTTACAACCTTGCTTGCTAAAAGCAAAGTGGACTTGAAGTACTCGCTAATGAAGATCACAGACTTTCAATATGGATTATATCCCAATTAAAAGAAAACAGAAATCCCCACAACTGGGCCAATAAGCAACATAACAGTAAATGGAGAAAAGATTGAAACTGTCAAGGATACCATTTTACTTAGACCTACAATCAACACCCATAAAAGCAACAGTCAGGAAATTAAACAACATATTGCATATCAAACAACAATCTGCTGCAAAAGGTCTCTTTAAATCATTAAAAAGCAAAGATGTCACTTCAAGGATTAATGTGTGCCTGACCCAAGTCATGGTATTTTCAGTTAGTTCATATACATGTGAAAGCTGGACAATGAATAAGGAAGACCAAAGAAGAATTGATGCCTTTGGAGTATTGTGTTGGTTGTTGTTGCTGTTAAGTGCTGTCGAGTCAGTTCAGATTCACAGTGTCCCTGTGTAGTGCTTCCAAGGATCGGTTGGTGAGTTTGAACTGCCAACCTTGTGGTTCAAACTGACTTTGCAGTCCAGTGTTTATTCTACAGCACCACACCAGGACAAATGTTGGATATACCATGTATTGCCAGAGGAATGAACAAATCAGTGTTGAAAAAAGTACAGCCAGAATGCTCCTTAGAATCGAAGATTATGAGACTTTATGTCATGTACTTCAGAAATGTTATCAAGAGGGACCAATCCCATCAAAAAAAGAGGAAGACCCCCAATGAGTTGGTAGTGTCGACAACAATGGATTGAAGCAGAGGAAGGATTGTGAGGATGGCATTCTGTTGTAAATAGGCTCATGATGAGTTGGAGCCAGCTTGATAGTATCTAACAGCAGCAACTGTTTCAAAAGTTAGGACATTTCTCTTAGCCTCCGTTGCCTCATCTATAAAATGGAGATAACAGGCATCTTCTAACTACACCTTGGAGATGTTGTAAGTTTCAAATCAAGGAATTTACAAAAAAGTGATTTATAAACTATGAGTGCATTAAAGATATAAAGTTCTCTTTTTTATTAGTACAAGACAAATTTAGATTTCCTCTTTTCTAAATATTTCTTCAAGATGTTAATCTTACAAAAGTAATGAATCTGATTAGCTAAAATTTAAGCTAGTTAGACCAGCTTTTAAATCCTTTATTAATTGTAAGGCAAGTGATGTTCCTGAGAGGAGACCTAGGGTCATCACATTTTATAAGGTGAGGACACATTGGAGAGGCATCATAAATATTAAACAATCACATGAAATATTTGAAAGTATCTATTGAAATAAGTTGTGTGTCTCTAAAACACCCTTTAGCATACTTTGAATAATTAATAGATGTTTTCACAAATCACTGACAGTAATGTCAGTAATGTGAAGTCCATTCATGTCTTTCAGAGTCTTTGGGGTTCTTTGAGGAAGATGAATACAATTGTAAAAAAAAAAAAAAAAAAAAAATTAAATTGGAAGTTATTCATGCAAGTTCCAATAAGCCATTACTTTGTAAATTCGGATATTTCATTTTGCCCTAAAGGTTAATAGGGATTATGCTATAGTGCCACACCAGGACTCCTCAAATGAATATATCTGTAGAAAAAGGAAAAGCAACAATGGAATTCCTGATCACAGTCACCTATGAGTGCACTATACCACAACACAGCACCGCTTCAGGGGGAGGAGCTATCATCTCAGGACAGGTTTTTCTTGCTAGGAATAAGGATGACTCTACAGCATATCAGAAAGGAACACTCTGATTTTCTTTGATCAAAAACTCTCCCTTGTCTCCATCCACAAATTGCTATCAATTACATATTAATTCTAATGCCATTATTTGTGTTGTGTAAAATGGTAAACAATGAAACAATGGCAAACAATGAGAAATTTGTTCATTGTAGACTGTTGTTGTTAGGTGTCATCAAGTCAATTCTAACTCATACTGACTTTATGCATAACAACAAAACACTGTCTAGTCCTGCACCATCTTCACAATGGTTGTGAAGCTTGAGACCATTGCTGTTGCCATTGTGCCAATCCACTTTGGGGGTCTTCCTCTTTTTCACTGACCCTCCACTTTACCAAGCATGATGCCCTTCTCCAGGGACTGTTCCCTCCTGATAATATGTACAAAGTATGAAAGATGAAGTCTCGCCATCCTGGCTTCCAAGGAGCGTTCTGGCTGTACTTCTTCCAACACAGACTTATTTGTTCGTCTAGCTCTCCAAGTTATTTTAAATATTCTTCTGTAACATCATAACTCAAATGCATCAATTCTTCTGTGGTCTTATTCATTGTCCAACTTTTACATGAGTATAAAGCTATTGAATATATCATGGCTTGTGTCAGATGCATTTAGTTTTAAACTGACATCTTTTCTCTTGAACACTTTAAAGTGGACCTTGAGTTGTTTCTGGGCCTGGTACTCAGGACCTTAGTCTCAGGGGACACCATAGTCAATTGCCGTAACATAGTCCACCAAAGCAGAGTTCTACATTCTAGTTGGTGAGTTGCAACTGGGGTCTTAAAAGCTTACAAGCAGTCATTTAAGGTGCAATTATTGCTCTCTCTCTGTCCAGAGGAAAGAAGATTGATGAAAATCAAAGACATATGGATACAATTATTCTAATGAAGTCTCATACTTTGGGCATATTATTAAAAGGGCCCTGTTTCAGGAGAAGGACACAATGCTTGATAAAGTGGAGGATCAGTGGACTCACACAGTGGCAGCAGAAATGGGCTTAAACGTAATGATGATTGTGTGGCTGGCACAGAGCCGGGTAGTGTTTTGTTGTGTTGTGCTTAGGGTCATGATGAGTCAAAACCTACTCGATGGCACCTAACAATAACAACAACAACAGACAAGCTTTTCATAACTTTGTTCCCTGTCTGCTACACCATGTTCATGGATATATTTGCATCAAATGTAAATGCCCACGTACAAACAAATATCCACTGTCAAAACTATTTGGTGGTGGTGGTGGTGAGTGCCTTTGAATCAGTTCCAATTCATATCAACACTGAATGGAGCTTCCAAGAAGTGGTTGGTGAGTTTGAATCACTGACCCTATGGTTAGCAGTCTAGTGCTAAACATAGAGTACTACACCAGGACTACCAAACTCATATATATGTTGTTGTTAAGTGCTGTTGAGTTGGTTCTGACTCATAGTGACCCTATATAGGGTTTCCAAGGAGTGGCTGGTGAGTTTGAACAACTGACCTTGTGGTTCAAACCAACCTTGAGGATGAGTGCTTATCATATGGTGCCACAACAAAAACAGTACATCAACAGGGAACTGCCAAAAATTCATGTCAGATTCAGAAGAGGATGTGGAAATAAGAATATCAATGCTGACGTGAGATGTTTCTTGACTGAAAGCAGAGAACTCCAGAAAGGTTTTTACTTCTGCTTTATTAACTATGCAAAGGCTTTTGACTGTGTAGACCATGGCAATCTATGGATAACATTGTAAAGAATGAGTATTCCAGGCAATTAATTGTGCTCTTGGTACATAGACTAAGAGGTGGTTGCTAGAACGGAACAAGGGGAAATTAAATGGTTTAAAATCAGGAAAAGTGTGTGCCAGGGTTGTATCCTATCATTGTACTTATTCAATCTGTATGCTAAGCAATAATCCAAGAAGCTGAATTATATGAAGAACATGGCATCAGGATTGGAGGAAGACTCATTAACAACCTCTGCTATGTAGACGATACAACCTTGCTTACTGAGAGTAAAGAGGACTTGAAATATTGATGAAGATTAAAGATTACAGCCTTCAGTACAGATTGCATCTCAATATAAAGAAAACAAAAATTCTCATGAATAGCATCCATGATAACAATATCATTAATATTAAATGTAAGTATAATATTGCTGGAGAGCATTCAAACAGTTGCAACAATACATTGAAAAGGAACTGCCAGAAACTCAAGCAGGATTTAGAAGAGGATGTGGAACCGGAGATATCATTGCTGACATCAGACACATCTTGGATGAAAGCAGAGAATATCTAAAAGATGTTTATTTGTGCTTTATTGGCTATGCAAAGGCTTTAAACTATGTGGAGCCTAGCAAGCTATGCATAATTTTATGAAGAATGTGTATTCTAGAACACTGAGTTATGTTCATGAGGAACCTGTACATAACAGAACAAGAGGATACTGAATGATTTAACATCAGGAAAGATGTGTACCAGAGTTGTATCCTTTTACCATACCTATCCAATCTCTATGCTAAGCAAATAATCTGAGAAACTGGATTATATGAAGAAGAGCATGGCTTTAGGGTTGGAGAAAACACATAAACAACCTGCAATATGCAAATGATACAACCTTCTTGCTAGAAGTGAATAGGACTTAAAATACTTACTGATGGAGGTCCTGCTTTCCAGGTGGTCAGGGCTGCATCAAAGGGAATGGGGAAATAGCATCACCATCCCTAGCACTTGGAATCAGAAGCGACCCACTCCAGACCTGCAGAGGTGGTTCTGACCAGCCTTGCACTAGCAAAACATTTTATCCTCAGTTGACCTCTGGTACGGGAATGCCTGAGCCCCCAGCTCCTTTGGATCTTGCATGAACTACTTCTGGTTTGGGGGTCCAGAAAAGATGATGCTTAGCTCTACAGGAAGTCTATTTAGGGTTGAGAGTGTTACCGTCTCATTCCTTGTCCACCCATGATGTGAGATCTTTGACTGGTAGGAGACCCCAGAATTTTCTTCTCTCTGAGTCTGGAATCTGCCTTGTTTTTTTCCTTTCATTGTTTTTATTTGTTTATTCTTTTTCCCTCTTCTTCCTCTCCCTTGCTTTCTATTCTATCTCCACTCTCATTTTTTTTTTCTTGTTTTGTGCTGCTGCTTCTTTCTTTTTTCTCTCTTTGTTTTTCTTTACTATACTCTAGTCTCTCTTTCTCATCTCTCTCCCTAATTGCCTAATTGTGTTTAATTCTTTTTCTTTCTTATTTTCTCTTTTTTTTATTCTTATGTTTTACATTTCTTCTCCGTCTTTTCTCTCTTTGGTTCTGTTGCCTGCTTTTTTTTTTTTTTTTTTTTTTTTACTATTTTCTTTTGTTGTTGTTGTTTGCTTTTTTGTTTGTTTGCTTTCCTTCTTTTTTGAGTATGTGTTTTTTCTTGTTGACTAACCCAACTGGAGACAGCAACTGGGTCCACACAGCCCAGCCTTAATTATATCCTCTACAGTTCCACACATTGGACAAAAGTCCATACCAGCTGCTGTACACCATATCAATGACAACAACTAACATCAGTCAAGTGCATCCTAAAAGGAACTGCACAAATAGCAAAGAGTAAACTGCACAAGCTCATCCCGTAATCACACCCATAAGGAAGCAGTTGGCATGAGTGCCTAAGAATACATTAGTGTATAATCAACTTAATACAACCACAGCACCACCAAATACAAGACATAGACAAAGAAAACTACCAAACACTACACAAGGAACCAAAAGAGGCTTACAAAAATGGAAGACTATATCATGCTCATGGATAGGAAGACTTAACATTGTGAAAATGTCAACACTACCCAAAACAATTTATAAATATAAAGCAATCTCAATCCAGTTTCTAACTTCATTCTTTAAAGAGATGGAAAAACTGATCACTAACTTCATATAGAAAGGAAAGAGATCTCAGATAAGCAAAGCATTGTTTAAGAAGAACAAAGTTGGAGGCCTATCACCTCCCTCATCTCAAAATCTACTATACAGCCTCAGTGTTTAAAACACCTTGGTACTGTACAATAAAAGATCAATATAACAGAATTGAGAACCCAGAAGTAAATCCATCCACATACAGTCAGCTAGTTGATCTTTGACAAAGGGTCAAAACCCATTAAATGGGAAAGAAATAGTCTTTTCAACAAATGATGCTGGAAAAACTGGAAATCCATTTGCAGAAGAATGAAATAAGACCCATATCTCACACCATATGGAAAAACAAACTCAACATGTGTTGCAGACCATGTAAAGCTGGGCCCGAGTGTTGCAGACAATGCAGGCCACAGGCTCTGAGGAAAAGATTCTGGCCACCGGGCAGTCATAACAAATTGTTTTTCATCTTAGTGCTCAGTTATGTTTTTATTTAATTCCAAACCTGAGCCCTTAATATCCACAGATAAATGTAATATTTTCCTAAAGCCGAGACTGTAAAGTTTGCAGGGGCAAGCCTTTCTCTAAAGGATTAACTAAAAATAACTTAGCTACTTCCTGGTTCTTTGTTCTATAGACAAAAAAAGCTATCCTCCCTAATCCTTTTCCAGGTGCAGCCCATTCACCTGGGCGTCTCACATCTTCCTGCAAACCTGGCTCAGGAAGCCAAAACAGCGGGACTCCGCCCAAGCCTTTTGTTCTTCCCTTTCACCTTCTCTCAACTGAGCTCAGGGGCTATAGATATGTTAATTGAGCCTGAGAAACCAAGTTTCGAAGTACGATGTAAAGTTACCTGAATGTCTGGAAAATTACTGATATTAGCTGTACCTTGTCTTAGTCCCTCCCAGCTTGGTGTGAAGGTCCTCCCCTAAATAAAACAGAGACACAGGCTGGCCCAGGTGTGCATTACAGCTTGGAGGGCATGTAGTACAGTTTGCAGGGCAGTGAGTTGCTGCCTGCAGAGGCCACGATGCCTGTAGTCCCAAGTCTGCCAACCAGTGATGCAACCACCCTGGTTTCGGGGTGTCTCTTTGTCTCCCTCCTTTTGTCTTTCTGTGTATTCTTTTGCTATCCCTATTGCCACCGGATCTCCCCTCCTCGTGAACCAAACACTCATGAATCTAACAACTATGTTGAGGCGGGTCCCCGACAAACATGGATTAAAGACATAAATGTAAAACCTAAAACTATCAAGATAATCATTGAAAAAAATAGGGACTAACTTAGGGACTCTAATATATTGCCTAAATACACTGTCAAGCATAACAAAAATACACAAACACTAGAAGACAAAGTACATGACTAGGATCTAAAAATTCGACACTTATGTGCACCAAAATATTTCACTAAAAGAGTAAAAAGAGAGCCCACTAATTGGGAAAAAAGCTTTGCAACGATGTATCAGACAAGGAACTAATCACTAAAATTTATGGAAAACTCTATCACTTCTACAAGAAAAAGGCAAACAACCCAATTAAGAATGGGTGGAAGACACAAACAGACACTTCATCACAGAAGATACCCAGACAGCCAATGAACACTTGAAGAAATCTTTGCCATCATTAGCCATTACAGAGATGCAAATCAAAAGAACAGTGAAATATAATCTCAACCCAGCATTAACAGTAAAGTTGAAAAACAAAAGCACAGAAAACATCAAATGCTGGCAACAGTCTAGAGAACCTAGGATCCTCCTACATTACTGGTGTGAATGTAAAATGGTTTAACTATTGTGAAAAACTGTATGGTGCTTCCTCAGAAAATTAGAAATAGAAATACCATATGACCCAGAAATTCCCCTACTTGGTATATATCACAAGAAATAAGAGATAGGACATGAGTAAATATATGCACATCGATGTTCATGGCAAAATTATTCACAGTAGCAAAAAAATGGAGACAACCTAAATGCCCATAAGTGGAAGAGTGGATAAATAAGCTTTGGTACATACACATAATGCAATGCAATACAATGTTGAATAATAATGATGAATCTGCAAAACATCTCATAACAAGACATTATGCTAAGGGAAATTACTCAATCACAAAAAGACACATTTTTATGAGATCATTATTATAAAACCTCAAGAAAAGGTTTTCTTGCTAAAGGAAATATTCTTGCATGGCTGTCAGGGGTAGGAAGGAAGAAAGAGTAATTCACTGACTAGAGGGTAGACACATGTTAACTTGGGGGACAGGGTAATGCACAAGAAGAAGGAAGTTGGCAGAAGAATGATGAAGAAAGATGAAAACAAAGGGAGGTATGCAAGGGTTAAAGGGGACAAAGGTAAATAGTGTTATATATACAATCGTGGAACAGCAGAAACATGGACAGATACACAGGGGAAGAGGTGTGGAAGGGAGAGTGGGAGCATATTCACAAATGCATAAGGGTTTGAAGGAAAATATTTGTACATGGGTATTTACCTTTGTGCAAACACAACTATGAATATAGTGGAGCATACAACAGGCATAATGATGAAAGGGTATTAGATATTATCAAACATCTTAGACAGAAGTTGCTGAGTCTGGGGGCTTAGGACAATAGTCTCAGGGAACACCGAGTCAATTGGTATAACATAGCCCACTAAGACAATGTTCTACATCCTACTTTAGTGAGTAGTGTTTGGAACGCTAAAAGCTCATGAACAGCTTAAGGTGCACCTATTGGTCTCTCCAGGTGCAGAAGAAAAAAGAGTGATGAGAATTGAAGATGCTTGGAATCAATTAGTCCAATGGACTAATGGAACATGTCAGCATCAGTTTCCACTACTCTGAGACCAGAAGAACTAGAGGGCTCTGGGCTACAACTACCAAGTGCTTTGAAAGGGATCATTTTAGAAAGTCCCTGGTGGAGTGGGAGAACATGTGGAACAATGTAGGGATTCTCAGAATTAGGCCATAGCCAGGGCCCAAGGGGCAGGTCTCTACCAAAACCCAGAGAGTGTACTGGTGTCCATACTGAAAACAGTATGTG
>NW_006408657.1:6443248-6446100 GCF_000296735.1 Chrysochloris asiatica
CAAAAAGGAAAAACATGCTCAACAGTTCTGAAGCTGGAAAAGCTGAAAAAGAAGAAGGAAAAACATCACCACTAGCATGAATTTGTAATATTCATGGATTCTATGGACAAAATTCACTATTCTTCTGTCAGTTTGTCCTACTGTGGTGGCTTGCATGTTGCTGTAATTCTGGAAGCTATGCCATGGGTATTTTCAATACCAGCAGGGTCACCCATTGGTGGGCAGGTTTTAGTTGAGCTTCCAGATGAAGACAGACTAGGAAGAAGGAGAGACAGACTACTTCTGAATATTTAGTCACTGAAAACTTATGAACAGCAGTAGAACATTGCCAGATAGCACCAGAATATTGAATATTGAAACCTGATCAGCAATAGGCTCAAGCCTAGAAATGGTTGTGAGGTTGGTGCAGAACCAGGCAGTGTTCTTTCTATTGTGCGTAGGTTCCCTAGGAATTGCAACTGACTCGACAGCATCTAACAACAACTAGAAAATGGACAAAATATAAAAGAAGATGGAAGAAATAGTTACTGAACCAAAAACAATTTGTCAACATTCAACAGCTTAAGACAATTTAGAAAAGAAAGTTTCCAGGCATTTGTGGAATTCCAACTGAGATGTTCCAACAATGTATGCAACTATGAAAGCACTTATGCATCTATGCAAATAATTCAAGAAGCTCTACTATATGAAGAAGAACGTGGCATTGGGACTAGAGGAAGCCTTATCATCTACCTGCTATATGCAGATCACACAGCTTTTCTTGATGAAAGTGAAGAGGACCTGAGGCACTTGCTGATAAATATCAAAGGAACTGCACTGCCCTTTAGTATGGATTGCAACGGAACATAAAGAAAACAAAATCCCTCACAATCTAAACAATAAACAACATCATGATAAATGGAGAAAACATGGACACTATCAAGGATTTAATTTTACTTGGCTCCACCATCAATGATCATGGAAACTACAGTTCAGAAACCAACGATACATCGCATTGGACAAATCTGCTGCAAATGACCTCTTAAAGATGTGTTGTGGACAAAAGTGTGTTTAAAGTGTTTAAAGTGTTGTGGGCAAAGGTGTGTCTGACCCAAGCCATGATGTTTTCAATTGCTTCATATGCATTTGCAAATTTGACAATGAATAAGCAAAATTGTAGAAGAATTGATGCGTTTTAATAGTAGTGTTGGTAAAGAATACTGAAAGTCCCAGAAAAAAAACAAATAAATCTGTATTGGAAGAAGTACAGCCAAAATGCTCCTTAGAAACAAGGATGGTGAGACTTTGTTTCGTGTACTTTGGACATGTTGTCAGGAGGGACTAGTCCTTAGGAAAGGTAAAGTGATGGATCTGTGAAAAAGAGAAAGACCCCACTTTTAGTTATTTAGTACTATTATGACATAAATATCAAAAGTGGATGGTTTGGGGGCTGCCTAACTGGCCTGCTTGGGTTTTCAGGAAATATGGAAGTGGCGGCGATACTCAGAGTTCAGGGACTCTTGTGATGGTGTTCAGGTACACTCTAAAGGAGAAGGAGAGCTAACCTAATACAAATGCAAGCCTCATTGTTGACATCCTTAATGGGCCCAAACACTTCTGCACCAGGTCATTAAACTAAACGGGGTTACCCAGTCATCTGCAAGGTGAACAGAAGCAGAATAAAATGAGGATGCCACTGAAATCACCATCTTCAATACCACTATCTTACCCTCAAGGCCAGACAATATTACAAATGCTTCCCCTCCTCTAATGTCTTACATCACATCCCAGGAGATGAAATATACTCTACACTGGTTTGCAAGTTGGTCAGGTCCCCAGCAGGAACATTTCCTACAGTACCTGGTGGCTAAGGCAGTGCCAGGAAAATTACAGCCAAACTTTGTCTCCCATACTTCGGACTTATTGTCAGGAGGGAGCAGTCACTGGAGAAGGATATCATGTTGGTAAGGTGGAGGGTCAGAGAAAAAGAGGAAGACTCCCTAATGAAATGCATTGGCAAAGTGGCAGCATCGATGGACTCAAGCGTGGCAACAATAGTGAGGTTGGTCCGGGATCGGGCAGTGTTTTGTTCTGCTGTGCATAAGGTCACTATGAGTCAGTACCGACTCAATGACGCCTAACAACAACACCAACGACATGGTCTGGAGCAGTTTACTGTGTCTGGGGCAAGCCGACCACCTTCTTTCTTTGAGTGACAGCTATGACTTTTGGATCAGTGGTTTCAAAGTTGAGCTGAGCAGGAGTGCACTGCTGGAGGTCAGTGTAAGCTAGACTTTGTGGCAAAGTTTTACCAAGCGGTGACTGCTACAGCTGGTAAGGACTACTAGACATTAAAACCATAGAAGATACCTAGAATTGGGGTTGAAAACACAATTTTAAGGTGAGACCTCAGTTCAGATCTGCCACTCAAAGATCTGGAGATGGTACTCTAATCAGCTGACTGAACTCGATGATAACAGAAGTATATCATTTTAACAGCAGCATATCAACTAGATTCCTAATGTAAATGTTTTCCACTTAAGTAAACTCAGATCATCAGTCTCTCTCTAGCTTGCTTCTTTCTAAGAGACATCAAGCCCCTAAGAATTTGATCGCTTTTTTTGCAACTACATCCAAAAGGAACCAAAATGTAACTCAAATTTGTCCTACTGCTAGCTCATGAGGGTTATAAAGTAGAACCCTCCTGTTATAACCAGGCGATATCCCCACTGCTAGCTTTCCAAGTGATGATTTAGTAAAGTTAGGGAGATAATTGGTCACTTTCTTCTCCATTGAATCCAAATAGCAAATGAATTTGTTTTTTTCCAAAGCATATGTGATATCTTTGGAGCTGTTAGCAGGTGTTTTTTTTT
>NW_006408657.1:6446200-6468992 GCF_000296735.1 Chrysochloris asiatica
TTTTTTTTTTTTGGTAACTTTACAATAATGTAAAAACAAGTGAGCCTTTATAGGTTGGACGGTTTATTTTTTATATCAAAATAAAGAACAGATATTCTGAAAAAAAAAAGTGGATAGTTTTAGCAAACAGAAATACATATCTCTCACAGTTTAAGATGATTGTTGTTAAGTGCCATTAAGTCGGTACTGACTTATAGAGACCTTCATTTGAACAGCAAGGACGGCAGTTCAAACTCACCAGCCACTCCTCAGAAACCCTATGAGTCAGAACTAACTTGACAGTAGTTAACAACAACATCAATGCACAATAGAATGAAACACTGCTTGGTCTTTCACCATCTTCACAACTGATGTTATGTTTGAACCCACTGCTGCTGCCACTGTGTCAGTCCATCTTATTAGGGGTCTTCCTCTTTTTGGCCAATCCTCCACTTTGCAAAGCATGATGCCCTTCTTCAGGCACTAGTCCCTCCTGATATCATGTCTGAAATATGAGAAACAAAATTTCTCCATTCTGCTTCTAAGGAGCATCTATCTGGTAGAGCTTTTTTCCAAGACAGCTTTGTTTGTTCCTCTGGCAGTCCATAGTACCTTTAATATTCTTCTCCAACATCATAATTCAAATGCATTGATTCTTCTAAGGTCTTCCTTACTCATTGTCCAACACCAACATGCATAGGAAGTGATTGAAAATACCATGGCTTGGGTCAGGCACACTTTAGCCCTCAAATTGACATCTTTGTTCTTTAACAATTTGATGTCTCAGATCTTCATAAGGAAGTATTTGAAGTCCTTTTCCAAGAGGCTAGACGGCCAAATCCAAAGTGCTGGCTCTAGGCGAAGGCTTTATCTATGTCAGCTCTGGAGAAAAGTCCTTGTCTCCTTTAGCATCTTTGAAGTCCAACATTCTTTGAAGATCTCCATGTGCGTTGGCATGATGAAATCATGGGTATTGAAATCCACCCTTAATCCTCTGATTGGTCTATCACATCAGGTCACATCATGGGAGATAACACATAAGTGTCACATGACATCATTACATAACTGCCAAACAAGTGAGAATTATGGCCCAGCCAGGTTGACACACATTTTGTGAGTACAAAACTCAATCCATGAAAATCCCCATGAGATAGATCGACACAGTGGCTTCAACTGTGGACTCAAACCTGGCAATGCCAGTGAGGATGACACAGGACTGGGTAGTGTTTCCTTCTGGATTGCATAGGGTCTTATGAGTCAGAGTCAATTCCAGGGCATCTAACAAGAACAATGGACTCCTGGGGTGGAGCTGTAGGATTACTGCAATGTGACCCACAAGGCGGGCAGGTAAAACCCACCAACTTCTCCTCAGAAACCCTGTACAGGGTCGCTATGAGTTAGAACCAACTGGACAGAACCTAACAACAACAACAACAACATTCAGATGACACAACCTATTTACTGAAAGGGAAGAGTACTTGAAGCCCTGACTAATAAAGATCTTACTGATAAAGACTACAGACTTTAGCATTGATTATACTTTAACAGAAATGAAACAAAAATCTTCACAAATGGACCAACAAGCAGCATCATGTTAAATGGAGAATATATTAATGTTGTCAAAGTTTTACTTTTACTTGGACCCATAGTAAATGCCTATGGGAACAGCAGTGAAGAAATCCAAGGATGTGTTATTGCATTGAACAAATTTTCTGCAAAATACCTTTTTAAACCATTACAAAGTAAAGATGTCACTCTGATGACTAAAGTGCACTTGACTTAAGCTATAGTATTTTTAATGGTCTCATGCGTGTGAAAGCTAGACAATGAATAAGGAAGACTGAAGAAGAATGATGCCTTTGAATTGTAGTGTTGATGAAGTATTGAATACTCAAGTATTGACAATGAGTAAATATGTAAATAGGAATATCAGAAGAATGAACAAATCTATTTTGGAAGAAGTACAACCAGAATGCTCCTTATAAGGAAGGATGGTGAGACTTTGTTTCATGTACTTTTCACATTTTATAAGGAGGGACCCATCTCTAGCAAAGGACATCATGCTTGGTAAAGTAGAGGGTTGACAAAAAAGAGAAGCCCCTCAATGAGATGGATTGGCACAATGATGGGCTTAGGCATAACAGTGATTGTGAGGATAGCCTGAGCAACATTTTGTTCTCTTGCACAAAGGGTCTCGGTGAGTTGAAATTCACTTGATGCACCTAAGGAGCTCTGGTAGTGTAGTGGTTACGAATTGGGCTGCGAACTGCAAGGTCAGCAGTTCAAAACTACCAGCTGTCCCGCGGAGAAAGATGAGGCATTCTACTCCCGTAAAGATTTACAGCCTCGGAAACCCTGTACAGGGTCACTATGAGTCGGTTCTGACTCCACGGCACATAACCACCACCACCTATGAACAACAGCAACAAAATTCATTAAGTCTCCTACTGCAAAATAATGCTATTTTCATAGATCTCAGATACTTCTGAGTTCTTTCTGCTGTCTTGGTTTTCTAGTGCTGCTATAACAGGAATACCACAAGTATCTATTTTCTCATAATTCAGGAGTCTAGAAGTCTGAATTCAGGGTACAGACTTTAGGGGAAGGTACTCTATCAGTGGACAATGGGGTGACAAACTTGTCTCAGCTTCTGTATCCCACAACCACCACTCCTCACTTCCTTGGTGATCATCTATCTTACCATCATTTGTGCTATTTTTACCCCCTGGTGTGGCACTGTAGGATCAGTGCTGGACTGAGAACCACAAGGTCGGCAATTTAAACCCACCAGCTGCTCCTCAGAAACCCTGTATAGGGTCGCTATGAGTTGGAACTGACTTGATGACACTTAACAGAAATACACATTCAAACATCATTATTAGGTTTAAGAAATACTCTACATTGATATTGCCTCATTAACATAACAAATAAAACTCTATTCCTAAATGGATTACATCAACAGTGGAAGAAGGTCCCAAATCAGAAACACTTGGTATGTATGTAAATAGGGCAGTCTGAAAGCAAAGCCTTAGCTTTAGTTTTGAAATGAATCTGGAATCCATGTTGAATTATAAAATTGTCTTTTCTGACAGCAGCTTCTCTAACCTTCATGCTGACCTAAACTCTATGCCCTAAGGAAACGTTTTTCTTCTCTATGGTCTGGCAGATGCAGTGTATCACAAGCTATTCTCACAGGGTCTTTTCTTTATGCTCAACAGATACAGGATTTGATAGCCAAGCCGAAGGGCATTGATGCACAACATTATCAATAAATCTTCTATACAATGGACCCCCAGGAACAAACATGCTTGTGAAAGCAAATTTAATAACAGATTTCCACCAAAATCTACCCTGCCATTGTCCTGTGCCTATCCTGTAATGAACTGAAGGGCACGTACACTTGTAATTTGTGTCCTTAACCAATCATGTGATCTCACCTATATGTTATCCACCAATCCCTGCTAGGCCCTGGGTCTCAGATATTTCTTCTTCAAATCCTTTGTCTTTGCTCAAGCATGTTTTTTTAAGTTGTAGTTCCTGTTTTGACTGTATAACTATACTGGCCTCTTCCTTGTGTGGTGGAGAAACCATATTCACTCTGAATTTGGATGTATTCCTGGTCCTGAACCTCTCTGGATTTTCAATAATCTTTTAATTTTTACTTTTACAGAGTGTAGCTTTTTCACTCTAGGACAACAGGTTAGGATTTGACCACATATTTTGGGGGAGCATAATTTAATTTATAATCCCTTTCAATTTAAGAACGGTTGTCCAATGGTGCAGCAATGGGGTTTGCTCTATTTTTGTTAAAATCACATTTGCTTTTCTTTGCTGCTTGGGTTCTGACACTGTGCAGAGTAATGGTGTGAGCTCCTAGCACAGAGAGGATTTCTCCTTCTGAGTGGAATAATGGCATTTCCGCTGCGTCACCATTAAATACCCACCAGGAAAGAGCAGAGTTGGGCATTTGTATTTTGTAAGTCAATGCTTAGTATGTTGTAGGCTACACAAGTTGAATGATTATGTCTTTTGCCTGAAAGATTATGTCTTTTGCCAAAATTTAAAGGAAACTAACATGGAATTAAAACATTAAAGAAATACAATTGATAAACTGTTTTCTTTTTTTGCAATTCTCAGTACAGCTTGTAGGAATTTACATGCAAATTTGTGTGTCTTTAGCATGATCCTGGCATGCAAGTGAACTGCTAGAAATTCAAGTCATATTCAGAAGAGGACATGGAACTAGGGATATCATTGCTGATGTCAGATGGATCATGATTAAACACAGAGAACACCAGAAAGATGTTTACTTGTGTGTTATTGACTATTAATATCATAACTTTTGACTATGTATATCATGACAAACTATGGATAACATTGCAGAGATGAATATTCCAGAACACTTGATTGTACTTACGAGGAACTTGTGCATAGACCAAGAGGTAGTAGTTTGAACAGAACCAGGGGATACTGAATGTTTTCAAATCAGGAAAGGTGTATACCAGGGTGTGTGATTTCACCCTACTTAGTCATTCTGCATGCTGAGAAGATGGATTATATGAAGAAGAATGTGGTATCAGGATTGCAGAAAGGCTCACTGGGCAACCTACAATATGCAGATGATGCAACCTTGCTTGCTGAAAGCGAAGATTACTTAAAATGAAGATCAAAGACTACAGGCTTCAGTAAGGATTGCACCTCATTATAAAGAAAACAAAACCCTTCTCCACTGGACCAATAAATAACATCATGATAAATAGAGAAAAGATTGAAGTTGTCCATGACTCCATTTTGCCTGGATACACAATCAACATTCATGGAAGCAGTAGTCAAGAAATCAAACGACATATTGAATTAGGCTAAAATGCTGCACAAGACCTCTTTATTAATGTATTAAAGAACAAAGCTGTCAGTTTGAGGACTAAGGTGCGCCTGACCCAAGCCATGGTATTTTCAGTCACTTCCTATGTATGTGAAAATTGGCCAATGAATAACAAAGACCTCGGAAAAATTGATGCATTTGAATCATGATGTTGGAGGAGAATATTAAAAGTACCATGGACTGCCAGAAGAACCAACAAATTTGTGTTGGAAAAAGTGCAGCCATACTTTGGACATATTATCAGGAGGGCCCAGCTCCTGGAGAAGGACTTGAAATCATGGAGGGTTGGTGAAAAAGAGAAAGTACCCCCAGGGAGATGGATTGAAGCAGTGGCTGCAGTAATGGGCTCAAATGTAACAACAGTTGTGAGGATGCTGCAGGCCCAGGCAGGGTTCTGTTGGACACAGGGTTCCATGAGTTGGAACCAACTCAATGGCACCTAACAACAGCAATAATGAATGGTTTGTTGTTTTTGTTAAGTGCCATCAAGTCGGTTCCAACTCATAGTGACCCTACATTTTCTGAGGAGCGGCTGGCATATTTGAACTGCTGACCTTGCGGTTCAAAAAACATAGACAATTTGAAATAGATAAGCATACATATTTCGTTCAAATGCATACATAAAAAAATGACAGTCAGTAGTGTAGCTATTATAGTTATTTGATGATGGGCAACAGTGCCTAACTTTGGCATCAGGTCAAAGTTGTTGTTGTTGTTAAGTGCCATAGAGTCAGTTCCGACCCATAGCAACCCTGAACACTGTTTCCAAGGCTGTAAATCTTTACAGGAGCAGAAAGCCTCATCTTTCTTCCACGGAGCAGCTGGTAGTTTTGAACTGCTGACCTTATGGCTCACAGCCCAATTCATAACTACTACGCTATCAGAGTTCCTTGGCATCAAGGCAATAGAACAGTTTTAATCCTTTGACTTGAAATCTATTTCCCAGTGTTCTCAACAATAATTTACAGAGGTATCAGAAAAAAACTGATAGATTATCAAATCAACATAAACATCGCTGTTACTATTATTCTTATTTTATTGTTTAACTTAAAAACCTAACTTCTCAGTGTTAAGCTTCACAGCCTAATTATTCTTCGGAAGCTGACCAGAGCATCTTTTGTCTACAGCTTTTATTTTTACTGAACAGAAATTTACAATACATGTGATAGCATTTTTATTACATCTTTCTGAAAACTTATTATCAAATGCAAGCCTATGCCTCACACTTGTGTTGAAATTTAATGCCTTAATTATGTCACTGATCAATTAAATTTTCATTAATACCCCTTTAAGAATCACTGGACTCCTCTGCAATGCTAAAGAACAAATGAGATAGTGCAAAGGGGTGATATACTGACCCAAAGAAACACCGTATTTTCATCTTGTATTGAACCTTTCAAGGAAAAAATAAAGTCAATGCCTTTAACTATCTAGACTTAATGTTTATAGATGATGAGTCCAAAGTTTAAAAGAATCTGTCATCTCTACCAAAACATATGGGTGATGTTAGAAATTAGGTGCCTGGGTTATTAAGCATATTGTTAAAAGAGCACTTTTGTTGTTGTTGTTTTATTTTGTTTGTGGCTGATTTAATAAAGATTTCTTATTTTTAAAAATGAAAACTTTTCAGGAAAAATTCAGCACCTGTTAGGAATAATTATTAAAGGTTTCATGAGTCATGCAAATTCCAGGGTAAGATAAATTGATAAACTTCTAGTCTGGCTTTTGAGGGCAAATTAAATTTCTAAAGATCGGGGGGGGGGGAAAGTTGAATACATTATTTTAAAACACTCCACTTACCCCCAAAGCAGTAGCATTATTTCATCATTACTGTGGATGGACCCAGGAGATCCAACAGATTTCGACTGATAGACTTGCTGGTAACTTGATGTTCACAATCATGCTTCAATCTGTTCCTTTCCAATCAAGTATAAGGCATGAAGAGAAAGGGACTGAAAAAAAGCTGGAAGTGAAAATACGGTGGTTTTAGAGACTAATTTGATTGGTTATTAGAATGAATATCAATTCGAGGAATTTCTTTCAAAATACACTATGTTGTTGATGTTAAGTGCCCTTGAATTGGTGCTGACCCATAGAGACCTTGTATAGGGTTTCTAAGGCTATAAATCTGTACCTGAGTAGAAAGCATAGTTCCCCTGCCAAGTGTCTGGTGGGCTCGAACCACTGATTTTGTAATTAATGGTCCAGCGCTTATCCTACAGATTCATGTTGTTGTTGTTGTTAAGTACCATCGAATTGGTTCCGACTCATAATGACCCTGTATATGTGTATAGGGTTTCCAAGGAGTGGCTGGTGGGTTTGAACCGCTGACCTTGTGGTTCAAATCGACCTTGCAGTAGAGTTCTTTATCCCACAGTGCCACACCAGGACTCCATAATGCTCCTAAAATACTCTATGGCAGGAACTGGTGAATCAAAGGTCGTGTCCTCTAGATGGTCTGTCTGTTCTTTGAAACCAGAGTTATAAAACTATTGAGCTGTCACATGAGGAGGAACCACAGAAAGTTGCAGTATGATTGAGACTCCGCCCAAGAGCAATTCAAAACTGACCTTCACATTTTTGGCCAGGTATAGAACTTTCTACAGTTCCTATGTAACTGTGGCTAGTTCGTTGGGGTTTTTTGTTTTTGTTTTTGTTTTTGCTTGCTTTCTTTCTTTCACTTGATCTCTTTTTTTCCCCTCCTTCCTCCCTCTCTTTCCCTCTTTCTGTCTCCCATTTTCTTTCTCTTTCCTTCTTTCATTTTTTCAATAGGATGTCAAATAGTTTAAGAATAATTTTGTTCCACATTATAAGGAGTGATAGAAGACATATTCTAATCTCAAGGTAGCAAATACAAGAACTTCCACATACACCGTATTCCTCATAGCAACCCTCAGAGATCTGCATATGGGTTCTTATTTTAAGGTTGAAAGAAATGAGATTTAGTGGATCACAAAGCCAGAAATGTTGTTTGGTGCCATCGAGTTGGTACTGACTCATAGTGACCCTATGCACAACAGAACAAAACACTGCCTGGTCCTGGCCTAACCTCATGATTGTTGCCACGCTTGAGCCCATTGATGCTGCTACTTTGCCAATTCATCTCGTTGGGGTTCTTCCTTTTTTCCTCTGACCCTCCATCTTACCAAACATGATATCCCTCTCCAATGACGGGTCCCTCCTGACAATATGCCTGAAAACCAGAAATAGGGGCCACTTTAAGTGTAGTATAAAGTAAGCAAAACCCCCACACCTCCTTCAAAGAACCTGTAGACTGGGGAGAAGAGATACAAATTTATGACAAAAGGAAATGATCTATGGCAGAGTGGATACTTTCTTAGCCGGGAGTACTTGACACAGGGGAGTCCTGGTGTGGCGCTGTGGGTTAATGCGCCAGACTGCAAAGCTGTTTGAACTGCAAGGTCGGCGGGTCAAGCTCACCAGTTGCTCCTCGAAAACCCTATACAGAATCACTATGGGTCGGAACCGACTCTACAACACTTCACAACAACTTGACACAGAGGCCCTGGTAGCATAATGGATTATGATTTGGGCTGTTAAAACACAAGGTCAGCAGTTTGAATCCACTAGTCCCTCTGCAGGAAAAAGATGAAACTTACTGCTCCCATAAAGATTTACAGCCTTGGAAACTGTATGCAGGGTCACTATAAGTCAGAACTGATTCGATGGCACACAGCCACCAGCACCACTTGGCCTGCCATCATTGTTTTATATTTAGGAGAAAAAGAAACTCACAAAAGAGTTGACTTGGTGCTTAGAAAAGTTATAGCAAGCAAAGTGGGATTCCAATTGGTCCTTGTAAATGTAGTAGAATAAATCTAAGAAGAGAAGAAATGAAAGGCGTTGCTAGTGTTGGGAATTTTATGTACAAAGACCATGGGTGGATAATTAAGGGGAGCTCTGGTAGCGTAGTGGTTACGAATCAGGCTGCGAACCGCAAGGTCAGCAGTTCGAAACTACCAGCTGTTCTACGGGAGAAAGATGAGGCTTTCTGCTCCCGTAAAGATTTACAGCCCCGGAAACCCTGTACAGGGTCGCTGTGAGTCGGAATCGACTCCATGGCACATAACCACCACCACCAGAAAGAAAATGGTAGATTCGTATAATTGCAAGAATTTAGTGGGAGGAAGGGCTAAGACTAAGATTAAAGTTAGTTTCCAGATACCATGGAGTCCCTGGGTGGCACAAATCGTTAAGCACTTGGCTGCTAATCAGAAGGCTGGTTGTTTGAGTAAACACAGAGATGCCTTGGAATGAAGACCTGGCAATATACTTCCAAAAAGTCACAAACATTGAAAACCTTATGCATAGTTCTACTCTGCCATACGTGGGATCGCTATGCATTGTGGTCGACTGAATGCCAATTGACTTATAGAGGCTATATTTCCACTTATGTAGCCCTGATGGGTTAGTGGGTTACTATGTGTTGGACTGCTAATTGCAAGGTCAGCTATTTGAGACCACCAGGAGCTCCTCAGGAGAAAGATGAGGCTGTCTCAGAAAGCCCACACAGGGTTGCTATGAGTTGGAAAGACAACACACAGCCAGTCAGCCAGCCAGCCAGCCATATCTCAACTCACATTAGCTTTTTATTTAACATTTATAGTATTTGAACAATCAACCAAAGTCTGCTTTTAATCTGGCAGAGAAACAACATGGGGAGAAGTATTATGATTATGTGAGAAGACACAATGTGGGGGTGCTGTCCATGAAAACTTTATAGACTACTTTTAATTTATAGATTTAAAATTGGCAAATATTTGAAATTGGTTCATTGTTATGGCATGCATCTAATTATACTTATACCATCTTAGCTCCTGTATTAGTGTCCTGTTGCTGCTGTAACAAAATACTATGTGCTTGGAGGGGGGTTAAAACAACTCACATTTATTATGTCACAGTTTTGGAGGTCAGAAGTCTGAAATGGGTCTCAATAGACTAAAATAAAGTAATCAGTAAAGTTGTCTTTCTTCTGGAGACTAGCGGAATGGCAATTTCCTTCCCTTCTCCAGATTCTAGGGGCTGTCAGCATTCCTTGGCTTGTGCTCCTTTGCTAGCAGTAATTTTACTCTGACCTCTCTGCTTCTGTTGCCATGTCTTCTTCTCCGACTCTGCCTTTCCTGCCTCCCTTGGCAGGAACCTCCTGATTACATTGGGTCGCCTAGGATTAACTCCCATCTCAAAACTTTCAACTTAATCATGACTGCAAATTCCCTTTCACCTTGTGAGATGACATATTCACAGGTTCCAGGGATTTGAATGTGTGCATCTTTGACCTAATACATCTTCACATGGCAAAAATATCTACTAAAATAATAATAATGATGAAGGCATTTTTTTGTAGTGAGTGACAAGAAATAATAAAGTTGATTATTTTGAAGAGTAAAATACAGTTCTAGAACTAGGTTGAACATGTTTAAAATCAATTCAAAGAGAACTAATTTGAAATACACATAAACTGTTGAGAATTATAGAGTCTATTTATTCTGGTCTCCTAGCATTTGCTACTCAATTTCACATCCTTCATGGAGTTTCTCATTTTTTTTGTGTGTGTATGCAAAGTGAGTTATGAGGGCCTAAATATTTCCAGAGTTAAAGCATCAGAATGTTCAAGTTTGTCCTGGCATTGGTGTATTTAGTGCCAATCTTCTAAGGATTTTTCAGTCATTTGCATATGCTTTTCAGTGTAGGCAGATTCTTTTGAAATTATACCACATTACTGGGGAAGATCTTTGGTAATTTAGACATATCCTGACACTGACATTCAAAGATAGCCATGGATACAGCATTACTCACACTCATAAAGCTATGAATAACTTCAACAATTATAACATAGTTCCTACAAAATCATTCTATGATTCTCCAGAATATGTGATTTCTTTGAGCCCAAGTCAAATAAATTCAGTCTTCTGCTGTCATGTACTGTTCCAGCCTCAAGTCCAGTTTGCATTTGCCTCCCTGCATTTCTGTGAGCATAGAAACACTGATCCCTTTTACTCTTAATTGCTCTTTTAACTTAAGTGTTCTTTGAACTTCATTGGGTCCCATTGTCTTGTCATATCAGCAAGCAAGTTTAATCTTGTAAACCACTGGGGGTTTGACAAGTCATATCTTTAAGATTCCTTGAAATCACAAAAGACATGGCTATAGTAGAACATATCAACAGTCAAGAAAACAAATGATGTATTTCATTAGGCAAATCTGCTGCATAAGACCTCTTTAAAGAGCAAAGATCAGGTTGAGGACTAAGGTGTACCTGACCCATAAAAGCCATGTATTTCACATGCTTCATATGCATGTGAAAGTTGAATAAGGAAGATCTTAGAAAAATTGATGCATTTTAGTTATGGTGTTGGAGAAGAATATTGAAAGTACCATGGACTGCCATAAGAACAAATATATCTGTGTTGGAAGGAGTACAGCCAGAATGCTCCTTAGAAGCAAGGATGGTGAGACTTCGTTTCTCATACTTTGGACATATTATCAGAAGGGACCCATCCTTAGAGAAGGACATTATGCTTGGTAAAGAGGAGAGTCAGCGAACAAAAGGCAGAGCCCCCAATGATATGGATTGACATAGTGGCAGCAGCAGTAGGTTCAAGCATAACAATTGTGAAGATGGTACAGGATCAAGCAATGTTTCCTTCTGTTGTGTGTAGTGTTGCTATGAGTTGGAGCTGACTTGATGACACCTAACAACACCATTGTTGTTGTTAAGTGCCATCAAGTCTGTTCTGAACTATAGTGACCCTGTACAGGGTTTCTGAGGAGCAGCTGGTAAGCTTGAACCACATAGGGGGCAACATTATGAAAACTTCTTAGCCATAACCAACCACATTGAGGGAATGAGACACTGGACCTGGGGGCTCAGGACCATAGTCTCCGAACACTAAGGTCAATTGACACAACATGGTCCACTAAGAAAATGTTCTACATCCTACTTTGGTGAGTAGAAACTAGGATCTTAAAAGTTGTGACCTGTCATCTAAGATGCAACTATTGCAAAAAAAAAAAAAAAGTAGGGGGGGTAGCTCAAAAAAGCTTTACAACATTGATATTTGACTGAATCGAAAAAAATTCTATCTCAACGTCTTCAAAATAACCAATAAATGGATAATGTTGGCTTCCTCCAATATCACACTTGCAATCTGAACATTTTGCCACATAATATTCTATGACAAGTGATTTGATAACAGCCAGGTACACAAACCTTTTCCTTTGACATGTTTATTTAAAATGTTTTCACCTTTCAATACAAGCACTACATCTGTGATCTATTAAACATGTGTTTTCCTTGTTTAAAGTTCTAAGATTTCTTACCAGCTGTGAGTTATGCCCAATTGATCACATAGCTAATGACTTAAAAGTTTTGCCTAAAACTCCAGATGGGCTGCATTTAGCCTTTGGCTATATTCTGAAGGGTCCAGAGAGAATAGACATAGAGTTAAATCAGGTCAGTGGTGTGTGTAGGGTAGATAAATATATCACTTGACTCTAGGGAAGTAATGAACAATTAAGCTGATGACAAAATAGGAGAAAATCATTTAATGAGGACCTTATATGCCAAATCCTGTTCTAAGAATGTTGCATGTATAACTATATTATCTCTTCCTAACAATAATTATTGAATGTAATTATTATTCTTCTCATATTATTCATTCATTCTTTAGTCTCTATTAAGTATCTCTTATCCTGGCATGACACTGTAAGATAAGCACTGGATTGTAAGGTCAATTTGAACCACAAGGTCATTGGTTCCAACTCACCAACTGCTCCTTGGAAACTCTATACAGGGTCTCTATGAGTTGGAAATGACTGTATGGCACTTAACAACAACAGCAACATGTGGTGGGCAGAGGAACCCTGGTGGTAGTATAATGGTTAAAGCAATCAAGTGCTAACTAAAAAGTTGGTGGTTTGAACTCATCATTATTTCTTCAGGATAAAGATGTCAGAGATGACTTCCATAAGTGATTTTATTTTTCAAGTTTTTATTGTGAATTATGTGATAGTTCACATGGGAGAACATTAGCTTTACATTCATCCTATCTTATTTTGTTTCATTGCAATGATTAAAATCCCCTGCATGCATCATCAAACAACCAAAGTGTATAGCCCGCAAGCCTGCGCCCCCCCCCTGGCTATCAGTACACAGCCCCTCTCCCTCCCTGAGTCTAGAGTCCCCAGTGGCTCCATCTCTCCATGTCATCGTCTCTGCCTCCATTTCTGGTGTCACTGCTTCTCTGGATAGGGCCCTGTACTCCGCTTTTCTCCCTTGATGGTCCCAGGGACCTCCATTCCTGGACTGCAAAATCAACCACTCCCCTCCTTTTGTTACAAAATGTCTACTTTATCTTTCCAACACTCATAGTCAGTCCTGATAGCTATCATTCACTATTGAACCACCAGAGTCTTGTCCCCATCTCCTTTATCAGGCCCATTCAGACAGGTTGGAAACTAGTCTGGGAGATTTTACATTTCCCCACACCCTCTGGAACTAGGTTCCCTATTGAAAGCTTATAAACCAGTTACTTTGTGCCTTTGTAGCCACCCCATTTTAGATAGCCAATGTCTAAGTTGCCCATCTTTGTCGACCTTGTGTACCAAGGGGGTGGGAATGATCCTCGCTGTAAAGATTTGTTCCCTACTTTGACCTACTGCATCCACAAGCATAAGTCAAGTTCATCAAATTGTAGCAGATTACTCTTTTTTTCCTCTTCTTTCCTCTTCTAGTCTAGTTCTGGTCATCCAGCCATTGAAGCCAGGTCAAGTGGGTACTATCTGCAAGTATGGGTGTTCTTGTGCATCTCCCCTCACTTCATATCAGCTGGACGCTTCACACTCTGCTCTAGTCCCCTGTGGCCATGTCTCTGTCCAGGAGTCCTCATGTCTTGTCATACTGCTGGCCAACCAGGTCTCAAATGCAGGTTAACAGGAGTCTATTGAATGTGGTCGGACTTAGGTCACAACTTCATTGCTGTTTTTCCCCCTCTTCACAGCAGCAAGACGACATGTCTGCTCCTGTGCTCCCCTTGAGTTTTAGTCTTGGAAGCAGGTTTGCCCTGAGAGGACCTGACCACTTGCCTTGAAGGCTCCCGGGGGAACAATTTGCTTCTTCTTGTAGTAGTCAATCAGACTGCTGTTATTGTTTTTGATTTTTTCTCTTGGTCATTCATTAAAGAAGTATCTTTTGTTCTTCTAGTTGGTCCATAAGGTTTTACATCTTTCCTGTGACAGTTTTGTGGTTTGGCAGTTGAGATGTAGTTATTTCCTTAAAGGGATATAATATAACGTGATTGGTTCTATGATGAGTTATACTGTGAGCAGCCAATCAATTGAAAAGCTGTTTCTTGGAGTGTGGCCTGCTTCTAATATATTAGACACTCAGGCAAAGCTTGTGTGCTTTCTGCTGGGTCTGGATCCTGCATCTGGCTCATACTCCAATCTCAGTTTCTTTAAACTTGAGTCAGTGGCCTGCTTTATTACCTGCCAATCCTGAGAGTCATCAGCAGCCAGCTTGTCTGCCTGATGGACCTGCCTGCCTGCCGGATGATCTTGGTTCATTTGATCAGGACTTGGGACTATCTCTCTTACCTCTACAATTGTGAACCACTTCCTTGATATAAAATTCCCTTTATCTATATCTACATATATATGTTTTACTGATTTTGCTTCTCTAGAGATCCCAGCCTAAGACACTTGCAAACCCTATGGGGAGATTCTATGTCTTATAGAGTCACAATAAGTCAGAACTGACTTGAAAAAAATGGATTTGGTTTGGTTTGGCTGTCTCTGAAACTATATGATATTGTTAGGATAAAAGGTGGACATGTTTTAAGCTTCATAGAAGTTCTATATGTTAAAACTGAATTTCAGAGAATCCAAGTAATTTGTCCATGGCTGTAATATATACTTGGACCCCTGGTGTGGTGCTATAGGATAAGCACTCAATCTCAAGGTTAGTTTGAACCACAAGGTCGGTAGTTCAAAGTCACCAGTCACTCCTTAGAAACCCTATACAGGGTTGCTATAAGTGGGAACTGACTCGGCACTTAACAACAACAACAGCAATAATGTGTGTGAAGGAGCTTTGGTAGCAAAGTGGGTTACAACTGCAAGGTCAACAGTTCTAAACTACCAGCTACTCCTCAGGAGAAGGATGAGGATTTCTGCTCCTGTGAAGACTTACCACCTCAGAAACCCTATGCAGGGTCTCTTTGAGTCAGAAGCTATTCCCGGCACATAACCACCACCACTACCATGATGTCTAATCCATGAACAAATCTGATGAATTAGACACTAATGACTGAAGACCAGAAGAGTTGTGGGATGCCTTTAGGAACACCATCCATGAAGACAGCAAAAGGTCATTAAAAAGATAAGAAAGAAAGGAAAGACCAAAAGGGATATCAGAAGAGACTCTCAAACTTGCTGTTGAAGTCAAAAGTGAATGGAAGAAATGAGAAAGTCAAAGGAAAAATTTCAAAGGGCAGTTCCTGAGCTGTTTCCTTGTCTTTGGTTTTGTAAAGTTTGATTATAGTATGTCTTGATATTTTTCTTTTGGAGTTTATCCTGTTTGGAGTTCAGTCAACTTCTTCAATGGTTATCTTCTTATACAAGTTTTATTCCAACACTCTTGGACACTATTCTGTTTGTTTTTCTTATCTTTTCCTGTTCTAGAATTCCAATCACAGGTGTCAATCCCCTTGATCGTGTCCCACATAAATTATAGGGTTTCTTCATATATTTTTTGTTCTCTTTTCTGATTGTTCCTTTAGCAGATGAATATTGATAGACTTTTTTTTTTTTTTCAAGATCAGTAATTCAGCCTTCCATTGATTCCATTTCTTTGTCCTTTTAGTGCACTATCTGTTTCTGAAGTCTTACTGCTAATTGTCTGGCTTTCTAATTGCATTCTTTTTTGGTTTACATTTGTTTATTTCATTGTGTCAATTTGTTTCCTAAATTCTTCTATAATTTTTTGATGCTTTCCTTGGTTTCATCTGAAGCTGAAGGTGCCTAAATAGCATTATTTTGAATTTCTTATCAAGTAGTTCTGATACCATTTCTGGCATTATAGTTTTCTGATTCTGTGTTTTGGCCACTCTGTCTTGTTTCTTTGTGTAAGCTGAAATAGTCTGTTTTCTCTGAGACAGTGTGTTGTTGTTGTTTTTCTATTTAATTGATGATTGTTTAATTGGTGAACGTGTTAGAAACTGGAAGTGTGAACACGGTTTTCTGTTCACTATTTGTGTAGGGTAGTTCAGGGTGGGTTCCTGTGCCTCCAGAAGCAGGAGCACTAGGCTCAGTGTCCAACCCCAGGTAGAGCAGAGGTTGCACAGGAAGGGGTGCCACTGGAAACTGGGTTGGCAAGGGCAGGGACTGGCAATATCTCCATCTCTCAGGAGGGCATGGGAATAAGGAAGAACTGCACCCCATTGCTGCAAAGACAAAATCTGAAGATAGTTTTAAAGTGGGTTTCAAGTGGTGTCTAAGACTGGAGCGTCACTACAACTATAAACTATTGTTTATTATAAACAATATGAAGTTCGATCTTTATTTTTCATTCAATCTGAGGTTCTTTGCATTTTCTTTACAGAATTTAAATGATGGCATACATTTAAATCAGACATAAAAAGCTGGAGAATTTGTTCTTGTTAGGTGCCAGTGAGTCCATTCTGACTCATAGCAACCCTGTACACAACATAAGGAACACTGCCCACTCCTGCAACATCCTCACAATTGTTGTTACTCATGAACTCATTGCTGCTGTCACTGTGCCAATCCATCTCATTAGTGGGTCTTCTTTTTACACTGACTCTCCCCTTTACCAATCATGATGTCCTTCTCCAAGGACTGGTCACTCTTTATAATGTGTCATCCTTGCTTCTAAGCTTCTGGCTGTCCTTCCAAGATAGATATGTTTGTTCTTCTGACAGTCCCTGATAACTTTCAGTATTCTTCTCTAATACCATAATTCAAATGCATCAGTTCTTCTAAGGTCTTCTTTATTCATTGAATTGTCCAACTTTCACATGCATACGAGGCAATTAAAAATACCATGGCTTGGGTCAGATGCACCTTAGTCTACAGAATGTAATCCAAAACCCACAACCCTCCCCTTTCTCCTGGTCCTTCTCCAGTTAATGCAATTCAGCTTTGATCTGTTTTACATGCCCACCTTCTGAATGACTTTCAGTTGAAGAAAGACTGAACAAAAGAAACTGTGCGAAAGGATATGTTTGTTTCATTGCTCCCTTCTTCTTCCTGCCCTGGTTCTGTGTTGAGGAAATCACACTGAGGCTCTTAGGCATTGAGTATGCTGGTGTGGAGAAGATGTAGGGACAAGTGATTTGTACATCTCCACTACCTGTGCCAAGATCAGATATGGAGACAAGTCAAAGTCTTTTCATTTTGACTTTATGGTCATTTTAAATACAGTTTTTCTAGAGACAGACGTTAAAACCCCCTTGATGCTGTTCCTTAATCTAACGCTCTGTTAGTGGACATTCCCTTTAGCTTTAGAATGTGTTTTCCTCACCCCCAATTTCCAGACTATTTAAAAAGTTATTCTTTCATGCTGCTTCATTTTAGTGGCATTTTTATATGCTTTAATAATAATAAAAAAGGTACATGCTTATTTCAGAAAAATAGAAATGAAAGTGAAAGAAAAACATAATAAAATTCCCTTATAATCCCACCAGTATCCAGAAGAGACATTTTGGAATATTTTCCCAGTTAAATTTTATTTTATATCTCTATATGCATAAATCAGCTATTGATACTAGGTCTGATAACTTTTCCTGTGTAACAGACGATCACAAGTGTTGTGGCTTAAAATGCCGTGCATATAGATCATGATTTTGCAAGTTGGATATTTGAGTTGGGTCAGTTCTTCTGGTCTGATCTAGGCATGACTAATGTCTAAGTAGTGCAGTAATTAAAGTACTTGGCTGCTAACCAACAGATTGGGTTCAATCCACCCCCTCCCCACCCACCCCCCATCTATGAAGAACTGCAACCTTGAATAACTCTGCTCCGTCATATTTGATCACTGTGAGTCAGAATAGACTTGATAACAGTGTTTGTTGTTTGTTTTGAGTTATTGTAAGCTAGCTGTGAGTGGTGTTGGCTAGTGTCTGATGGCTACATCTGGGAAGGCTGGGATGGCATAAACTTCTCCACATATTGTCTCTCATTTTCCAATTATTGTTGTTGTTAAGTGCTGTCGAGTTGATTCCAACTCATAATGACCCTGTATAGGGTTTCTGAGGAATGGCAGGTGAGTTTGACCTTGCGGTCTTAGCCTACAGTGCTACAACAGGACTCCAATAGATATAATAAAACAAAACAAAAACATAGGATTTTCTTAGCTATCACCTTTATGGAACCAGATTGCCAGATCTTTCTTCTGCACTACAATTAGGTGCTTTGAATGGCCAACTTCTCAGTTAGTGGTATATCGGAAACTGTTGGCACCTCTTGGAGACTCTTTCCAAAAGGCTGTTATTGTTGTTAAGTGCTTTCAAGTTGGTTCTGACTCATAGCTACGTTGTATAGGGTTTCCACGAAGCAGCTGGTGGGTTTGAACTGCTGAGCTTGTGGTTAGAAGTCCAGTGCTTATCCTATAGCACCGCACAAGGACTCCAACAGGATAGCTCTTGCCTATTCACACGATGTTTGGAGGGGTCCAAGAGTAACATGGAGTCCTTGGTGTGGTGCTGTGGGTTAATGTGCTGGACTGCAAAGTCGGTTTGAACTGCAAGGTCAGTGGTTCAATCTCACCAGTCACTCCTAGGAAACCCTATATAAGGTCGGTATGGGTCAGAACTGACTCGACAGCACTTACCACCACCACCACAACAACAACAACAACAAGGAGGCAAGTCCCAATACACACACATTTTTCAAGTCTCTGCTTGATTTGTGTTTGATTTTGGTTAACAAATTCTTGTTTATCAATGGAATTTGTCACTGTTGGTAACGTTTTCTTCCTTGCCACACTTGTTTTTCTTACTGGGCAATTTCCTTTTCTGGATTCTCTCCTATTTTTCTGATTGATACTTCTTGCTCTCCCTTACTAGTTCCTGTCTTATCTCCTAGATATCTAAATGTTGGAATGCCACAGGACACTGCCCTTGGACTTCTCTTTTTCATCTAGCCTTATTTTTTTAGGCGGTTCTGTAGCTTAGATTTCTCCCCTGAACTCCAGACAAGTTTATTCAATTGTTCATGTATTCAAACCTAGTACATCCCAAACTGAGTATTTGAAAATTCTCCCAGTAACCAGCAACTTCTGTAATCTTCCCATTATGGTTAATAGCCACAATTTTTGTCTAGTTAGTTGCGCAGGCCCAAATCTTACCGATTCCTCTCTTTTTTCTCACATCCCCATATTCAATCCTCCTGGAAATTTTGTCAACATTTTCAATTTGATATGTTTAATGTAACATTCAATGATCTTGTTAATGCAATACCTCCTTTAGGAAAAAAAAAAGTCTTAAAAGGAATAACATGAACAAAAAATCTGAGATTATTTTACTGCCTTTGAAAACTGCCTAATTGCATTTCATACATTTATTCATTTATTCATTAGTTCTTCTGCTCAACAAATATTTTTTGATAACATGTTATGTCCAAGGAACTCAGCTACTCACATTAGAGATGTGGCCTTGAGACTTCCTCATGCTCACCTGCCGGTTAGACGACAGAAAGTCAAGTGAATAATGACAAAATCTAGTGAAGGTTATAAAAGAAACCAACAAGAAGTGATATAGCATGTAACCAGGAGAACATTTATATTGTACAATCGTATTATTGATGTCATTATCCTAAAATTCTTCAACACTGAGTATTATGGTTTATTGTGTGCTTTGTTATTTTTAATTGCCAGTTTGAGAGGTGAAAAAAAAAAATTCCCCTTCAATATGGATACTTTGGAAATCGTCTGCCTCAGTCATAGTAATCTACTATTTAGCCCTGAGCTCTAAAGTTTTAAATCTAATTAAATGCAAAACAATGCATAGAATCTTGTAAATATAGAGGCAACTCTGAATGATCAGAGAAAAAGCAGTGCTGCTATTCTTGGGGCCATAAAAATAAACATTTTCAAAAGATATGAATAAACATGAGCGGGAGATAATGGAAATATGGTGACATGTTCAAGTAAGTGCTGAAATTATCTGAATTGTGTTGAAAAGGCAGGATTCTCCAGTCACCATGAAACTATGCACCTGTGAGTCTCAGCAGCAGCAGCAGCAGCAGATCATCATAATCTGCCAGCATTCTGTCTGTTGCTGTTCCGTGAAGGGAATTTACGACAGTACGGAAGATAGACTATGAAAATGTTTAAGCATAAGGCAGCCAGAGCTAATTGTGCCTTCTCATGGGGCATATGATTTCACTGAGACAACAGCCAAAGAATGAAAGCCAGTTGTGCTTTATTTTAACAGTACAAGACGGAACTATACTATCATCCCCAAATAAGGAGTCCCTGGGTGGCACAAGTGGTTGTGCATTTGACTACTGGCTGAATGGCTGGCGGTTCATACCCACCCAGAGGCATCTCAGAATACAGGTTTGGTGATCTACTTCCTAAAGGTCACAGTTACTGAAAACTCAGTTCTATTTTACCCAGGCAGGGTCATCCTGAGATGGAATCTACTCGATGGGAATTGATAACAATATCATCCTAAATTACACTTTGTGAATAAAGACATTTTTGTACAAAGTATTTTCTTATTCTTGAAATTACATAAATAACTGTGCTAGGTGAAGGATGTCAGTTTTCTGGAAAAAAAATCCTTCTTGTCAGATCTGAAACCTGAACTCAGCAGCAATTCAGGGGAAACCTTGTGAATCTTGCTGTTTTAAGCTCAATTCAACAGGGTGAATTCGCAGGTGGGAACAGATAGGTACAGACAGGTCAAGAATCCTGTGCCTGTTCAGTTCTCTGATTGCGTCACAAAAATTGAAGGCTTGTGGACGCAGTGCAAATAAAACTTAAAAAAAAATAGTTTGTAGTTGTGATAATTTGCATGGCAAAACACGCACCAACTCAACCATTCCTATATGTACACTTCAGTGACGTTGATTGCTTTCTTAGAGTTGTGCAACTGTTCTTATCTTCCTTTTCTGAGTTGTTCCTCCACAATTAATATAAATTCACTGTCCCCCTAAAATTTCTATCTAATCTCTTGAGTTATTGTTGTCAATTTTATCCCTTACAGATAATTTTTAGAAGATCATAATGCTCAAGACAGTCATTTTTTTTTTTTTTTTTTTTACCAGTTTGGTTTTCAGAAGACTTCAGAGGATATTTTCGGTTTAAGGTTTCAAGATTACCTGAGGGCAACAAATTCAGGGATTCATGTAGCCCTGACATCAGAAAGTCTGGAGTCCATGAGAATTTGAAATTTTGTTCTACAGTTTTCCTCCTTTTGATCAGGATTCTTTTATAGACTCTTTGATCAAATGCTTAGTAATATTATCCAGGCACAATCCGGGTTTTCTGGTCTCATTGTAAAGGAAGTAGTTCATGGAGACAATTTATAACACATTCCATTTCTTTTCCTATTCCTTACTCCCTTTCGTCCTCTGTTGCTTCTGGTGAATAGTGACCAATTGTTGGGCAGCCTGTAAGCTTTGAAGACTCCAGGTACTACATAATGAACTAAGAGGTAAAACAGAAGCGCTAAATATGTTATTAGGCCAATTGACTGAGATGGTTCATGAAACCATGACCCTAAACCTCCAAACGAAGGAACCAAACCCCATGAATTTTTGTTCATACATAAATAGCCTCAGCAGTTACTCTGTTTGTTTTTGTTGTTGTTGTTATTTTAATATTTATATCCCACAACTTTTGCCATTCAACTTTTTACAGATGTGTAGTTTATTGACAGCAATTATGATAATCATTGGAGCCGCACTTTACAATGCAATTTTTCCATCCTAAAAAACTTTGTGTTCTTTACACTTGCATTGTCTTTTTGTATAAATGAGATGATATTCATCCTTTTGTGACTGGTTTGTTTCACTCAGCATCTGTACTGAAGTATGTATCAAGACATTTCTTCTACTGGCTCAGTAGTATTCCATGATGTGTTGTTGCATTGTTGTTGCTAAGTGCCGTAGAGTCAGTCCTGACTCATAGTGACTCTATGCACAACATAACAAAACACGGCCCAGTTTTGCACTATTTTTTAAAAATGTTTTATTGTGAATTATGGAAGAACATTATCTTTACATTCAACCTATTGTATATCATTTCATTGCCATGGTTACAATCCCCTCCATGCATCATCAACCAACCAAGCGTTTCCCCCGGTCGTCACACACAGCTCCTCTCTCTATCTAGGTATAAAGTCCCCAGCCACTCCATCTCTCCATGTCATCGTCTCTGCCTCCAGCTTTGGCGTGGCTGCTTCTCTCAGTAGGGTCCCACTCTCCAATCTTCTCCCTTGATGGTCCCAGGGACCACCACTCCTAGACTGCAAAGTCAATCACTCCTCTCCTTTTGCTACAAAATGTCTACCTTTACATTTCCAACCCTCACAATTAGTCCTGGTAACAATTATTCACTATTGTATCAAAAGAGACCTATCTGCATCTCCTTTCATCAGCCCTGCCCAGACAGAGTGGATACTACTCAGTGGAGATTCTACCTTCCTCCACATGCTCTGGATCTAAGCTCCCTCTTGGAAGCTTGGAAGCCAGTCACTTCTTGCCTTTGTAGCCTCCCCCTCCCCTCATTTTGGGTAGCCAATGTCCAAGTTGCCATATCTGTCTGCTCTGTGTATGGAGGGAGTGGGAATGATGCTCACTGTAAAAACTTTTTCCCTTTTTTGAGCGACTGCATCCATAGGTTTAGGTAAAGTTCATCAAATTGTATCAGATTATTCTTTTTTT
>NW_006408657.1:6476210-6483477 GCF_000296735.1 Chrysochloris asiatica
GTATATGGCAGTTGGTATTGGTTCTTGCCTGGATTTTGGTGTTTTATAGAGTGTGATTGTAGGTTGACTATATGGCAGCTGTTGCTGTCTCTACTTGGGTAATATAGGGAGAGAAAGAGTCCCCCTAAGGTAGAAGGAGAAGCCTAAAACAGCAAAACAGCAACAGCAAAACAAAACAAAAACCAGACTGGATACTGCAGTCTACATTCGCAGAAAAGGGAGAAGAGGGAGAGAAGAAAAAAAAAAAAATATGTAGCCTAATATGAATTTGGCTTTAATGTCCTCTTTCAACTTCTTGCCTTTAAAGCTGCCTGAGAGATTTCAAGATGCCACTGTTTGTTGTTATGCTGTACCTCAGGATTTAATTTAATTTTCTGCCTTTTTTGCTTTTAAATTCTCTTTCCCTCTCCGCATCCCTTTTCCATATTTAAAAAACAAACAAACAAAATATTTCAGGGCCGGTTCTTGAGCTGAGAGTATCTGTGCACATGCGTGGCTGAAGAACCCACCAGTGGTGAGGGTGGGCATTTCCACTTGCTCAGGCACCCCCTATTGTCACCAGAATGGAGGTTTGCAAACAGTGGTGGGCCAATGAACAGATACCAAAAAAAGAAAAAAAAAAGAAAACCAGAACAAAGCAAAACTGACAAAGTGTATTGTCCACCTTTGCTCCGAGGTTCCCGAGGCGTTTTTCCGTGCTGTGTCTGCTACCCCACTTGGTCTTGCTGTTTGGTCTTGCTGAAGTTGTCAGCTCTGGGCTGCTGAACCCAGCAGATTCAAAAGTATAGGATTTCTTACTTTCACTACAAGTTCCACTAACTATAAGCCTTCAAACTTTTAAAATATTCCTGTCTATGTGGTTCTGAGTGTTGGAGCTCTGCCCTGAATCTGCTTTGTCTGGTATTCTATTGTATTGCTGATGGTGAACCTTACTGCACTTTCACCCTAGCAGCCATCAAGCCCTGCCTCCCTGCACTATTCTTACAGTCGTTGTTATACTTGAGCTCATTGCTGCTGCCACTGTGCCAATCCATCTCATTGGGGATCTTACATGTTTTTGATGATACCTCCACTTTATCAAACATGATGTTCTCTTCCAGGAGCTGGTCCCTCCTGATAATATGTCCAAAGTATGAGAGATGATGTCTCACCATCCAGGCTCCTAAGGAGCATTCCAGTTATACTTTTTCCAACACATATATGTTTCTTCTTCTGGCAGTTCATGATACTCTTAATATTCTTCTTCAATGCATCAGTTCTTCTTTGGGCTTCATTATTCGTTGCCAAACTTTCACATGCATAAAGGTTATTGAAAATACCATGGCTTGGGTCAGGCACAGCTTTGTCCTTAAACTGATATCTTTATCCTCAAACTGACACCATATTATGTGTGTACCACATGTTGTATATCCATCCATCAATTAGACATTTCAGTTGTTTGCATCTTTGTGGCTATTGTGAATAGTGTGGCAATGAACATTTTTGTATAGTCAGAGTGAAATGATATCTCCTTGTGGTTTTGATTTACTTCTCTCTGATGGCTAATGATGTTGAGCATATTTGGTGACCATCTGGACCATTTGGTGAAATGCTTATTCACATTCTTTGCCCATTTACACTTGGGTTATTTGTCTTTTGGTTGTCAAAGTTTTACATATATTTTGTTCTAATCTTTCAACATTGTGTTACTTATTTGGGGCCTCTTGGCATTCCGCATAAAGTTGAAGATTGGTTGAAATTTTTATTGGGATTGCATTGAATCTATAGATTTATTTGGGTAGTACTGACATCTTAAAATATTAAGTCTTCTAACCTGAGATCATGGTACATCTTTCCATTTATTTAAGTCTTCTTTATTTTTTTCAATAGTGCTTTATAATTTTCATTGCATTAGTAAACCCAAGAGTGAGGGAGAAAAATAGCTTCCTTAGGTTATATAAGTCCTTGAAGGCCTGGTGATAATCATATTCCTAAACTCAATTAGGTGTTTTATTTGGCAGAAAAAATGCAACTCCAAACGAATGGAATTTTTAAAAAGAACTTTCATGTTATCAATAACTTTCCAAAAGCACTGCAGTGTGACCAATATCTGTGACATCCCCACTTGACTTCTTACGTTCATCAAACTTCAACTGGACTACTTCCTTGTATATCATAAAGAAAGGTGTATTGTGTCAAATTATGGGTAAGTTTTTTTTTTTTTTTTTCTGGGATTCAATTTGAGAATGAGGAGAAGAACCCAGGAAGCTAGATTCTGTTTGGGAACAGAATAAGTGGGATTAACTCAGAGACTGTGGATTGACACAAAATGATGCTCTCACTGATAACCTGAAAGCCAGATTGAATACAGAATGAATGCTATTAAGATTGATTAAGGGCATTGCTATTTCTAGTAAAAGTTGGAGAAAAGCTTTGTCTTGAATTTGTTTACAGAGCCATCATCTTCCTTTTCAACTCTCGAGTGATCCAGTACATAATCTACTTTCTTCAAACTATAGGTGTCTCAGGTACATCTCTGTTCTGTATGCATTGAAATCCATTTATTACAGTTTCCATAACGTAAGCCTTTTAGTTACTCAGTAGAAAGTGAAAGCTTTGATTCTTGATAAAAATAATTAACTTCCTACGGTTGATTAAAGAAAACTCGTTTTTGAAGTTCAGAGCAACCTTGCAGGATTGGAAGGGAGAACAAATGGATTTGGGGTTGGTAAAAGGCACTGAATAGAATGATAAGAAAATCGCCATATATCTCCAAAGTCCTTGGATTGCACAAATAGTTAAGCACTAGGCTGCTAAACAAAAGGCTAGTGGCCTGAACCCACCTAGAGGCTCTTCCGAAGACAACCTTGGTGATCTAGTTCCAGAAGTTCACAGCCACAAAAACCCTATGGAACAACACTACTCTACAACATATGGGCTCCCCAAGAGTCAGGATCACCTCAGCGCTGACTGGTTTATCATGTATCTCAAATTCTACCTAGTTGTTTCTCTAGTTCCTGTTGTCTTATTCTGTTTTTCCTAGCTCATCTTTGGTACAGAAAGTAGGTGTCATATTCCTTGTTATGTCTCTTGTTCATTGTGAAGTTGAGGAGGTAAAAGGTTATTTTCATACTAGTACACAGAGAATGGATTTTTTTTTTAAAGTAATGAAACAATACAAATTTAAAACAGAGGAATTAAAGAACAAAGAGTCAAAAAACCTTCAGAATCATTGTTTATATATAGATTGTTGTTGTTGTGAAGTGCCATTGAGTCAGTTCCGACCCATAGAGACCCTGTATAGGGTTTCTGAGGAGCAGCTGGTGAGTTTGAACCACCAACCTTGCAGTTCAAATGGCTTTGCAGTCTGGCGCATATTAACCCACAGTGCCACACCAGGACTTCTTAGATAATAGCCTTGAAAACACCATTTTTATGCCGCAACACATGAAGTTGTGTAATAGTTGCTTTCATCTGTCAGACTTGGGGATGAAATGTGTGAAAGAACGTTTGTAACTTTTATCTTGAAGAAGAAGAATGACTGCTATCATTTTCATGTTTATTATGACAGCTATTCCTGGTAATTCCAAAGCTATTAAATGCTATGAATCATAAACTATCTCTAATACACTCAAGGAGCAGCCAATTTACACAACAGCTGGGAAAGAAAATCAAAGCTACTCCATTGGACCAGCTGAATCATGAGGGAGGTATTTCATACCTCTCCAGCTGACGCAGCACATAGATCAAACTGGCAGCTGTATTTTAGGAAAAATATGCCCAAACAGACAAATGGAAGAAATGGACAGATCCACAAAAAGGATCTTCTGCAGATGAATCAGAGTCGTGGGAAAACTGCAGAATGAGTAAGTGAAAAGTTAGACATCAGCCCCTCAATATTTAGAAAGCTCCTCATACCCACTGCAACCGTCACCAGATGAAGTACATTTTTAGAATTATGTCACACATAAATAAAAATCATGAGCCAGAATATATTCACCATTAGTCTCGATGTTATCTATCCTTAGATACAAAAATGTCACATAACTACCAATAATGAAATTTACCAAAAGCCCCAAAGTTAAAAAAAAAAAGAAAAAGAAAAGGAGGGGAGTACTAGAAGGACAATCAGGTAAATAATTTTACATGTGGCCAGTCAGGGTATACTACAACTTCCTGCCTTAGAAAAATGGTAAATCTAAACCTGCTGCCAAAATGCCCTTGATATATTCCCTAAGAAGTGTATTGTACTGTGTTCATCATGTAGCAAACAGTGCTCTCTGTGAGCCAGATACAATTATTAGCCACATTTATAATGATGAGGAAACAGGCAGAGTGCTTAAATAACTTTCCCAAGCTCAAACAGTAAGCTAAGAATTGAACCCACACCACTGATATTCCAAAGGTTGAATTCTTAGCCCCATTTTATTCTATCTGGTTGAGATTTCTGGGGATTTCCCATTTCCCTGAGGTGGTATTAAAGTCTTGGACAACTTAGAATGCCTCCTCATCTTCTCTTGTCATTGTCCATGGTAAAAACTCTTGGGATCAAGAGATCCAACCTAATCCTTCCTTTGAGCGACAGCTACTCAAGTATTTGGAGGTGGTCATCAACCTGATTCCAATTTGAATCTTCCCTTCTCTTTATTGAATCCTTAAATTGTTTTTACATTGTGTATATTGAGTCCCTTTAACTTTTTATGACTCCCTGGGTGATGCAAATAGTTAAGTGTTGAAGTACGATGGAAAGCTGGGCGTTGGAACCCAGCTCAGGAGAAAGACCTGACAATTTGCTTACAAAAGAGCACAATCTTGATAATACCATGCAACTCGTTTCTTCGCTGCAACACTTGAAATTGCTGTGAGAGTCAGAATCAACTCCACTACAATTGATTTGGTTTTGGCTTTGACTTTCTGGCCTTTGGGAATGTTACACTATCTCTCTGTGTCTCACTCTCCTTGATTCTAAAGTGGGGACCAAAATACCCCCTACTACTTGGCTATCTGGAGAAAATTTAGTGTTGAGTTAATATATGTAGAACTCTTAGTACCTGGCACATAGCAAGTATTTAATAAATGTGTTATTAATATAGTTTTTCCTATGATTATTGCCTTTGTCTCATAGAGCTATTGTGGTGATTAAAACATGATCACATAGATAAATTGCACGGGTAATTTAATCACTCCATATACATAAATCTCTTTACCCATTCCATCCGCAAGCATCTAATGTATGGGTAGGCTTCTTGACGCTTTTCAGCTCCGTGAGGTTTGTTTAGAATCTTTCTCATTTGATAGATTGTTGCTACAATATACCAGTCAAATTTCTTACCTATGTAAAGAGGTAACCCAAACCAGTTGCTGCTGAGTTTATTACAATCCATGGTGACCTCATTAGCTTAAGTGTAGAACTGCTCCAAACAGTTTTCAAGGCTGTGACCTTTTGGATGCAGACAGTCAGACTTTTCTTCTGAGATGTTTCTGGGTGGATGTTCAAATCACTAACCTTTAAATTAGTAGTTGAGTGCTTACTTATCTGTTTGTGCCACTCAGGGATTCGCCTCTGTATTAGCTATAGACTTTTTTGGTTTGTGTATATTTCTTTCTTACTCAAATATGATCTTTGACACTATAATAAATGTCATTCTATGTTACCATATGTCATCTGCAGAAAAGCAACAACAACAACAAACAACCATCTTTTGCAAGACCCTGATGAATGTGTCTTTCCATGGGGCCAGTCATAATAATTCTGGAATATCTGAAGAATTTCCTGAAGGCAGTGGTGTATGGTTCCCACACCCACCAGGGGGCCTGTACCAGGGTCTTGGCAATGAATGTTTGTCATGGTACACATGCTCTGGATGGTCATTAGGTCCCACAGCTGCAGCATTTCGGAGGATGATTTCTCAGGGTAAACATAATGCTGTGGACTTTCCTGTTAAACAGTAAACACATTTCACTGAGCATTTTTATAATGCAAATGGAGCCAAGAGAGCAAACCAAAATTATGTTGCTACTGGCCAGACTTTTCACAATTATTTGTTAATTTCATCAAAGTAGAGAGTGACTATGACTAAAGGCAATTGTCTAGGCTACTTTTCTTTTGCTTTCTCTACTGATTTAATTAACGGAATAATGATCCGAGCTATGTCATGTATATACAGACCTAATCAGTGTGGGAAAAACAACAATTACAAGAAAACACATGGCACCCGCCTTGTTTATTCAATAACTGCTATAAAGTACGTACATGGTGGGAAGCCAGGAACAGCCAAATGGTAAGGCTAGTGGTCTGGGAGTGCCAGGTGTAAGAAGGCCTACATCACGGGTACTTTACGCACGTAATTGCATTATAAATGGCCTTCATGTCAATGTGTTTTGGCATTTTTCTAAGCTGGGGGTAGAATTCCCTTATTCTGAAAAGAAAAAAACATTCTCTTTGTCTTTCTACTGCTCCTTTTGTACAAATACAACAAAACAGTTAATCTAATCCCTGTTTCATAATCGGAAAGCCACTTCTAAAGAACAGGAACAATGTATTTTAAAACATTGAGCACACTGTGACCATTTTACCAATGTTAATGAATATTGATTTTTGGGTCTTTAAGTTGATATTACTAAAATTCCTTCATTTCTTAACACAGTCTATTATTTTCATGAGGATACACAAATTATTTAATCCTGGAGTTTAATCTAACCCTCTTAAATACATGTAAGGAGCTCTGGTAGCGTAGTGATTATGAATCGGGCTAAGAACTACCAGCAGCTCCGCTGGAGAAAGATGAGGCTTTCTGCTCCCGTAGAGATTTACAGCCTCGGAAACCCTGTTCAGGGTCACTATGGGTTGGAGCCGACTCGACGGCACTTAACAACAACAACAACAACAACAAAGTAGATGTATTTTCAGCTACCAACATCAGTATTTATTGACCACAGAAATTTCCCCTAATCCTTTATATAACTCCATTATATGGATGTATAAATACAATCTGACTCATGTGGATATACTGTCTCAGTCTTTGACATCTGTTTGGCAATTGGCACTCAACTTGACCATTATCAAGTGCTTTAACATTACCTTTCACAGCGCCTAAATGGTGGGATCGAATTCTTTAAATTTATTTGAAAATCTCTTTCGTCTTCTACCTCAGAATCATAGCTCATTTTGAGGTACTTTGTGGCTTGCTTCCTTGATTGTTTATTACCCCGCTAAGGAGCTATGTATGGTAACGAAGTGGTTACGAATCGGTTGTAAACCGCAAGGTCGGCAGTTTGAAACTACCAG
>NW_006408657.1:6489195-6498043 GCF_000296735.1 Chrysochloris asiatica
TTTCAAGATGCCACTGTTGGTCGTTTTGACATAACTTAGGATTTAATATTTGGCCTATTTCCATTTTTGTCTGTTTGTTCTGCTCCAGAATCCCCATTAAGGCCTTTTTTCTAGTTGTAAACAGTTCAGGGCCAGCTGTGGACATTTGATTTTAATTGGAAACTGGCTCTTTAAATTTCAAGGAGATCTGTGCGCATACGTAGTAGAACCCTCTGATGGTGGGGCTGGGGTGCCCACTAGCTCAGGCACCCCTATAGTCACCTGAGTGGAGGTGCTCAGACAGTAAGGGCCCAATGAACAGCTACCAAAAGAGAAGAATGTTCACACCTTTATTTCTGCAGTTCTGCCAGGCATCTGTGGCCGCTCTGATCCTTCCCCGCTTGGTCTCGCCCAAGATGGCAGCTCCTCGAGCAGCTGAGCGTCTCGAATTAGAAAGCAATGGATTTCTTGCTTATGCCACAAATTCCCTGTAAGCCTTCCAACCTTCTAAATATTCCTTTATATGTGGTTCAGAGTTCTGGGACCATCCCTTGAGCCTGCTTGGTCTGGTACTCTGTGTTGTTGCTGGTGGAGACTCTTTACTGCACTTCCACCTTACCCGCCATCTTGTTTGTTCTCTATGTTTTACATTTTAGCGCTGAGAAAAGTAGCATGGAATGGTCAAAAGACTTTAAACCAAATCAGAAGACCAGGGCATGCAGCCCCAGCTCCATCCTAATACACTGTGTGATCATGGAACTTCTCAGGGTCTTTGAATGGAAGGGTCTAGACTGAATTATCTTTGAATCTCTTTCCTATTTTCAAACAGTAATTATATATAGTAGGAATACTGACATAGACACCAAGTGACATATCCAGGGTATAAATGGAATGAGTGTTTCTACTGAGATTCAATATTTTGTGATTGAAATAAGACCTTGGATTTTGCCCTACAACATTCAATAGACTCCTGTGAACCCGGGTGGAGACCTGGTTGGCCAGCAGTATGGCAAGACCTGGGGACTCTTGGGCTCAGAGTCAGTGACATAGCCATGAAGGACTAGAGTGGAGAGTGAAGTGTCCAGTGGATAAGAAGAGAGCATATACACAAGAACACCCACACTTGCAGATAATACCCATTTGACCTAGCCTCAATGACTGGATGATCAGAGCTCAACTAGAAGAAAGAAGAGGAAAAAAGAGTAATCTGATACAATTTGATGAACTTGACCTCCATCTATGGATGCAGCAACTCAAAAGAGGGAAGAAATCTTTACAGCAAGGATCATTCCCAACCCCTCCATACACAGAGTAGACAGGAATGAGCAACTTGGACATTGGCTATCCAAAATGGGGGGCTACAAAGGCAAGAAGTGACTTGTTTACTAGCTTTCAAGAGGGAACCTAGATCCAGAGGGCTTGGAGGAAGGTAGAATCTCCACTGAGTAGTATCCAATCTGTCTAGGCAGGACTGATTGAAGGAAATGTGGATAGGCTTCTTGTGATACAAGGGTGAATAATTGTTACCAGGACTGATTGTGAAGGTTGTAAATGCAAAAGTAGACATTTTATGGCAAGGATGGGAGTGATTAACTTTGCAGGTTAGGAGCGGAGGTCCCTGGAACCATGAAGGAAGAAGAGCAGAGAGCGGAACCCTACCCAGAGAGGCAGCGATCCCTGAGATGGAGGCAGAGATGATGATGTGGAGAGATGGAGCAGCTGGGGACTCAGGACCTAAGGAGGGAGAGGGGCTTTGTGCTGATGACTGGAGGATGGGGGTGGGGGAGCAGGCTTATAGGATGTACCTGTCTGTCTGTTGATTGGTGATGCATGGAGGGGATTGTAACCATGGCAATGAAACAATGTATGATAGTATGAATGTAAAACTGATGTTCTCCCATGTAAAGTGTCACATAATTCACAATAAAACTTTAAAAAAAAAGACCTCAGATTTTGAACCACATGAAAATCAGTAAACTAGAATAAAGGTCCTTCTTATATGTACTATATTTATCCCCTGGTGTCAGTGGATTCTGGGAGTTCTCATCCATGAGGCAGTATCAATTTGAGGTAAAATGATCCATCAGATTATCCTTTGGCTCACTGCATTACTATTGATGACTACACAAACACCTAGAAACATGGTTACTATAGAGACATAAACTAAGTAAGGAATGAAAGTAGTATTACAAATAGTTTAAACATCTAAGTAACTTTAGCCAGTTGCAAAATGGCTTTGGAAATGAACTTTTATATACTTAATTGTGCATAGGGAAGGAAATATCCCACTGACTCAAGCTGGTGAGCAAACTGTGAAATGAAAGCTGTTACTGTTACTCATCTACATAAAACCATTCAGTAATCCTCAGGGGCTGAAACTGCTTCGTGGCCTTCCAACATCTGGCCCCTGCAACTCATCTAATTTTGGCCACCATCTCCTCTTGTTTCTTCTGCTTTGTCATGGGAGCCTTCTCTGAGCCACAAATTCATTTTTGTCTCCACATTAATTAGGTTGTGACTCCCTTACTGGTATCCTGTATTTCATAACATTTACCAGGGTTCCAATTATGGGTTTAATGTCTATCTTCCCTCATAGACTATAAGCTCAAAAGCCCTTATTGAAAGGAAGTATCTCCAGGACTTAACACAGCATCTGCTACATAATAGGTATGAGGTAAATGTGCTAAATGAAAAGTTAGTGGTTGTTTTTTAATGTCACCAGCGTATGTAGAACATACAAACAGTAACTGCCATTGTGAATTAAAGCTAAAGGGAAAATTTTACTTCACTATCCCTACTCCCTCATCCTCTTTACACAGAGAAAAATATGACTGACGACTCTCGATGCGTATGTGTGTGTGTACATGCTGGAAGATGGGGAGGGAGGCAAAATAGAGACCAGATCCGTGTGACATTGACAAACGACTGGCACAGAGAAAAATATAATTATACACTGTTTTTGAGAGAATATAATCTAAACTCAGTGAGTAATAGAAGCAAATAAATAAAAGACTAGCTTACTAAAGACTTAAGAAAATAGAAAATAAATCTGATCGTTGGAAAGAAAATTACCTTATTTGTATTTATGTTTTCTTTGCTGCTTACTCTGTATATACTATCTCTTGAACTATTGATTTGATTTAGTTAACAAGCAAGGTTTCTAATATGATATCAAAATAAAGAAGTTGTTTTTTTCAACTTTGTGTGAAAAATGGTTTTATCACTAAGATGGTTCTCCCACCAGAATCCTGATTTGTCACACTTACTTAATGCCAGCTGCTGGCTGCAGAAAATGTCAAGGAGAATAGAAAACTGGGGAAGCAGGAGTCATTGGAGATGAGAAAGCCAGAGAGAGAGAGGAGGGGAAGAATCAACTCTTTCCAATTTTCTAAAACCCCTAGCAGATGTTCTCAGCACAGGCTGCACTGAAGATGCAGTCATAGCCAGTTGTCTGTGGATACACATTGCATGTCAGCACGTCCATATTTAATCATTATCTGTATCATCCATACTCAATACTCAGACTCAGAGTGTATCTTCATGCCACTACACAACTCTGCACAAAGAGAAAAATCCATTTCAACACAACTGCCTCTTTTTCTTTCTTAGTAATTCCCCAATGCTTCTTTGGGACCAGGTGCATCAGAACCACTTCTGAAGGTTATTAAAAGTACAGAATCTGAGCCTTCCTCTAAACCTCTTGAATCAGAGTCACCAGCTCTGTGGTCTATGAATATTCATTTTTATTAAGCTTCCAGGCAATGCTATTTGGCAGCAGGGTTAAGAACTTTTATCAACACTGTACTAAGTGAGTAACATGATTGATTTTCCAATAGTTTTTGGACCACTTATTGTTTTCAAGCCATATATAAGAAACCAGAAATCAACACATTTTCTAGAAGTTAATCAATGAAACTAAGAGATTGTCATCTAAAATTGCAATAGAAAAAGAATAGGACTTGGTTTTAGAAGACCTGGATTCATGTTGTGTCGTTGCTTCTTATTAACATTATGATTTTTAGCCAGAATAGATTGAGTCAGATAAATGAGAATTTCATATGGTTGAACATAGCGGTGTAAATCTATATGTGTTGTTTCCTGTGTTTTAAGTGGGATTATAACATGATCAGTTGACTACTTTTACAGTTAAATGAGCTTTTATAAATTGTTGTTGTTGTGTTGTTAAGTGCTGTTGAGTCAGTTCTGACTCATAGAGACTCTGTATAGGGTTTCCAAGGAGTGGCTGGTGAAGTTGACCTGCCGACCTTTCCATTCAAACCAACTTTGTGGTCCAGTGCATTATCCCACAGAATCACAACAGGACTCCTTTATAAATTATCCCACTATAAATTTCTAATGTGAACTATCTTCTTTGGAGACTACACTATAGTAAACCGTGGTCTTTATATTTAAGCATTGGACTCTACTGAAGTATGGCCTGTAGTACTTTTCATTATATAAACTCAGAAAACCTGCTCCAGACTTTGGAAAGTTGAATGTCTGCATGGCCATACCATTATGCAACAGCTCTCCAAAGGGCGAACAAACAAATTCTGCTTCCGGCATACTTAGGCTAGAATGGCTTCTTGGAGATGATGGCATTCCATGTGTCATCATGTCATTCCTTCAATCCTGGCTCCCTACATTTTCCTAATTCAGCTGGCCAGCAAGCAGCTGCTTTGCTATGTTGCTGTCACTCACTGTCGGGTGCATCCAGAGAAAGGGAGATCAGTTCCAGGAAGATCTTGCCAATATTAGCAGGCTGGCCATACTCCAACTCCTTGAACTTTAGTTCATCGTCATAAGTTGCTGAATTACTGCCAATAATAATTGAGAAGTCATTGATACAATAGTGATGTTGTTTGAATGAAGAAGGGAGAGGTTCTGATCTTCAAAAATGTAAACATTATAATTTGTCCAAATAAAGATTGGTGGACAAGTTGTCAATATATATAAAAAATTAGGAAATGATTCAGGCACAGATAATTTGTGGATACTGTGAAAGGGTAATTTGAGGGAGTCAAAATTAGTTCACTAAGCACAAGTTGAAAGACATCAACTAAATTTTTCAAAAATGTTTTATTGTGAATTATGTGATAGTTTACATAGGAGAACATTAGTTTTATATCCATCCTATCATATATCGTATCATTGCCATCCCCTCCATGCATCATCAACCCCCTCCATGCATCATCAACCAACCAAAGGGTATACCCTGCAAGCCTGCCCCTGGGTTGTCAGCACACAGCCCCTCTCCCTCTCTGGATCTAGAGTTCCCAGCCGCTCTATCTCTCCACGTCATCATCTCTGCCTGCATCTCAGGCATCACTGTTTCTCTGGGTAGGGTCCTGCTCTTCTCCCTTGATGGTCCCAGGGACCTCCACTACTGGACTGCAAGTCAATCACTCCCCTCGTTTCACTACAAAACATTTACCTTTACATTTCCAACCCTCACAGTCAGTCTTGATAACAATTATTCACTATTGTACCACAAAAGTCCTATCCCCATTTCCTTTCATCAGCCCCGCCCAGACAGATTGGATACTACTCAGTGGAGATTCTACCTTCCTCCATGTCCTCTGGATCTAGGCTCCCTCTTGAAAGCTTGCAAGCCAGTCACTTCTTGCTTTTGTACCCCACATTTTGGGTAGCCAATGTCCAAGTTGCCCATTCTTGTCTACTCTGTGTGTGGAGGGGGTGGGAATGATCCTTGCTGTGAAGATTTGTTCCTTCTTTTTGAGCTACTGCATCCATAGGTATAAATCAAGTTCATGAAATTGTATCAGATTACTCTTTTTTCCTCTTCTTCCTTCGTCTAGTTGAGCTCTGATCACCCAGTCATTGAAGCCAGGTCAAGTGGGTATTATCTGCAAGTGTGGATGTTATGCATATACCCTCTCTTCTTATCAGCTGGATGCTTCACTCTTCACTGTAGTCCTCTGTGGTTATGTCACTGACTCTGGTCCCAAGTGTCCCCAGGTCTTGCTACACTGCTGGCCAACCAGGTCTCCATCCGGGTTCCCAGGAGTCTATTGAACATTGTAGGGCTTAGATTGCAGCTTCATTGCTATTTTTCCCTCACTTCCCCTTATTGGTGACAAACGTGATCACCAATCAGAGCGCATGTCTGCTCATGTATTCCCTTTGAGTCTTAGTTTTGGAAGGGGGTTTGCCTTGAGGGAACCATTCCTCTTCAATTTGTCATTTCCGGCATAGTAAACTATGTGGTCGTCAGATTCAAAATGGCCAATACCACTCCACTTCAGCTCACAAATGCCTAAGATATCAATGTTTATACGTTCCATTTTATTTTTGACAACTTCCAGTTTTCCCAGATTCATACTTCGTACATTCCGTGTTCTGATTTTCAATGGATGTTTACAGCTGTTTCTCTTCATTTTTAGTTTGTGCCAATATAGTAATTGAAAATATATTCATTTATAACATATGCTGACCTCTACTCTGAAAGAACATTATTCTACCTAAAATTATTTTTAATGACCTATCCTTAAAGAAAGTAATTTTATTACTTTTTAACACTAAGAATAAGATGCCCATCAATGGAAAAATGGGTAAACTAACCATGGTGCATACATACAATGGAATATTACAAAACATTAAAGAATAACAATCTACCTGACATCTCATAACATGGATCAGCTTTGTTGTTATTATTAAGTGCAGTTGAGTCAGTTCCAACTCACAGCGACCTTATATAGGGTTTCCAGGGAGTGTCTCGTGGGTTTGAATCACTAATCTTGTGATTCAAACTGACATTTTGGTCTAGTGCGTTACCCTGCATCAGGATACCTGGATGCACCTAGAGAACATTATATTGAGTGAAATTAATCACAAAAGGACAAATATAAGTCCTGGTGTGGCACTATAAGATAAGCACTGCTAACCACAAGGTCGACAGTTCAAACCCACCAGCTCCTCCTTGGAAACCCTATGCAGGGTCGCTATCAGTAAGAACTGACTTGAGGGCACTTAACAACAACAATATTGTAAGAAGTCAAGAAAATGTTTTCAAAGTACAAGAAACATTCTTTGATGGTTACCAGGGATGGGATGAGAAAGGAGGGAATGTTATTGAGTAAAAGTTAGACAAATGTTAACTTGGGTGAACAGGAAGGAAAAAAATGATTGCCTTGTTTAATTTGTGGCTCCTGTTAATTATGTAATTGTTATATTTTGCTTTGGTATTAGAATGATTATCATATTCTTTTTCCCAACTAGATATGTCCTTTTAAGCCTCCTAAACTTTTCTGGACAAACTTGTATTATAAGTATGTAACTTAACAAGCAGAAAACTTTTAAGTAATTACTTCTATCAGACTATTATGCACAAATATCTTCTATTCCATTGGAAGACTACACCTGCCAAAGTGCCTAAAATATTCATGCCAGGTGTTCAAGTCACACTTTCTTTTGTGATGGACACAAATGAACTACTTCTTGTTCTTATTTAGCTCCTCGTTTTTAGGATTTCATGAAAATTATTTTATTTCATATTAAGGAGCTATTACATAAAGCATATCACTATTACTTGCATTCACATATTGTCTTGCATGAATTTCAGGGTCTCTGACAGAGACTTGACAATAAAGTTAATTTCTGGGGAATACTAGGCAAGCATGTTAACCTTATTAGAAATGTCCTCACAAGTCAACACTTATGGTCACTACTCTTGCAAATGCCCCATTGTTTCAGCTGTCTATTTGCTGTGACCCTCCCCCACCATAATTAGTGAATTAAAACAATTCCAGTCACTTCTTATTATTAGATCTTCATGATTTGAGGTTCTGACTGGCTTCAGATAGGCAGTTCTTGATTGGAATCTTTATGCCATCAGACATTAGCAGGGACTGGAGTAACTGCTGAAAATTTAAAACACACAGAACTGGTGGGTGATGCTGTCTGTATGCTGGGAACTCAGAGGAGGGTATGATCTGGGACACTTACATATGGCACCCTCACGTGGCCTGGGCTTTGTCACAGCATGGTGACTGAGTTCCCAGGGTGAGCATGTTAAGAGAATGAGTCCGGAGGAAGCTTCATTGCCTTTTCAAACCTAGCCTCAGAAGTCATTCTGACCACATTTTAATAGTTAGAAGATAGTTAATAAGGCAAGCCCATATTCAAGAGTAGGGGAATACAATTTTGAATTTAATGGGAAAGATGTCAAAGAATTTGTGACCACGCTTTCAAAACATCCCACACCTTTTGTTCTCTATTGTTGATTCTTATTAGTTTCAGATGGTTACCTTTTCCTTTCTAAGTTCCCTACACTCAAGGACGGTGCCTTCCACTGAACCTATATCAGTCTACAACTTGGCATCGTGGTATGAAGTGAGGGAGATGCACAAGAATGCCCTAACTTGCAGATAGTATCTATTTGACCTACCTTCGATGGCTTGATGATCAGAACTCGAATAGAGGAAGATAAAGAAATCTGATAAAAGAAACAAGTGTAAATTGCTGCAATTTGGTGAACTTTACCTACACTTACGGATGCAGTAGCTCAAAATACCAACCAAGAGGGGAAAAATCTTCACACCAAGAATCAAACATATCCCCTCTGTACATAGGATTGATAGGGATGGGCAACTTAGACATTGGCTACCCAAAATGAGGGGGCTTTAAAGGCACAAAATGGCTGGCTTACAAGTTTTCAAGAGGGAGATTAGTTTCAGAGTGTGGGGTAAGGTAGAATCCCCACCCAAAAGTTTTCATCTTGTCTAGATGGATCTGGTGAAAGGAGATGGGGATAAAATTCTTATGATTCAATAGTAAACAACTGTTATCATGACTAATTACGATTGTCACAACTGTAAAGGTAGATGTTTTGTAACAAAACCAGGGGAGT
>NW_006408657.1:6498143-6501043 GCF_000296735.1 Chrysochloris asiatica
CCCCCCCCCCCCCCCCCCAAAAAAAAAAATCAGTTTCTGCTGGGCAGCTAATTATTATTATGGCCCTTCTAGCCAAATATCTCCATTTTGTGATATATAGTAAATTCTCTCCTAGGATTATGGACCCATTTTTAAATGAGTTGTTACGGAGTAAAGATTTAGGTGTGACACTGTGGGATAATGTGCTGGACTGCAATGTCAGTTTGAACCACAAGGTCAGTGGTTTAAACTCACCAGCCGCTCCTTGAAAACCATATACAGGATCACTATGGGTCGGAACCGACTGAACGGCACTTGACAACCACCACAAGGAGTCCTGGTGTGGAGCTGTGGTCTAATGTACTAGACCATAAAGTCGATTTGAACCACAAGGTTAGTGGTTCAAAGTCACCAGCTACTTCTTGGAAACCCTATAAACGGTCGCTATGAGTCAAAACTGACTCAGTGGCACTTGGGGGTCTCTATGAGTCAGAATTCACTCATAACAGCAACAACAAGGAGTTGAAGCTACAGCGGATGTAAGTACTAAGAATTCCCCCACCTTACTAGTGACTCAAGTCACCACCCTTAGTTTCTCCCGGGGGCATGGTCTGACTCCAACTGATAAGATTGCTTTGGGAACGCATGCTTCTCTTGCCCTGGCTCTTGCATTTGGATCATGACATCTCACCTGGATTCATCAGCTCCCACAGCCTTTGTCTCTGCTGATTCGGTATCCTGAGACGCCATAGATGAAACGGTTCCTCCAGACTGATCTCAGAAGTACAGATTTGCTATTTACCAGCATCCATCATTTCATGTGCCATTCCTTTTGACAACTGTGAGTTTTGTAGAATGATGCAGCGTGTTGTAGAACTCTGGGACTTGAGGGAAGTGGGGTGTAGTGATTGTTATCAAAGACTATGGAGGGGCAGAACATGTTGGAAAAGTCAAACAGTTGGGATATTTTAAATCTCCAACTCATAGTTACTAGCCTTGTGTTGATTTTTATAAAAGAAATGATTCTTACAGCTGCCTTGAGTCAATTCTGATGCACGGTGACCCCACGTGTGTCAGAGTAGAATTATTCCATAGGGTTTTCATGATTTCCTTCAGGAAGCAGATTGCAGGTTTGTCTTCTGAGGCACCTCTGGGTAGATTCGAACCATCCACCTTTCTGTTATTAAGGCAGCCCCGGACTTATGCCACATTCAAATTACGATAACCACACGTATAACCATCTATTTTGTTTGTTTCACATTTATTCAATGGTGTTGTTGTTCAGTGCCGTTGAGTCAGTTTTGACTCATAGCAACCCTTTTCATGGTTTCCAAGGAGTGGCTAGTGGGTTTGAACTGACGCCTGTGATTAGCAGTCAAGTGCTTATTCTTGAGCTCCTCATCACAACTCCTTTAATCATTAGTGTTAGGGGTGATGGTTATGTGCGATGGGGTTGGTTCCAAATAATAATGACCCTGTATAGGGTTTCTGAGGCTGTAAATCTTCACAGGAGCAGAAAGCCTCATTTTTCTTCCATGGATAGTTTCGAACTGCTGACCCCAAGGTCAGCATCTCAACTCGAAATCCCTAAATTACCAGAACTCCTTAATCATTAGTAGTATATATTTATTAAAATATATCTGTAAGTGTATATATAATGTTTCCAAGCCCCAAAGACAAATAGCAACCCAATTTATACAGATACTATTAGTAAAAGACCATGACAAGGAAAACTAAAATAAATATATCAGAACTAATTTATGACAAAGTCGTAGGAATGGGATGCCTTTGTAAGTCAGAAACCACCTGCAATCACTTGCTTAGCTTTTGCACCACTCAGGGATGTCCTAATTCTTTACATATGCTTCTAAATAATTGACAGACATGTATTTTAAAAGGCATATAGAACTGAGATCTTTGGTGAGTCTTCTCCTTTCTACTCTGCCCTGCTCTCTAAATCTGTAAGTTAGCATCTGTGTATCTGTTAGAGCTCACTACCACAGTGCTTAGGAGAATAAACTCATCTGTCAGTCAGTCTGACAGCAACTGTTTATTGAGCATCCAGGAGGTACATAACCCACAGAGGAGATCAGAGTAAATAACAAAAATCAAACTAAATTCCTTTTGCCAAAATGAGTGGAAGCAACAGGGTCCTCTTTAAGGAAGAACAAATTTAAGTTGATCTCATTTTTAAAGATATTTTGGGAATAACAAATTCAAAAGATTTTGTCAAGCATTATTCCTTTTTAGAAATCACATTAACTTTAAAAGAAAGAGAGTGCATTCGATTTCAGTTTATTTCAGGTTTCTCAAGTTATGAGTTTATGCAATGTGTTTTTGCATTCTATAAAAGCTCTTGAAAAATTCTGTTAAAAGCTCTTTTTTAGAAAGAAATCAAACATTTTAGCAGAAATGAACACCAAAATGTTGGCTTTAATAAAATATAAATATACTTCTTTTAATTTCCAAGTAGCCTTTGTCTCTTATAATAAGGGAATCAAAATTTGGGGTTTGCTTTTGGAGGGAGTTGTTTTGCTTTTGTTTTCTGATCACAGTGTTTGAACTTAGCTTCCCTGGCATAGATATATAGTTCTGCATGAAATTTATCTGCTCAGTAACTTTTGAAATGAGTCCTAATTCATACAATTGTATTCTCCATTAGTCTGAGGGTAGAGGAACCCTGATGGCACAACAGTTAAGCACTTAGGTATTAACAGAAAGGTTGGGAGTTTGAACCTGCCCAGCAACTCCATAGGACTAAGACCTGCTAATCTGGTCCCATAAAGATTACAATCTTGAAAACTCTATGGGCCAGTTCTACTCTGTCACCATGGGTTGCCTTGAGTCCAAATCAACTTGATGACACCGAACAACAATAGTTCATTTGTGGGTGGCCTATATGTTTTACTTTTTTTTTTTTT
>NW_006408657.1:6505873-6512134 GCF_000296735.1 Chrysochloris asiatica
TTAACAACAACAATATTGTAAGAAGTCAAGAAAATGTTTTCAAAGTACAAGAAACATTCTTTGATGGTTACCAGGGATGGGATGAGAAAGGAGGGAATGTTATTGAGTAAAAGTTAGACAAATGTTAACTTGGGTGAACAGGAAGGAAAAAAATGATTGCCTTGTTTAATTTGTGGCTCCTGTTAATTATGTAATTGTTATATTTTGCTTTGGTATTAGAATGATTATCATATTCTTTTTCCCAACTAGATATGTCCTTTTAAGCCTCCTAAACTTTTCTGGACAAACTTGTATTATAAGTATGTAACTTAACAAGCAGAAAACTTTTAAGTAATTACTTCTATCAGACTATTATGCACAAATATCTTCTATTCCATTGGAAGACTACACCTGCCAAAGTGCCTAAAATATTCATGCCAGGTGTTCAAGTCACACTTTCTTTTGTGATGGACACAAATGAACTACTTCTTGTTCTTATTTAGCTCCTCGTTTTTAGGATTTCATGAAAATTATTTTATTTCATATTAAGGAGCTATTACATAAAGCATATCACTATTACTTGCATTCACATATTGTCTTGCATGAATTTCAGGGTCTCTGACAGAGACTTGACAATAAAGTTAATTTCTGGGGAATACTAGGCAAGCATGTTAACCTTATTAGAAATGTCCTCACAAGTCAACACTTATGGTCACTACTCTTGCAAATGCCCCATTGTTTCAGCTGTCTATTTGCTGTGACCCTCCCCCACCATAATTAGTGAATTAAAACAATTCCAGTCACTTCTTATTATTAGATCTTCATGATTTGAGGTTCTGACTGGCTTCAGATAGGCAGTTCTTGATTGGAATCTTTATGCCATCAGACATTAGCAGGGACTGGAGTAACTGCTGAAAATTTAAAACACACAGAACTGGTGGGTGATGCTGTCTGTATGCTGGGAACTCAGAGGAGGGTATGATCTGGGACACTTACATATGGCACCCTCACGTGGCCTGGGCTTTGTCACAGCATGGTGACTGAGTTCCCAGGGTGAGCATGTTAAGAGAATGAGTCCGGAGGAAGCTTCATTGCCTTTTCAAACCTAGCCTCAGAAGTCATTCTGACCACATTTTAATAGTTAGAAGATAGTTAATAAGGCAAGCCCATATTCAAGAGTAGGGGAATACAATTTTGAATTTAATGGGAAAGATGTCAAAGAATTTGTGACCACGCTTTCAAAACATCCCACACCTTTTGTTCTCTATTGTTGATTCTTATTAGTTTCAGATGGTTACCTTTTCCTTTCTAAGTTCCCTACACTCAAGGACGGTGCCTTCCACTGAACCTATATCAGTCTACAACTTGGCATCGTGGTATGAAGTGAGGGAGATGCACAAGAATGCCCTAACTTGCAGATAGTATCTATTTGACCTACCTTCGATGGCTTGATGATCAGAACTCGAATAGAGGAAGATAAAGAAATCTGATAAAAGAAACAAGTGTAAATTGCTGCAATTTGGTGAACTTTACCTACACTTACGGATGCAGTAGCTCAAAATACCAACCAAGAGGGGAAAAATCTTCACACCAAGAATCAAACATATCCCCTCTGTACATAGGATTGATAGGGATGGGCAACTTAGACATTGGCTACCCAAAATGAGGGGGCTTTAAAGGCACAAAATGGCTGGCTTACAAGTTTTCAAGAGGGAGATTAGTTTCAGAGTGTGGGGTAAGGTAGAATCCCCACCCAAAAGTTTTCATCTTGTCTAGATGGATCTGGTGAAAGGAGATGGGGATAAAATTCTTATGATTCAATAGTAAACAACTGTTATCATGACTAATTACGATTGTCACAACTGTAAAGGTAGATGTTTTGTAACAAAACCAGGGGAGTCGTTAGTCTTACATTCCAGGAACAGAGGACCCTGGACCATCAAGGGAGAAGAGCATGAGCAGATTGTGGGACCCTATCCAGAGAAGCAGTGACACCAGAGATGGAGACAGAGATGAGGACATGGAGAGAGGGAGCAGCTGAGGACTCAACACTCATGGAAGGAGAAAGACTGTGTGCTAGGGGCTAGGAAGCAGGTTTGCAGAATGTACCCTTGGGTTGTTTAAATGATTATGTATTCCTAAGTGGTTTTGTGCGCATCAAAAGACAAAACAAAAACCCAGAGGGAATAGAAGCAAATACTGTTGAGTGATGGTGCATGGAGGGAATTGTAATCATTGAAATGATATGAAATACAATAGGATGTGTGCAAAACTGATGTTCTGTCATGTAAACTATCACTTAATGTGCAATAAAAGTTTTTTTTTTAAAAAATTGGCATCATGGCACAAAATTATGGCCAAGAACTCCATATCTTCTTGTTCTGTCTCAAAAGTTATATGCAGTATTTCTGGATTCCGTCTTTGTTGCTTTACACTTAAGAAGCAATAGGCCGTGCTCAGATTAATTAATAAAAGCTTTCAGTATTTGTTGTCAATGATACTGCAAAAATTTTAAGGCTTCTCTGGAATTGACAGGTACCTAGATTAAAACTTCTGCATATTTGGCATCATCATTTTTGTCCTTAGTTAACGCAGCAAAGCGAGTGAACCCCAGTGTGTCTGCTTGCCTTTGTGTGTCAGTCAAGAGTAGCACCTCATAGACTATTTGAAATTCCATCAGTTGCTGATGTGTCTGGTTGGCTAGGGTCAGATCAAAAGACTAATTTATTCATGACAAGGTTCCAAATATTGAAAGGTTTATGTGTTGTTGTAGGCATATGAGATCAGTGGAGAGAACCAAAGGATTGGCTTTCATGACCAAGCTTCCTAGAAATGACTGCCTGTAAATGTGCTTTCTACTCCTTGAAATTTGAAACATTGAAAACATTCCATAGTACAATCTTGCCATCAGTCAAAACAAGACTCAAAATGTTCCTATAGTTAAAGAATTATGGAAATGCTAATATTTATAGCATTTTTATTAAATGGATAGCTATGATGGAATACAGTGACTACATCGTGGGCTGTTTGTGTGCATGCGCAGCAAATAAGTTTAATGGAAATACAGCACATTTGCTGAATCATTACTATTGTATGGCATGTATGTATGTCATTTCCAAGTCAACATAACTTAATCTCTCAACTGATATTAAGTTACCTATTATCTTTGTTGTACAATTTAATGGTTTCTTTGAAGCAAGAGTGATCTTTAACCTTTGAGCTTCAAGTTTTTAAATCAGGTTGACATTTTACAAAATGGAACTTATTTTAGTTAAATTAAAATATCCAGTTTGAAAGACAATTCAACTTCTTTTGTTCAGCACAATTGTATGACATTTCCAACAGTGGAGAAACTTGTTAGTGTCTTTGAACTTTGAATGTATTTACAGGGGATTAAAAATACCATCACTTTACAGTCACATAACTGGCAAAATTTGTCATTGAAATGATTCATGAAGCAGGAAAACTTGGAATTTTAGCTATAAAGAATAGACACCAATTTTTGAAGATTTAGTATTTGTACTATATTAGGGGATATTTAGTATGGAAATATATTTAATAGTATACTTTGTATTATGTTAACATTTCTATTACATATCCTAGAGTATTTTAGGTGATGTATTAGAAATCTTTATTTCTCTGACCTGATTAGGTTTATAATTTATTTCTATCATTTTCCTCATACCACCTTCATAGTTCTAGAATGATTACAACAGAGAATTGCAAAGCAAGTGAATTAGGCTGTAGATTGGAAAACTAGAATTATTCATTGAAATGATCAGGAGCTACAGATTTTCAGTTAATCCAAAATATACATGCAAAACATATATTATCATCATCTGTTTTGCTCGTTAGCCCCTTAGGTACATAAACAGTTTTGTGCTCTACTACCCCTAAAGGCTGGCAGTTTGAACCCTCTCACTAGTACCATGGAAGAAAGGCCTGGGAATCTACTTCTGTAAAGTTTGTTGTCATGAAGTGTCATCGAGTCAGTTCTGATTCATAATGACCCTGTATAGGGTACAGATGAATTGATTCTGACTCTTGGTGACCCCGTTTTGTACAGAGTAGAAACTGCTTCATCAGGTTCCACTCTACCAAATGGGGTCATCACGAATCAGAATCAATTCTTCTGCAGCACGTTTGTATTAAGTAAACTTCCTGGAATGGAAAATCTTTGCATGGTGATGATATCTCTCACATGATTGTCAGTCAAAATGTCCCTTCAGCTACAGAAAAAATTCAGAGGTCTCCATCCACACCCCAGACACACGCCACGATGCATAATATCAGGAACCCTAGTGATTACCTGGTTGCTGTTTCACTCTCACAAATTGTCATCATCATGTCAATTTCTGTATCAATCAGTTCACCCTAAACTAAAAAGTTAATCTCTTTTGCTTTCCTCTGTAAACTACAATCAATCTAGTTTTTCACCAGACATCCATATGCCTGAGAGGTTGAGTGTAATCTGTTACGGAAGTCTTAGATCATCTTCATTCATATTCTAAATGGAATAATTCCACAGTCTTGTAAGTCCAGAATTGTCTTTAAAAAGAGTTTTCCAAATCTTAGCCTATGAAATTCCAGACTAATGAAGTACCCACTACTATCAAATTGAGTCTAACTCTTAGTGACCCAATAGAACAGGGCAGAACTGATCCATAGGTTTTCCAAGAGTGTTAATCTTTATGGGAGTGATGGTGGTGATGATTGTGTGCTGTGGAGTCGGTTCTGACTCACAGTGACCCTACATAGGCTTTCTGAGGCTGTAGATCTTTATGGGAGCAGAAAGCCTCATCTTTCTTTCATGGAATGGCAGGTATTTTTGAATTGCTGACCTTGAGGATAGCAGCCCAACTCATAAGCACTATGTTGCCCAAACTCTTTTTATGGGAGTAGATACCTTATATTTCTCCTGTGGAGTGGTTAATGAGTTTGAACCACTGACTTTGTGGTTAGAAGCCCAATGTTTAACCTACTGCCCCAACAGGGATCCCAATTTAGAGTTATTTCTGTCCCCACCCATGTAGGACTTTATGCTGTTACCTTATTTCTAAATGGCTCAAGAAAATAGAGCATAGTGGAAACAAGGTAAATGATGCCCATTTTCTGGCTGTGAAAAGATTGGGAGAAGTCATGGAAGAGAAAGAAGGAAGCAGTCACAATTTTTTTTTCACTTGCACTTTGAGGAATAGAAAGGAGGTATCAAGACTGAAAGCAATGAACTCCTTTTTTGTCTTTTAATGGTATCCTTACTTGAAAAGATATAAAACTGTCTATTGCTTTCAGTTTTTATTGAGAGAACTAGGAAAAGGTCACTTCCAGGGCTTCCATTCGTCCACTGTTATGGACAGAACTGTGTCCCCCCGCAAAAGATATATTGACGTCCGAGCTCCTATACCTGTGAATGTGACCTCATTTTGAAATATGGTCTTTGAAAATGTTATGAGTTGAGGTAAGGAGTAGGGTGCTAATCTCTTCTTACTAGTGTTTCATAAAGGGAGAGAAAATATGCTGTCTTAGACTGGGGTCTCAAGAGAAATAAAACCAACATTATATAGTGGTTACGAATCGGGCTGCGAACCACAAGGTCAGCAGTTCGAGACCTAGGTACAACTGAGCCCATGGACAAGGACATAGCCACAGAGGGCTAGAGCTGAGAGTGAAGCATCCAGCTGATATGAAATGAGAAGAAGCACACAAGAACACCAAAAGTTGCAGATAGTACCCATTTGACCCAGCCTCGATGGCTTGATAATCAGAACCCGACTAGAGGAAGATAAAAGAACAAAAAAAATTTTGATAAAGGAAATGAGGATAAATTGTTACAATTTGATGAACTTGACCTATACTCATGGAGGTAATAACTCTAAATACCAATAGAGAGGGAAGGAGTCTTCACATAAAGTATCAAGGCTATCCCCTCTGTACACAGGGTAGGTAGGAATGGGCAACTCAGACATTAGCTACCTAAAATGAGGGGGCGATAAAGGCACAAAGTGACTGGCTTACAAGGTTTCAAGGGGGAGTTTAGTTTAATAGTGTGTGTGTGGGGGGAAGAGTCCCCACTGAATATTTTTCATTTTGTCTAGATGGGTCTGGTTAAAAGAGATGGGGATAAGATTCTTAAGATTCAATAGAGAGTAATTGTTATCATGACTAATTGCCACTGTCACAATTGTAAATGCAGAAGTTTTGTAACAAAAACAGGGGAGTAGTTAATCTTACAGTCCAGAAATAAAGGACCCTAGGACCACCTAGGGAGAAGAGCACAAGCAG
>NW_006408657.1:6513064-6543179 GCF_000296735.1 Chrysochloris asiatica
GTAGCATATGATCAAGAGCCAATGATAATGATGGAAGATGTCCAAGATATACCAAGATGCAAAGAACAAGGATTCAGGAATTGGTGGAATACAAATCGAAATCTTTCAACAAGCTGATGCAGCACTGGAAGCACTTACTCATCTATGCCAAAAAATATTGGAATACAACTACCTGGTCAATTGATTGGAATAAATCCATATTTGTGCCCATTCCATTGAGAGGTGGCCCCACGGATTGTGGAAATCATCACACAGAATCATTAATATCACACGAAAGTAAAATTTGTGCTAAAGATAATTTTAAAATGTCTGCAACATTATGTTAGCATGGAACTGCCAGAGGCTCAAGTCAAATTCAGATGAGGACATGGAGCAAGGGATATCATTGCTGATATCAGATGGATCTTGGCTGAAAGCAGAGAAAACCAGAAAGATGTTTACCTGTGATTTACTGACTACACAAAGGCTATAGATTGTGTAGCTCATTAAAAGCTATGACCAACATTTCAGAGAATGAGTATTCTGGAACACTTAATTGTGCTCATGAAGAACCTGCACATAGACAAGAAGCAGCTGTTTGAACAGAACAAAGGGACACTGAATGGTTTAAAATTAGGAAAGATGTGCACCAGGGTTGTATTCTTTCACCATACTTATTCAATCTGTATGCTGATCATATAATCCGAGAAGCTGAATTTTATGAATAAGAAGATGGCATCAAGATTGCAAGAAACTCATTAACAATTGCAATGTTCAGATGATATAACTTTGCTTGTTGAAAGCAAAGAGGAGTTACAATACTTACTGATGAAGATCAAAACCCACAGCCTTCAGTATGGGTTGCTCCTTTGTGTAAAGACAAGAATGATCCTCAATACTGGACCAATAAATAACATCAAGAAAAATGGAAAAGATATTGAGGTTGTCAAAGACTTCATTTTGCTCAGCTCAACCATCAACCTCCATGGAAGGAACAGTCAAGAAATCACACGATGAATAATACATTGTTTTAGGCAAATATGCTGCATAAGACCTCTTTAAAGTGATCAAAGACAAAGATGTCAATTTGAGGATTAAGGTGCACCTGACCCAAACCGTGGTATTTTCAAAAGCCTCATATGCATGTGAAAACTGGACAATGAGTAAGGAAGATTTGAAGAACAATTGAAGCATTTAAGTTACAGTGTTGGAGGAGAATACTATAAGTGCCATGGACTACCAGAAGATCAAACAGATCTGTGTTGGAAGAAGTGCATCCAGAATGCTCATTAAAAGCCAGGATGGCTAGATTTTGTCTCTCATACTTCAGACATATTATAATGAGGGACCAGTCCCTGGAGAAGCATACCATGCTTGGTGAAGTGGAGGGTCAGTGAGAAAGAGGAAGACCCCCAATGAGATGGATCGGCACAGTGGCAACAGCAATGGGCTCAAGTGTGGCAACAATTGTGAAGTTGGCCCAGGACTGGGCAGTGTTTTTTTCTGTTATGTTGAGTCAAATCAACAATGACAACAACCTAACCTGAAACTCTTCTTTTCTAACAGTTTTTACCCTTCTAAGACCAGTTCTTTCATTCTGAATGATTTTTCTGTCTTGTGTTGTTTTCAGTGGTGTTGAACTTTCTATGATCAATGTCATCGTTTAAGCCCAACTCTTATCACTTCATGTAGAAGCTATTCCAGTATTTTTCTTATTAGCCTCCAGAGTCTCTGATTTATAACTCATTTTAAAAATACACTTCTAATTTTTGTTGTAGTTGTTAAGTACAATCAAGTCAGTTCAGACTCATAGTGACCCTGTACATGGTTTCCAAGGAGCAGCTGGTGAGTTTGAACCACTGACCTTGTGGTTCAAACCAACCTTGTGGTCTAGTGCTTTATCCTACAGCACCACACCAAGACTCACTTCTAGATTTACTTTCCTAAAATACCTCAGCAAGAATGTCACTTGTTTGTTTTTAAAAAGCCAAACACATAAAATATATCTACGTCCTTTTAGCCTATGGTCAAAATTCTCCCACAGAGCATTTCTTCTTGCTATTCTGGTCAGACTTTAGTACTCATTCCATGATACTACAGTGGTTTTATTGCATCCATTTCTATTCCATGTGTAGAATTCAGTCCCCATAATTCTTTATTAATAACTATCTATTTTTAAGACAGAATTCTGGTGTGGTGCTGGAGGATAAGCAATTGACGGCAAGGTCAATTTGAATTGCAAGGTTGACGGTTCAAACTCACCAGTCACTCCTCGGAAACCCTGTATAAGTTTGCTAGGAGTCAGAACCGACTCAATTACATTTAACAACAACACATTTTTAAGACTGGTTGGAATTCTGCACCAAATTCATGTTCCTGATCTCCTTAAGTCTTGTTGCTATATGCTTAGTTTGTGTCACCATTATCACATAACATTATTTCATACACTGTTATATATAACTTAATTTGTTTTCATTTCTTTCTGATCATATTGTTGGAGGAGACTGATTTGGTCATAACAATACAATTGACACCTAGAAGAAAAAAATACCTAGGAATACATTTAAACAAGGAGATGAAAGATTTATGCATTGGAAACTATTATATATTGTTAAAAGACATTAAAGAAGACCTAAATAAATTGAAAGATATTCTGTGTTCATGGCCTGGAAAGCTAAATATTGTTAAGATGTCAATATTACCAGTCTCAATTATCTAGTGTTGCTGTAACACAAATATCACAAATGAGTGACTTTAAAGGACTAAAATTTACCTTCTCACAACTCAGGAAGTTGTGTCCGAATGAGGGCATAGCTCTCAGAGGAGATCCTTCCTTATTCAGTTCAGCTGCTTGTAGTTGACAGCAATCTTTGTAGCTGCATGTATCTCTGTAGTCTGGCTGCTTCTCCCTGTGTGCCTCTGTGTCCGTTCAGCTGTTGGTATAATGCAGTTGTTGTTAAGTGCCATTGAGTCAGTTCAAACCCATACCTACCCTGTATAGGGTTTCCAAGGAGTGGCTGGTGAGCTTGAACCACCAACTTTGTTGTTCAAACAACTTTGCAGTCCAGCACATTAACCCACAGCATCACACCAGGACTCCTATAATGCAGTTGTGATTAGATTTATAACCTATCTTAGTAGTTGTTGCTGTTGTGAAGTGCCGTTGAGTTGGTTCTGACCCATAGCAACCATGTATAGGGTTTCCAAGGAGCAGCTGGTGAGCTTGAACCTTGCAGTTCAAATGACTTTGCAGTCTGACGCATTAGCCCACAGCACCACACCAGGACTCCTAGTAGGGTACCACTTAATTAGTATAACAGAAGTTCTATTAATAAACATGATCATATTTACTAGCATAAGGGTCAGAATTTTAATACATATTTTGGGGGACATAATTCAATTCATAATGCTACTCAAAGCAATTTTTAGATTCAATGCAATTCTTTACAAAAACAGAAAAGCTAATCCTAAAATTTATATGGAATTGCAAGGGACTCTGAATAGCCAAAGCAATCTTGAGAAAGAAAAACAAAGTAGTAGGACTCATACTTCTTGACCTCAAAACATACCGCACAGCTTTTGTAATCAATATAGTCTGGTATTATAAAAGACCTATGTTGTTGTTGTTGCTGTGATGTGCCATGGAGTCAGTTCCGACTCACAGCAACCCTGTACAGCATTTCAGAGGCTGTAAATCTTTACAGGAGCAGAAAGCCTCATCTTTCTCCCATGTAACAGCTGGTAGTTTCGAACTGCTGACTGTGAGGTTCGCAGCCCGATTCGTAACCACTACGCTACCAGAGCTCCTGAAAGTCCATAAATGAACCCAATTGATTTTTGACAAGGAATCTACATCCAACCAATGGGGAGAAGTCTCATAAAAAAAATAGTGCTGAGTCAATTGGATCTCCATACGCTAAAGACCATATATGAAAATTAACTAAAAGTGGATCAGAGAGCTAACTATAAGGACTAAGACCATAAATTGTAAAGAACAAAACACAAGAGTAATGCTTTGGGACTTAGTTTTTATAAAGTGAAATCTTAGATATGATACCAAAAGCATCATCAACAAGATATATTGTTGTTCTTGTTAGGTGCCATCAACTAATGAGTTGGTATCGACTCATAGCGACCCTATTCACAACAAAACAAAACACTACCTGGTCCTGGGCCAATCTCACAATTGCTGACACGCTTGAGCCCATTGATGCTGCCATTTTGCCAATCCATCTTAATGGGGGGTCTTCATCTTTTTCTCTGAGCCTCCACCTTACCAAACATGATATCCTTCTTCAGTGACTGGTCCCTCCTGACAACATGTCCAAAGTATGAGAGACGAAGTTTGGCCATCCTGGTCTCCAAGGAGCACTCTGGCTGCACTTCTTCTAACATAGATCTGTTGGTTCTTTTGGCAGTCTATGGCACTTTCAATATTCTCCTCCAACACCATAACTCAAAAGCATCAATTTTTCTATGGTCTTCCTTATTCACTGTCCAACTTTCACATGCATATTATATAAGGTTATTGAAAATACCATGGCTTGGATCAGGCGCACCTTAGTCCTCAAGCTGACATCTTTGCTCTTCAACACTTGAAAAAGGTCTTGTGCAGCAGATTTGCCTAATGGAATACGTTGTTGGATTTCTTGACTGCTACTTCCATGACTGTTGATAGTTGATCCAAGAAGAATGAAGTCCTTGACAACTTCAATCTTTTCTCAGTTGATAAGAATGTAGTTTATTGGTCCAGTGGTGAGGATTTTTGTTTTCTTTATGTTGAGATGTAATCCATAACGAAGGCTGGGCTCTTTGATCTTCATTAGTAAGTAGTTTAAATCCTCTTCACTTTCAGTAAGCGAGGTTGTATCATCTGCATATCACAGGTTGTTAATGAGTCTTCCCCCATCCTGATGCCACGTTTTTCTTCATATAACCCAGCTTATTGGATTATTTGCTCAGTGTACAGATTGAATAAATATGGTGAAAGAATACAACCCTGTCACATACCTTTCTTAATTTTAAACCATTCAGTGTTCCCATGTTCTGTTCGAACAACTGCCTCTTGGTACATGTACAGATTCCTCATGAGCACAATTAAGTGTTCTGGAATACTCATACTTCACAATGTTGTCCATAGCTTGTCATGATCCACACAATCAGAAGCCTTTGCATAGTCAATAAAGCACAGGTAAACATCTTTCTGATATTTTCTGCTTTCAGTCAAGATCCATCGGATACCAGCAATGATATCCCTCCCTCGTTTCATGTCCTCTTCTGAATCTGCCTTGAACGTCTGGAAGTTCTCTGTCAGTGTATGCTTGCAGCCAATTCTGTTTTACCTTTAGTAAAATTTTACTTGCATGGGTCACCTCACTTTGGAATGGGCTCAAATACAGATCTTCTCCAATCAGTTGGCCAGGTAGCTGTCTTCCAAATTTCTTGGCAGAGATGAGTGAGTGCCTCCAGTGCTGCCTCACTTTCTTGGAAGATTTCAATTTTTATTCCATCAATTTCTGGTGCCTTGTTCTTTGCCCATTCCTTCAATTCCTTGGACTTTTCCTTCAGTATCATTGGCTCTTGATCATATGTGACCTCTTGAAATGGTTGAACTGTTATGGGATCCACTCTGAAAGAATCAGCCAAGTGGGTTATAACATATGAGACGGCAATTCAAATTGTATGTAGATGCAAAAGGTTTGAAAGCAGGGACTCAAACTAATACTTAAACAAAAAATATTTATTACAACATTATTCATAATAGCCAAAAGAATGCAAGTGTCCATCAACAATGAATGGGTAAAACGTGTAGTATGCATGCAATTTACCTCTCATACTGTGGTGGTTTTGTGGGTTGCTGTGATTCTGGAAGCTATACAATTAGTACTTTACATTAAAGTAGAGTCATTCATGGTGGACAGGTTCCAGCTGAGCTTCCAGACTGAGACAGACTATAAAGAAGGAGAGGTGGACTACTTCAGAATGTTAGCCACTGAAAACTTTATGAATATCAGAAGAAAATTGTCAGATATAATGTCAAAAGATGAGTCCCTCAGGTTAGAAGACACTCAAAATACGACTGAGGAAGAGCTGACTCCTAAAAGTAGAGCTGTCCATGATATCATGAATGCAGCAAAACTTTTGGAACATTCATTTGCTGATGCAGCACAACTCAAAATGAGGAGAAACAGTTGCAAACATCCAACACTTGGCTTACAAGTCAAAATTTTCCATTCTGAGATGTATTGTAAATCCTAGCCTCTACCTGTAGTTAGAGTCCTAGTGTGGCACTGTGGGCTAATGCACTCAATTGCAAAGTTGGTTTGAACCAAGGTCAGCGGTTCAAAGTCACCAGTCACTCCGTGGAAACCCTATGCAATGTCGCTATGGGTTGGAAATGATTCAACAACACTTAACAACAACATATCTGTGATTATGGACCCATTTTGAAGTGACTTGTTAATGAGACAAGACTAAGGTGGAACTAAGGGAGTGCAGTAACTCCATATCATAAGCACTGCATTGCAAACCACAAAGTCTGTGGGTCTAGCCCACCAGACTGCAGGAGAAAGATGAGGTTTTTTGATTCCTCAAAGATTAAAAGCTTCAGAAATCCTATGCAGGGTCACTATGAGTAGGAAACGATTAACCACAACAAGGTGTAAGATTATGGTGAACTAAGGAGAAAGATGAGGCTTTCTGCTCCCATAAAGATTTACACCCTCGGAAACCCTGTACAGGGTCGCTATGGGTCTGAACTGACTCAACGGCATTTAACAACAACAAGGATGGAACTAAGGGTTAAGGATGGCCCCATTTTACTAGAGAGTGTGACTCAAGTCACCACCCTTAGATTTCCTTTGGGGCATGGTCTGAGTCCAATTTATAGTACTGCTTTGACAGTTTGCTCTGCTGTCCTGGATCTTGCATCTGGCTCATTACATCTGACCTCCAGTTCATGGGACTGTCAGACCTGATTCACCAGCTCCTGTAGCCTTGTGCATCAGCAACCACTGTGGAGACTATGTGGGAGAGAAGAATCCTCCCAACTGATCTCTGCACTACGAATTTGGGACTTGCCAGCCTCCACAATTGCCTGAGTCATTTCTTTTGACAGTTGTGAGTTCTGTGAAACTTTGCAGCGTGTTGCAGAACACTGGGACATGAGCGAGGAGAGGAGTGGTGATTGATACCAAAGATAACAGAGTGTTGTAACATGGTGGGAAAGTCAGACATTTGGGATATCTGTAACCTCTACCTCATAGGGACTAGCCTCATGCTGATTTTTTAAAAAGAAATTATTCATGTAGCAGTACTGAGGGTTTTTTTTTTTCCTTGTTGTTAAGTGCTGTCATGTCAGTTCTGATTCATGGTGACCCAGTATAGGGTTTGCACGGAGTGGCTAACTTGACTTTGTGGTTCAACCTGACTTTGTAGTCCGGCATCTATTATACAAAGACAGATGACGAAAAAAAAAAAAAAAAAGGAAAATTTGATAGGGGTGATTGTTATGCAACATGGTGAACTCAATTCATGTCTCTGTATTGTACTTGAAGACACAGTTAAAATGACAAACGTTTTGTTATAGATATTTCACCATAATAAACATTAAAAAAAAAAAAAAAAAAAGCTTAAAATCTCTATTCTAGGTTTCCCAGTCTACAGTCTTAATTCCTTGGTTCAAAATTTAGTCTTCCATTTTCTCATCCAAATTTGCCCTTTATATTTCAGTCACTCAAGTATGTTGTTTAGTGCCATAGAGTCAGTTCCAACGCATAGACTCTGTAAAAGGTTCCCAAAGAGTGGCTGGTGTGTTTCAACCACTGACCTTGCAATTAGCAGTCTAGTGCTTATCCTACAGCGCCACGCCAGTAGAGCTATAGAAAATGAAAAGTAGTGGATGTTTAAATAACTAAGTTATATACTTAGCAACAAATAACTGAGTTATATATTCAGCAACAACTCCTTCTAGGAAGGATTCTGCTTAATCAGAAATCTCTGCTAACTTGTGATCTGCTTTGATACTATTGAAATTTCATTCTCTACTTCACAGTGCAGTCTCCCCTAAATCGGAGTTCTTATGCATCATTGAACCTCATCACAAAGAATTGTTGCTCATTCTGCTGGCTGTAACCCAGTTCCTTTCGTAATTTTTCTTCAGTGATCTGTAATGAATAATAAAGTGTGTTCTCTTTGCTCCCCAACTCCCACACATCCCCACCTACCCAGCTTCTGTTCCAAAACCAAAAAATAAACCTATAGACACTTTTAAACATCTCATGGTGGATTTTATTTAGAATTCTATACCAAGATCTTAACATATGGATAATTACTTATAAATAAGCTCCAATGCCAAAATTGGTCATTTCTCTGAAAGCAGGTCAGAAAGTCCCTTTCCCTTTGTATAATTATTTGGCATCATATAAATATTATTTTACACCTGAAATAAAATTATTCAAAGCATTGTGGGTTTGGATTGTTGAAATTCTAAAAGTTTTCCAAAAGGAAAGGGTGTGCTCCCTCCAACATGTCAAGCAATAAAATGCGATGGGATTTACCATGAGTCAGGAAGTTTGAATGAGCTGGTTGTTGTTAAGTGCTGTCGAGTCGGTACCTACTCATAGTGACCCTGTATAGGGTTTCCGAGGAGCAGCTGGTGAGCTTGAACTGCTGACCTTGTGGTTCAAACCAACTTTGCAGTTCAGCACATTAACTCACAGTGCCACACCAGGACTCCTTGAATGAGCTATGGGAGCAGAAAATATATAATCCTCAGATGTTCAAAGACTTGAGCCACAGAATCGAGGAAAAAGAAGTAGGAAAGTTTGATTTTCACTGAAGACAGAGAAGTATTAAGGAAGAAATTAAGGTCATTTTTCTAAATAGTACTCAAGCATGGATGAGAACCTATTATTCTTGTTAGGTGCCAAAGATTAGGTACCAACTCATAGCGCCCCTGGTCCTGGCCAACCTCACAATTGTTGCTATACCTGAGGTCATTGCTTCTGCCACTGTGCTAATCCGTCTCATTGGAGGTCTTCCTCCTTTTCTCCGACCCTCCACTTTACCAAACATAATATCCTTCTCCAGTGACTGGTCTCTCCTGACAACACGTCCGAAGTATGAGAGACGAAGTCTGGCCACCCTGGTTTCCAAGGAGCACTCTGACTGTACATCTTCCAACACAGCTCTATTTGTTCTTTTGGCAGTCCATGGTACTTTCAATATTCTCCTCTAACACCATAACTCAGATGCATCAATTCGTCTATGGTCTTCCTGATTCACTGTCCAACTTTCACATGCATATGAGGTTATTGAAAATACCATGGTTTGCGTCATGCGCACATTAGACCTCAAGCTGACATCTTTGCTCTTCAACACTATAAGAGTTCTTGTGCAGGCAGATTTGTCTAATGCAATACATCACTTGATTTTTAAGTTTATATTGTGAATTATGTGATCTTTTACATGGAAGAATATTAGCTTTACATTCATCCTATCTTATTTTGTTTCATTGCAATGATTAAAATCCCCTGCATGCAACATCAAACAATCAAAAATCAAACAGACTGCCCTCTGGCCTTCAGCACACAGCCCTTCTCCCTCCCATCTCTCCACATCATCATCTCTGCCTCCATCTCTGGCGTCACTGCTTCTCTGGATAGGGTCCTGCACTCTGCTTTTCTTCCTTGATGGTCCCAGGGACCTCTGCTCCTGGACTGCAAAATCAACCACTCCCCTCCTTTTGTTACAAAACATCTACCTTTACCTTTCCAACACTCATAGTCAGTCCTGATAGCAATCATTCACTATTGAACCACCAGAGTCTTATCGCCATCTCCTTTCATCAGCCCCATCCAGACAGGTTGGAAACCACTCAGTGGAAAGTCTACCTTTCCCCCACACCCTCTGGAACTATGCTCCCTATTGAAAGCTTGTAAGCCAGTCACTTCTTGCCTTTGTAGCCCCCCATTTTGGGTAGCCAATGTCTAAGTTGCCCATCCTTGCCGACCCTGTGTACCAATGGGGTGGGAATGATCTTCACTGTAAAGATCTCTTCCTTCCTTTGACGTACTGCATCCACAAGCATAAGTCAAGTTCATCAAATTGTAGGGGATTACTCTTTTTTTCCTCTTTTTTCTTCCTCTAGTCGAGTTCTGATCATCCAGTCATTAAAGCCAGGTCAAGTGGGTACTATCTGCAAATATGGGTGTTCTTGTGCATCTCCCTTCACTTCATATCAGCTGGATGCTTCACACATCCTCTGTGACCATGTCCCTGTCCCTGGGCCCAGGTGTCCCCAGGTCTTGTCATACTGCTGGCCAACCAGGTCTCAATCCAGGTTAACAGGTGTCTATTGAATGTGGTCTGACTTAGTTCACAACTTCATTGTTGTTTTGCCCCCACTTCCCCTTATTGGTGACCAACATGGTCAGCAGAAAGACCCCATGCCTGCTCATGTATTCCCCTTGAGTTTTAGTCTTGGAAGGGGGTTTTCCCTGAGGGGACATGACCACTTTTCCTTGATGTCTCCTGGGGGAACAACTTGCTTGCTCTTGTAGTAGTCAATCAGACTGCCATTATTGTTTGTTTTGTTTTGTTTTTTTTTTTCTTGCTGGTCTTTATTTCAAGAAGTATCTTCTGTTTTTCTAGCCACTCCAGGCTGGTCTGCTTGTCCTTTCAAGTGAACATTTTCCACCTCAGAAGATTCTGGATAGGGATCAGGATTCCACCTATGGTCTTATGCAATGCAAAGGCTCTACAGGAAGCCTTTTTCACTGGGCACATTCTAGCCCCAATTCAGGTAATCCAATCAGTTATAGACTGAAGACAGACTTACAAGGTTTGTATGGTGATGTTTCTGGCTATTCCTTTCTCTCCCCCTCAAGTGTCTATTTTACAATAGTAGGTAAGGGAAACTGAGATTCAAAAGACAGCCAAGCACCTTAACATTATTTCCCCACTTTTATCCATTCTAACCATGCCTCAATCCTTGTATCCCAGAGCCCTGTTTTTCCAAGATTGTGCTTACATCGTTATTTATCTGTCCCATTTAGCCCATGCAAACCTGCCTAATTTTTCTCCAGTCCTTGTTCTTCCTTTCCCCTCCCCCTTCTAGTGTATTGCCTCCGTCCCTCCCCCCCCCCCCCACTCCCAGCACCCAAACTATCCAGTGTCTATTCCCTACCCTGTGCTCCACCTTCCCCTCCCTCCCCTCATCCCATCCCCCACATCCCAGTTGTTGTTGTTGTCATGTGCTGTGGAGTCGGTTCCAACTCATAGAGACCTTGTACAGGTTTTCCGAGGCTGTAAATCTTTACGGGAGCAGAAAGCCTCATCTTTCTCTCACGGAACAGCTGGTAGTTTCGAACTGCTGACTTTGTAGTTCACAGCTCAATTTGTAACTACTACCTACCAGAGCTCCTTCACATCCCGGTAACCAGCAAATAATTTTCCCCTCTTTTAGTGTGGGAACTTTTTCATAATATTTTACAATAATGGTCCTATGCAGTATTTCTGCTTTTGTGACTGACTGATTTCACTCAGCATAATGTCCTCATGGTTTACCCATGTTATGCGGTGGTTTGCAGCTTCCTTATTATTCTTCAGGGTAGCATAATATTCCATTGTGTGTATATACCATGGTTTGTTTATCCATTCTTCAGTTGATGGGCACTTTTGCTGTCTCCAGCTTTTTGCTATTGTAAATTGTGCTGCTATGAACATTGGTGTGCGTATATTTACTCATGTTATGGCTCGTACTTCTTGTGGGTAAATACCAAATAGAGGAATTGCTGGACCATCTGCTCCTGTAAAGATTTATAGCCTCAGAAACCCTGTTCAGGGTCGCTATGGGTTGGAACCGACTTGAAGGCACTTAACAACAACAACAACAAGGTAACTCTATTTCCAACCTTCTAAGGAAGCACCATATTGTTTTCTAGAGTGGTTGGACCATTTTGCAGTTCCATCAGAAATGCAGGACCGTTCCAGTCTCTCCACATCCCCACCAGCACTTATTGTTCTCTACTTTTTTGATCTTTGCTGTTATTGCTGGTGTGAGATGATATCTCATTGTTATTTTGATTTGCATCTCTCTAACCGCTAATGATCATGGACATTTCTTCATATGTTTGTTGGCTGCCCAGATTTCCTCCTTGGTGAAGTGTCTGTTCATGTCCTGTGCTCATTTGTGTGTGTGTTTTATTGTGAATTATATGATAGTTTACATGGAAGAACATTAGTTTTACATTCATCTGTGCTCATTTTTAAATTGGGTTATTTGTCTTTTTCTTGTAGAGTTGTTGTAGTTTCCTATGTATTTTAGAAATTACTCTCTTGTCTGATGTGTCTTTGCAAAATATTTTTTCCCATTCTGTGGGCTCCCTTCATACTCTTTTGGTGAAGTCTTTTGATGCATATATGTTTTTAACTTTTAGTATGTTCCAACCATCTATCTTGTCTACTTTTCTTTGTGTCATTTTCATAATGTTTGGTAGTCTCTGTATGCCCTGTATTAGAGCCCTCACCTTTGTCCCTATTTTTTCATTGATGGCCTTCATAATTCTGGGATTTACATTTAGCTCTTTAATCCATGCTGAGTTGGTTTTTGTACAGGGGGTGGGGTAAAGGTCTTGTTTCAATGCTTTGCATATCGCTTTCCAGTTCTGCCAGAACCATGTGTTGAAGAGACCATCTCCATCACATGCAATATGCTTAGGTACTTTGTCAAAAATCAGTTGGCTGTATGTTCGTTTGATTTCTTGACTGCTGCTTCTATGAGTGTTGATGTTTGATCTGAGCAAATTGAAGTCTTTGACAACTTCAGTCTTTTCTCCTTTTATATGGGTGTTGTTTGAGAACCTATAGGGCCAGAAATTATTGTTATTTTTATATCCTGGGGTAACTTAGGTGACAGAAAAGCTTGTAGTGCACAGGATAATAGCCCAACCAGAAAAAGGTTCAAAAGAAAGACATATTCCTAAATCGGTCTTGCTCATTTGTCTTCTAAAGCATGCTGCCATGTCCTTGTTTTTATCTTTTTATATACATCTCCTGCCTTACTAATTAGAATGTAAACCCTGTTTTACAAAATTAAGTACTGGGAGTATGAAACACAAGACAAACATTTAAAATACTTGAAGTCATGTTAAAGTTAAGCAAACCCATGACTCAAGAACCAATTAGGATGAAAATCAGCCCAGTTAGTCATAGTTGTCTTCATGCCTGTAGCTGTTTGGCAGAGAACACTGAGAGTGTTTGTGTTATAGGTGGTGTGCGCCTTGTCTCCTTGGAATCCAACACCATTATAGTTATGAACCTGATAGAGATCAACACTAGTTTAAGCTAGGTTTTAGGGTGCCTTTGTTTTCAAATATAGGAAATTCAATCCAATTCATTTAATTGTTGATTCAATTTGATTAATTGCCTTGGAGCTGGCCAGAAAATATGTTTCCATTGCACAGATTCACTTGTAGTTTCTCTCTAGCTCTCTAAGCATCAGAAGGCAGAGTTAATATTCGTGTATTTTTTAAAAACCTAAGATTATATTGGTTCTTTTCCCATTTGACTTTACAGATGTTCTCAATCCTTAAACAAAATACAGAATATTAACAGAGTAGAACCAAACTTCAAGTTTCCAAGGCAGCATCATTATCTCGCCACCATAGACATTAATTAAAGGAATTAACACCTCCATGGGAACTAAGGATCTGACACACTTTGAGAATTGTTAATAACTTGAGACTTACATACTCTTGAATGAATTAATATTGACTCAATACAGCACTAAACAGGCACTGGTTTTTTAACCTGAGATTATTTCAGATTATGAAAGTGTTTGTTGTCTCAGTTACAATCATTTGCCATATACATCTACCGCAGAAGAGTCCCTTCCAGGGTTTCCTCAATCCAGTATGATTGGAAGTTCTTGGAAGTGCTGGGAAGCATAGACTCTTTAATCATTAATTCAGTTCATTGATAAGTATGGCATTTTGTAACAAGAATTCACTTTTGCAGAAGTGTGGGCATTTAGAGGAATAAAGAAACCAGAATCAGCAAATAGTATAAAAATGGAAGTTGGAAGTTTTTAACATTTTCACAGTCATGTTCATTCTGTTGTTAATTTCACATTTATCTTCTCCTTTGAAACCTTTAATCATTATGTAAAAGAAAGTTAAAATCATCATGGAAGAGAATGCCTGTCTCATTCTTCACACCTAGGGTCAGACACACAAGCTTTAAAAATTTTAGAGGTAAATGATCTTACAGAGAAATTAATAGACTTTATATTTTACAGCAGTTTTAGGTTTACAGAAAAATTGAGCAGGCAATACACAATTCTCATATATCTCCTCTTTTTCCTGCTCCCAGTTTCCCTTATTGTTAAAATCTTGTATTAGTGTAGTAACCTTGTTAAAATTGGTGAACTCATATTGATACATTATTATTAACTGAAATCCATAGTCTCCATTAGGATTTACTCTTTGTGATGTATATAGTTCTATACTGTTGTTGTTGTTGTTAAGTGTCATTGAGTCCGTTCTGACACATAGCGACCCTGTGTAGGGTTCCTAAGGAGTGACTGGTAGGTTTGAACTGCCAGCCTTGTGATTAGCAGTCCAGTAGCAATCCCACAGCACTATATGTGTTTGGACAAATGCATAATGCCAGGTATCCACCATTACAGTGTGTTACAGACTATTTTCATTGAACTTAAAATGCCCTGTGTTCTTCCTATTCATCTTCCTGCTCCTTCTACTGAAACCCTGGCAGCGACTGATTTCTTAATGTCTCTTTAGTTTCTCCTTTTACAGAATGCCATGCAAGTATAGTGGGAGCCAAACAGTATTTAATATTTTTAGACTGGTTTCTTAGTGATATATGCTTAGGGTCCCGTTGTGACTTTATTATAGCTTTATTATTATTATTATTAAAGGAAAAAATGTGTTTATTTAGGTCACCAATTAGGGTCATAATAAACAGTGCAATATACTAATGCAGTAACAGATATTTTCATGCATTTATCACATTTACAAATATAAAAGGAAGCTGGCTTACAGGGCTGTTGGGAGAAATTTGGAAAAGTGTATTTGGCAATATAGTGAAAGTTAACAGTGGTAAGAGTATCAAACAGATTCTCTTTCCTACTAATTTTTAAAAGCTGTCCTTATATATTGTGAGTAAATGGTAATGTTCTCCCCTTGTTCCTACTTTTTTGTGAAACATGCCAGAGCTAAGCCAATTGTCAAAGGATCCAGGCTGGCAAGTTTTGATTAATATTTCTAATGGAAAATACACTAGAAAAGAAGTAGCAAAACTGGCCTCTGTGCAATGTAAAAGTTAAGGCTGAGACATTGCAAGTTTATATAGCTTATTAAAATTAGTATTACTTGCTGAATAATATGCCATTGTATGTTGTGCCATTCAACTATTGAAGGGTAACTTGGTTGCCTCCAATTTGGGGCATTTATATAAAAATAGCATGGCATCAGAGATCCTGTAACTTCACAAGAGGGAAGAATGATTTGAATCAAGTTCAGCCCAAAGCACATCCCTATAAGGTGGAGATTAGACATACTTCCACTCTCCAGGCTTCTTATGAATTCTGACTCCAGGCATATTCCTCCAATGCACTCTTCTTCTCCTCTGGGTTCACTAATCTATTTCACTGGCCCTATAGAAAACACAAAGTACACATAAATGATTTATTAAGGAACAGGCTACAACTCGGGATCAGGATCACTGGGCTATAACTCAGGAACCTGATCAGGATGAATGTAAGCAAAGTCTCCCTTCTTCAGCCCAGAACAGCTCTCTCAGTGTCTCAAGACCTTGCAAGTCTCCTCTTAGCACCCTCAGGACAGGTGTCCTCTTTGCCCCTTCAGAACAGTCTCCTCTCAGTCCTTTCAGGAGATGCTCCTCTTGGTCCTGACTCAGCCACAGGGCCCCTTTCAGGCCTGTTGCTCTCTTCAATGTTGGAGCTCTTTTAGGATGTTCCCTGGCTCCTTACTCTCTTCTTCTTCTTTATCCTGTCTTCTTCCTTCTTTCTGCTGCTTCTCTTCCTGCTTCTTTCTATTTCAAAAGCCTCTGTGATATTGGCTGCTTATATGTGCAAACTCTTCAAATGTTTCAAGGCATGACCTTCCAACCAGAGCTACGGATTGACCAAATCCCCTCTGCGTAGGCCACAGACACTTCATTTGCATAGCAGGCCACAGATATGTTATTTTCATAATCTATTGAATAATCTTTACAAGATGCATACCAATTCCAGGGTAAATTGTAGCCCTGAACCAGACAAAAGGATCAAATCATGTTGTTTACAGATTTCCCAGGAAATATCAATCAACTTGGACAAACTAAACAAACCCTCTGGAGTAGAAAACTAGGGTAAAGGTAATTCCTCAGGGTTTAGGAAGAAATCTCTCAGTGTTTTCTTTAAATAACAAGTCAAAAGGTCACATAAAGGAATACGAATTTTACCACACTACTATAAACATTAATTTACAGGTGCTTAGGTGAACATATCCTTTCAATTGATTACTATAGATATCTAGGAGCAAAGTTTCTAGATCAATCTTTGTTTAGCTTTGTACGAAATGATTAGACTGTCTTCCAAAATGGTTGTACACTTTGCATACCAACTAGTAATGAGTGAAAATTCTTGTTGCTGCTCATCCTCTTCAGCATTTGGTATTGTTAGTGTTTTGAATCGTGGATATCCTAGCAGAAACTTAGTAGTATTTCATAGTTATTTTAAATTATAATAACCTAAAGGCATATGTGGAGTCCTGGTGTGGATAAGCACTGAACTGCTAATGCAAGATCGGTTGTTCAAACTCATAAACTGCTCCTCAGAAACCCTATACAGGGTTGCTATGCATTGGAAATGACTCAACGGCGCTTAACAACAACAGAGTATATGATAATTAGAGTTTTGTGTCAATTTGGCTGGGCCAGGATACTCAGCGGTTTGGCAGTTAAGATGAAGTAATGGAGTCCTGGTATGATGCTGCATGATAATACACTGGACAGCAAGGTCAGTTTGAACTACAAAGTCTGTTGTTCAAACTCACCAGCTTCTCCTCTTCATCAGTGAGTATTTTAAGTCCTCTTCACTTTCAGCAAGCAAGTTTGTATCATCTGCATATTGCAGGTTGTTAATGAGTCTTCTTCTCATCCTGATGCCATGTTTTTCTTCATATAATCCAGATTCTCAGATTATTTGCTCAGCATACAGGTTGAATAAGGGTGGTAAAAGAATGCAACCTTGGTGCACATTTTTCTTGATTTTAAACCATTCAGTTTTCCCTTGTTCTGGGTGAACAACTGCCTCTTGGTCTATATACAGGTTCCTGATGAGCACAATTAAGTGTTCCGGAATATTCATTCTCTACAATGTTGTCCATAGCTTGTCATGATCCACACGTTAAAAGCCTTTGCGTAGTCAATAAAGCACAGATAAACATTTTTCTGGTATTCTTTGCTTTTAGCAAAGCTCCATCTGAAGTTAGCAATGAGATCCCTCGTTCCATGTCCACTTCTGAATCCAGCTTTTACCTCTGAAAGTTCTCGGTCAATGTATGGTTGTAGCTGCTTTTGTATTATCGTTAGCAAAATTTTATCTGCATGATATTAATGATATTGCCTCATGGTTTCTGCATTCCATTGGGTAGCCTCTCTTTGCAACGGGCACAAATATATATGTCTTTCAAATTTCTTGGCACAGACGAGTGAGGACTTCCAGTGCTACTTCAGTTGGTTGAAAATTTTCAATTTGTATTCCGTCTATTCCTGGTGCCTTGTTTTTTTGTCAATGCCTTTAATGCATCTTGAATTTCTTCCTTCAGTATCATTGGCTGTTGATCATAGGCTGCCTCTTGAAATGGCTGAATATCGACCATTTCACAGAATGACACATTGACAGATAAGTGGTGGAGAAAGATGTTTACTTGTGTTTTATTTATTATGCAAAGGCATTCAAATGCGTGAATCATAGAAACTATACAAAACTTTGTGAAAAAATGGAAGTTCCAGAACATTTTATTGTGCTCATGAGGAACCTGTGTTGTGCTCATGAGGAACCCAGTGCTTTGAACAGAGCACTGGGATAATGAATGGCTTAAAATCAGGAAATATGTGTGCCAGGGTTGTATTCTTTCACAATACTTATTCAATCTGCATACTAAGCAAATAACCTAACAAGTTAGACTATATGAAGAAGAATATGGCATCAGCATTGGAAGAAGGCTCATTAACGACCTGTGATATGCATTTGATACAACCTTGCTTTGTTAAAAGTGAAGAGGACTGGAAGCACTTACTGATGAACATCAAAGAGTACAGTCTTCAGTATGGATTATACTTCAATGTAAAGAAAACAAAAATTCTCACAGCTGGACCAATAAACAACATCATGATAAATGGATAAAAGATTGAAGTCATGAAATATTTCTTTTTGCCTGGATCCACAAATCACACTCATGGAAGCAACAGTCAAGAAACTAAAGGCACATGGGGTCCTCAGCTGATCTCCTCCCTCCCCGTCTTCCTTGGATGGCGGCTGTTTATGCTGGACGTGTGGCCAGAGACGGGTAAGGATCACGTGGAACCTCGGCTACTTAAGACAGAGCCATTGCCATGCTGCTATGAGTCTCAATGACTGGTAAGACTGAGGAATTCGCACTGACCACCTAAGACAGGCAGCGTCCCTTAAACAATCAATAAATAAGGAGGATTCAGATGCAGACAGTGCAGACCCGGTCAGGAGGCCAAGCCCCTGTGGGCCCAAGCGTTGTTGACCGTCCAAACCATAGGCTCTGAGGATCAGACTCTAGCCACCTAGTAGACATAGCAAACTGTCCCTCATCTGATTATTCAGTAATGCTTGTTAGTAATCTCATACATGAGCCCTGGATATCCACAGACAAATGTAAAAACCTTCCCTAAAAGCCGAGACTGTAAATTCCAAAAAGGCAAGTCCCCCCCCATCCAAAAAAAAAAAAGCTAAAGAGGATAGAAATACTGTAAACCGATGATATATGGTGGGGATAATAATCAATGTAATGAAACAAGCTATATGAATGGTTGAATGTGAAGCTGATGATGTGCCCTGTAAACTTTCACTCAATGCAAAATAAAAACAATTAAGTAAAAAAAAAAGAAACTAAAGGACTTATTATATCAGGCAATTCTTAGGCATAAGACTTCTTTGTCATGTTAAACAGAAAAATATGTCACTGGGAAGACTAAGGTGTGCTTGGCTTGAGCTATGGTGTTTTCAATAGTCTCATGTGCATTTGAAAGCTGGACAATAAGTAAAGAAGAGCACAGCAAAATTGATTCATTTTAATTATGGTGTTAGCGAAGAATATTGAAATTATCATAGACTGTCAGAAGAACAAACAAATCTGTGTTGGAAGATGTATAGCCAGAATGCTCTGTAGAAGAGAGGATGTCAATACCTCATCTCATGTACTTTGGACATGCTATCAGTAGGGACCCATCCTTGGAAAAGAACAGCATGCTTGGTAGAGGGTTAGTTAAAAAAGAAGACCCTCAACAAAATGAATTGATATAGTGGCTGCAACAATGGGTTCAAACATACCAGTTGTGAGGAGGCTGCAGGACAGGCAGTAGTTTGTTCTGTTGTATACAGAGCTGTTATGAGTTGGAACCAACTGGGGTACACCTACAATGACAAATATTTCTCGACTCTATTGGTTTTCATTGATCTGTGTCTATTCTTTCAGCAGTAACACTTTGTCTTTATTACTGCAGCTTAATAGTAAGTCTGGTAGGGTCAGTACTCTGACCTTGTTGCCTTCAATATTATGTTGGTTAGTTGGAGTCTTTTGCCTTTCTACATAAACTTTACAATCACTTTTTCTATACCTACAAAATATGAGGGTGAGTCAAAAGTTATCTACACTCTGGTAATATTAAAACCCCCATCCATGTTCACATCTGATGACAACATTGAGTTTGCATGTGAAATGATTCTGTCAAATAGAACAGTGACAGCGGATTATGTGGCAAATTATTTGCAAATCAGCCATGACTCTGCCTATGAAATAATCCATGACGGACTTGGTTTGGAAAATTTTGTGAGAGATGGGTACCAAAACAATTCACAGAAAAGCATAAACAGAAGCTTTTGGATATCTGCAAACAAAATTTGGATTGAAACTTGAAGGAAGGTGGTAGTGGTGTTGGTGGTGTGCCGTGGAGTCGGTTCCGACTCATAGTGACCCTGTACAGGGTTTCCGTGGCTGTAAATCTTTACCGGAGCAGAAAGCCTCATCTTTCTCCTGCAGAACATCTGGTAATTTTGAACTGCTGATGTTGAAGTTAGCAGCCTGACTCATAATCACTACACTACAAGAGCTCCTTTGAAGGAAGGTAAACATTTCTTTTAAAAAATCACTACTGGTAACGAGACATGAATTCATCACTGTGAATCTGAGAGTAAATGGCAGAATATGGAATGGAAACCTCCTCAATTGCCAACCAAGAAAAAGCTCAAAATTCAACTATCGTCTAGAAAACTGATACTTACAGTTTTCTGGGAGTCTCAAGGCTTAGTATTGGAACACTATCAGGAAAAAACTTTCAGTAATCCACTCTACTTGTTACAGTAATATAGTCACTGGAGACCTGAAGCCTAAATTTGGGATTAAACTCAGAGGACTGCTATCCAAGGACATTGTGATCTTGCATGACGATGCACATCCCCACACCTCTGCCCACACTGTTGACAATGTGCAAAAACTTCATATTGAGGTGTTCAAGCATCCTCCTTATAGTCCTGATTTTGCTGTATTGGACTTTTACCTGTTTGGTCCTGGAAAGCAGCCCTTCAAGGATGAAGATTTACCTCTAATGAAAAAGTGAAGACAGCAGTGCATTTGTGGCTCACAGCTCAGCCTAAAACATTTTTTTTAAAATAAGGCAATATAAAAGCTTGTTGACTGATGGACAAAGTGTATTGAAAAGCAAGGAAATTATGTCCAAAAATTATGTATTTGTCTTTTCTAAAAGTTGATTAAAATCAATTCTATAGCCAGGGTGTGAATAATTTTTGACTCACCCTCGTGACTTGCTATAATATAAATTGGATTCCACTGAATCTATAGTTCGATTTGTGAAGAATTGACAAGATTGAGTATTCCTATCTATGAACATGGGAGAGGTATGATTTCTTCTTTTTCTCCACGCTCCCCTGGTGAACAGAGGTGTGGAAAGATTTTGAAGAATTAAGGGAAATTCTTTACATAAATTTATATGTTCTGAGTTATGAACAACTGACAATATCTGTGGACATAAATAATGTCTACATAGATTTATATCTTTGATTTCTTCCATTGGGATTTTGTAGTTTTCCTCATCTAGATCCTGTACATATATATTTTGTGGGATTTTTACTTAAATGTTTGTTTTTTGTGTGTGCTTATATATAAGTATATAATGGTTGGCTGCTAACCTGAAGGTTAGAAGTTCAAAACTACCAGACGTTCCACAGGAGAAAGATGAGGCTCTCTGCTCCCATAACCGTTTGCAGCCTTGGAAAGAAAACCTGTACAAGGTCACTATGAGTCAGAACCGAGTTGACAGCAAACAAACACCACCACCACAATATGGTATGTTTTCCATTTCAAATTCTAGTTGCTTACTACTAACATATAGGAAAGCAAAGGAGTTTTTAATATTAACCTTGTATTCTACAACCTTCCTATAATCATTTATGAGTTTCAGGAGGATTTTGTTCTTGTTGTTTTTGATTCTTTGAGATTTTTTTACATAAATATTCAGGTCATCTGAGAACAAAGAAAGTTTTTTCCTCTGAATGAAACTTGTATTGCCCCTGAAGGAGGGAAAAAAACAAATGACTCAACTATTTTAATAAAGTTTAAGATTAGTGTAAAGAATCTTCATTATTCATCTACACTGATTTTTTTTTAAAACAAAAATGATTCACAATACTGTTCCCCAAAGGAGAAGCAGAAATGATAATGAGATGATGCTAGTATATAAATATAATCACTGGGGGGAAATGTGCTTTTTAAGCAAACTGGGACATAGAATTCAGATAGTAAATTGTAGTCATATATGTGTATATATATATATATACACATATAAAATATTTTTGTACAATTTTTATTGTAACTACATATGTTGCTTAGCTGGAATCCAATTCATTTTTACACGTTTCAAGATGGTTAAGTTGCCTCTAAAATAACATGCAGCCTCTTATACATAGAACCATTGTAGAACATTTTTGAAGTTGAGAACTGAAAGTATTTTTCCTCCAGTTTTGTGAGGAGACTGAAAAGATACCATTTTTTTCGTTTGCTTAATTGTTTTCTTTTTTAGTTGTGTAATTGAACCAGAAACACTGATTCATTAGCCTCTGATGAGTGTGCTGCTTACAAAGCTCTTCATTTAAGTAGTTTGTCTCAACATATTTATTTACAAGCAGGGCATATGGCATGTAGGTGAGATGCTCTGACTTTCGCTGTTGCTTGGGAAACAGCTTGTGAGAGACCTCGACAAAATATGTTAAATTCCTTCCCGGACAGCAAAATTCAGAAGTAGAAAACTCCTGTTCGTAGATGCTTCATGTTTACCTAGTATAATCTTTACTCTTTTCAAAACTACTGCTGAAATGGTGTCACCCCCATCCCTCACAAAACACTTCTATAGTAAGTAAAGGGGGGGAAATGATGACATTTTTGACCAGGCAAACACTGGGAATTATTCTAGCTCTAATAAATTTTTACAATAATTAAATATATTTAGTGTAGGCTGGGCTTTTACATAGTTATATATTTTTTCTAGCTCCTACAATATTTTTATTATTAGTTAAAAAACTTCCCAAAAGAAAATTTCCCAAATATGACATAGCAGCTGTGGATGTAAAATACAAAAGATTTGATGTGCTGTGTGCAAGCTGGGTCCATGTCTCTTCAATTATCAGGCCATTTCCTACCTCATGTTTTTTGGTTTGAGATTTTTTTTTTTTTAATAACCTTTAAGAGAAAATTTGAGGACCTCACATTGCTCAGGAACACAGTAAAGCTGGCTTTTGATCATCCATTAACCCAATAAAACATGGATCAGAAATGCTAGAAAATCATTGTCTTTTCCATGTTCTTCTTTTCATTATTGGCTCTTGCTCTTTTGACCCATTCTTACCGCCTATCTACTGTACCTCACTCCTGCAACCAGGCTCTTTTTCAATCCTCCTGTCCCTTCTTCACCTCACTTTTGAATTTTACCAGCTCTCTTATTCTGCACAAGACCTTTTAAAAGTGTTGAAGAGCAAAGATGACAGTCAGCTTGAGGATTAAGGTGAGCCTAACCCAAGCCATGGTATGTTCAATAACCTCATATGCATGTGAAAGCTGGACAGTGAATAAGGAAGACTGTAGAAGAATTGATGCATTGAGTTATGGTGTTGGAGGAGAATATTGAAAGTGCCATGGGCTGCCAAAAGAACCATTAGATCCGTTTTGGAAGAAGTTCAGCCAGAGTGCTCCTTGGAGGCCAAGATGGCCAAACTTCATCTCTCATACTTCGGACATATTGTCAGGAGAGACCAGTTACTGGAGAAGGATATTATGTTTGGTAAGGTGGAGTGTCAGAGAAAAAAAAGGAAGACCCCCAACAAGATGGATTGGCCAAGTGGCTGCATCAATGAGCTCAAGCATGGCAACAATTATGGGGTTGGCCCAGGACCAGGCAGTGTTTCATTTTGTTGTGCATAGGGTCGCTATGAGTCAGTACCAACTCAATGGCACCTAACAACAACAAGTTATTCTGCCCAACACGTAACCTAGATTTTTGTTTTTTGTCTCCTTGCCTGGATGAGACAGAGATGGGGGATTACGTTCTGGTTGATGTTCTGTTTTCAATTTTCCAACTCAGAGAGTTCACAATGGGGATACAACTCCTGAGACAAGGAGACTGGCTGGAACCATGCCGTGCCAAGTGTGGTCTTCGGACCAACAGCACGGACCTCACTGGGGAGCTTGTTAGAAACACAGAATGTCAGGCCTCACTGTAGACCTTCTGTACCAGGATCTCCTTACCTGCATTTTAACACATTTCCCAAGGTAATTCTGTACGTGCATGAAGTGTAGGGAGCACTGGGCTAGATAATTGGTCCACAAAATTAATTTTAGCAGCACACCCGTCTGTGTAATGCCATATTGTGTGTTTCCAATGAGGCACCAAAATACAATAGATATGATATCCCAAGGTGAGGTTGCCATAGCACATATAAACTTTCAAAGAAAATAGAGACTGCCAATGATTTCAATCTTAAAACCCTTTAAGACTCTTACAGCATCCAGTGCATTTTAAAGAGTTCATCTGTGAGGAGATTTCTGTGGGAGAAACTTGCTGTTTTGAGGTCTTACACATCTTTTTTTTAAAAAAAAGTTACTCATGGCAACCCACATATGTCAAAGTAGAATTTCACTCCTACGGTTTTCAATAGCTGGATTTGGGGAAGTAGATAACCCAAGATACCTTTGGGTTAACTTGAACCTCCCACTTTCAGGTTAGTGACTGAGTGTGTTAACAACCATTTGCACCATGATGTCCTGTAGAGCTCTGGCTCTGAGGGTTGACAGACCCCAGTTTTACACAAAGAGCCCTATTAGTGTCCAAGGTGGCTAAGTGGTTTCTTGTATCCATATTACCACATTTGTTTTCTTCAGCAGAGCTTCAGCAACCCCAATAAGCTAAACATAATCACATGGCATGACAACAAAGTTTCACAATTGTGCGTCTTACAATTGAAACCACTACTACAGCAAGTTTGCATTGCAGTTTACACTCTGTGGCTTGCCTAACACAATGCCACCGGCATAAAGTTGTTTACAGAGTGGTTCCTGGATTTTAACTTAAACTCATGAGAACCAAAAAAAGCTGTGATTGGGCTCATTCAACAATGCCAATCAGCAGTGTTAAACACAGATATTAAACCACTTTATTCCCTAGGGCTACATACACATTCTAACCAATTTACACACATTTAGATTACTCTGTGATTCTATTATTGAGATCATTCAGGTTTTCATACTGGAGTGAATTGCTTGCAGAATTTATTAGCTGCCTTACTCCACTTTTTGTAGTCCTGATGTGGCGTTGTGGGTTAATGCACTGGATTGCAAAGTCCATTTGAACCATAAGGTCGGTGGTTTAAGCTCACTAATTACTCCTTGGAAACCCTAGACAGGGTCTCTATGGGTTGGAACCAACTCGACAACACTTAACAACCATAACCTCACTTTTATAAGTGAGATTTTGCCTTTTCAGGAAATCGTAAACAAGTGCACATACATGTATCTTCCCCCATTACCACCCAAGTTATATACTGAAGATCAAGTTTCTCCAACTTGGTGGGACTATTGACATCTAGAGCCAGGTAATTCTTTTCTATGGGCTGTTGTCCTGTGCGTTGTAGGATGTATCCCTGGTAGTAGTATGCCTGGACTTTAGCTACTATATGCTAATTAGATCCCCCAGCATGACAACCAAAATGCCAAACACCTTCTCGTGGACAAAATAGTCTCTGATTGGGAACCACTGATGCAGAGCTGTGAGCTGTAGAGCATGGCTACAATAGCTAGTCACCAAAAGAAAAAAAAAAGAAAGTGAACAGTTTGTGTCTTAGTTACCTAACACAAATATCACAAGTGAATGGTTTTAAAGAACAGATATGTATTTATCCACAGTGCTGGAGACTAAACTCTAAATCAGGGTTGTAGCCTGCTGTAAACATCTCTTCTCCTTTCTGATGCCTACCAGTGTTCTTGGTATCTGTTTTCTCCCATGTGTGTCTGTCTTTGTTGTTGTTGTTAAGTGCTGATGAGTTGGTTCTGACTCTTAATGACCTTGTATAGGGTTTCCTGAGGAGCTGCTGGTGAGCTTGAATCACTGAACTTGGTTCAAAGTGACCTTGCAGTCTAGCACATTAACTCACAGTGCCACACTAGGACTCCTAGTCTAGTCTTTTTATAACTCAGAAGTGATTAGGTTTAGTATCCAGCATATACAGATATGGAGTTCTGGTGTGGTACTGTGGGATAATATGCCCTCATTAACATGACAAAAGAAAATTCCATTTCCAAACAGAGTCATCCAGATGCAAGGATCAGGAATTCAACACAAATTATTATTATTTTGAGGGAGGTGAAATTTAGCCCATAAAATTGCATCAGTTAGCAATAATAGTCACTATTTTTGCTGCAAAAATACTTTCTTGCCAGTTTGGAAGCTTACTTTGAGTTGTGGATCTTAATCATTCTCCTTTTTTTTTTTTTTTTTAATTTAAGGTTTTTATTGTGGATTGAGTGAATGAAAGTTTACAGGGCACATCATCAGTTTCACATTCAACAATTCACATAACTTGTTTCATTACATTGATTATAATCCCCTCCATATACCATCAGTTAAAAGTATTTCTCTTTATCCACTTTAGCTTTTTTTTTTTAAAAGACACACAAACAAAAAACCCCACTCAGGCATATATAATAAATTACATCTCCAAAGGGCACATTCTGCAAGTCTGCTCCTGGCCACCAGTTCTTAGTCCTTCTCTTCTTAGTTGATGAATCTAGAGTCCTCCATGCCCCCATCTCTACCTAATCATTCTCCTTTGATTGGCACCTTTCCTCTCTTCCCTTTCTACTTCCAAGGCCTTTCTATTGGGGCTGATTGATTGTTCCGTATATCTTTCACAGAGTAATTGCCAAGGGAAAAGAGCCTCTTAAAATAGTGATTTGCATACTTTAATGTACATAATCATCACCTGATGTCCTATATTTGAGAAGCGGCCTGATAGTCTTCATTTCTAACAACACTATGGTTTTCATGGTTCAGGGACTACTTCTGCAGTAGCAGGGTCCTAGCATACTTACAGTAGAACTGGACAAGCATATGATCAGATATTGTCCCTGCCTTATTTTAAGCATCTATATGCTTCCATGAAAATTGTTTTCTTTGTTAGTTTTGAAGCAGCAATTCCTAACTTGTTTTCATCTTGGCAAAAGAAATGACCACAGGTGCAGAACTTGCTTGTATATTAGAATCAGCTGAGAGTTTTGTAAATTCCTATGCCCAGTCCTCATTTTAGACCAATTAAGTAAGAATCCTCAGGTGTGGTACCTGGACATCTATTTAATTTGAATCTCTCCAAATGATGGAAATGATCAGTCAAGTTTGAGAATCTCTGCTCAGATGCTTGTTACACAATTTATCAGAAGTAAATAATATCAAGTCTCACAATATGGTCAATTGGCATAACATAGTCCACAAAGACAATGTTCTGCATCCTACTTTGGTGAGTAATGACTGGGATCTGAAAATCTGATGAGTGGCCGACCATCTAAGGTCTCCACCTGTCTCTGTCTGGAGGAAACAAGAGTGATGAAAATTGAAGATGCTTGTACTAATGAACCGAGTGATTACTCTCCACAACCATGAGACAGATGAACTAGATGGTACCTGGCTACCATTACTAACTTCTCTGAAAGGGATCGCATTAGAAGGTCCTGGATAGAATGGGAAAAACATGGAACTAAACTCAAAGTCATGAGAATGACCTGGTTTACCGCAGGTAGAAGTTGGTAGAACCTCAAGACTATAGGCCCTTTGGCTATGGAACTGAACACACTCTCATAGCTCAGTTTTCAACCAAGCAATAGATAAGTATGTAGAAGGGACAACAACACTAGTGAAACAGGAGTATCAAAAAATAGGCAACAATTTGAGATCAAAAGGGCAGCATTTACATAAGGACAAAATTCAGAAGGATTAGGAAAGAAAGAGGAATGGAAATAGAAAACACAAGAAGGGAATGGGATAAATGATGTTCCATTGAGGGCATTACATTCATTGAGATAGATCAAACTGTATGATTCATTCAACATAAAACTGTTGATCTGCTCTGTAAACCTTCACTCAATTCACAATGAAAAGTTCAAAAAAAAAAAGGAAAAACATTCAAGTCCAGTCCCAACCGATTGAACCCAAATCTGCAATTTTCAAGATCACCAGTGATTCCCAAGTGGATTAAAGTATCAAGAAGCACAGTGATAGATCTTTAAAATGAATTGAAATAAGTTTTCAAGTCTCTAGTCCAGATAAGTTTCATTTAAAAATATTGAGAGGCCTTGCAGAAGCAAAAGTGGCACTCTGCTTGTCATTTTTGAGAAGTCACGGAGAAGAAGGATCTGGTGTTCTGACAGATCTTGAAGAGGAGGGGTAGCTCGTAGGCCCTAATGATGAATAATGTGGACTTCTATATGTAACACATCTTCACAATGAATTTTCAGGTCTAGGGTTCGTGAATATAAGAAAACAACAGTCATCACCAGAATCCCTTAGACTTTATGAAGAACAAGCCACACCACCAAATTGACCTCACCCCCCCCCCTTCACAAGAAACCACAAGACATAGATGAAGAAACCGCTGCCACAAATTTTGAGGATTATAAGTGCATCCCTGTCTTTTTCAAAGCCATTGAAGAAAATTTAGAAAAATCTAGCATGGAAAACAACACATTTTCTGTTGTATAACTCTTTCTAACAAATGTTGGTGACAGTTTAATGGCAATCTCTAATGAGCCACTGGTAGTGTAGTAGTTACATATTGGGCTGCGAGCCTCAAGCTCAGCAGTCCAAAACTACCAGCTGTTCCATGGGAGAAAGATGATGCTTTCTGCTCCCGTAAAGATTTACAGCCTCAGAAACCCTGTACAAGGTCACTATAAGTCGGAACAGACTCCACAGCACACCACCACCACCATAATAAGCCACTAGGGCCTGTCCCATTGTGCATGCATTTGTGTAAGAAAAAGAGAGAGAGAGAGAGAGAGAGAGAGAGAGAGAGAGAGAGGATTGCTTGGTTAAAGACAGAGAGAATGAATGGATTCCTTATATGCAGAATACTTGTAGGGTTGTGGTGCAGCTAATAGATTGGATGATAACAGTTAACAGAGATAGTGCATTTGTATATTTAGAAGACTGATTGCACTATAAGAAATAATTACCTTAAAATCAATGTGCAAAAAACCCAAAACTAAACTAAACCAACCAACCAAACAAACGAAAATCCATGAGATTTATCTACTGACAAGCTCGATATGAATCAAATACAATTTTCCTACTGAAATGTTTTTGGTCTGCCATAATCGCATAAGCTGTGTTGAGATTATCCTTGCATTAGAATAAGGACAGCTATTCACTAGGAAACTGTTCAAACCAGTTTTATTTCTACTACCAAAAATGCTTTGTAGTATTTGCTGCGTTTTCTTAATAATTTGCAAAGCAGTTTATTGTTCATATATTTCTGTCACAGTTGAGTAAGATGATAACATTGAGTATGATTTTATTATTCCAATAATATTACTAAATTGTTAAGTGAATATTTTTCAGTTAACACAATATTTTTCAGTTTTCACAACACAGATTTTTCAATTGTTATCCAAATATGTATTGCTATACTGATCTGGAATCAAATATCTTATTGGTGTTTTGAAATACGTTTTAAAAATATTCACCTCTATTTTCTGAAGATTCAAAGAATAATATTATCTCTCATTAAAAATTGATTCCCATTTACATAAGAAAACAACCATTAAACAACAACAACAACAAAAATCAATATTAGTTTAGAAGCAATGTGAAGTAGGAAGAAAGGATTTGGCAGTTGTTAACACCATGAAAACATGCACATCCTGTTGTGCACTTTTGACTATAAATTTATAAATGGTTATTTCACATCTGCTTTTGATGGTACATGTTGTTAAGCTGACATTAGGTGCTATGGAGTAATTTTTCGACTCATAGCAACCACATGTGACAGAGTACAAAAGACCCATCAATTTTCTAGTCTATAATCTTTATGTGTGGTGCTATGGGGTAATGCACTGGACCACAAGGGCAGTTTGAACCACAAGGTCAGTGGTTCAAATTCACCAGCCGCTCCTCAAAAACCCTATGAGTAGGAACAAACAAGATGGCGGATCGGGTGGACATGTAGTATAGAGCTCTGCCAACAACAACACAGAATACCCGACCAAGCAGGCTCAGGGGATGGACCCAGAGCTCTGAACCACATATA
>NW_006408657.1:6548170-6557546 GCF_000296735.1 Chrysochloris asiatica
AACTTTGTCTCTCATACTTCGGACATATTGTCAGGAGGGACCAGTTGCTGGAGAAGGATATCATGTTTGGTAAGGTGGATGGTCAGAGAAAAAGAGGAAGACCCCCAGCGAGATGGATTGGCTAAGAGGCAGCATCAATGGGCTCAAGTGTGGCAATGATAGTGAGGTTGGCCTAGAATCGGGCAGTGTTTCGTTCTGTTGTGCATAAGGTGGCTAGGAGTTGGTACCAACTCGATGGCACCTAACAACAACAACAAAATGATTAGTGGATGATGTTGTTCTTGTTGTTAAGTGCCGTCAAGTCAGTTCCGACCCGTAAAGACCTATACAGGGTTTCTGAGCTTGTAAATCTTTACGGGAGCAGAAAGCCTCATCTTTCTCCCGTGGAGCGGCTGGTAGTTTCAAACTGCTGATTGTAAAGTTTGCAGCCCGATTCGTCACCACTATGTGCTATAGATGCAAAAATAGGAACAACAGAAACCATTTATGAGAAGAATGTGGAATAAGGAGTTTGAGGGTTTGATTCCTAAACTATTCATAGTGTTATCATTTAAAAACAACAACAACAGCAAATAACTTTGTTTTAAACCAATTCTTGAGCCTAGTAGGCCAAAATCAGAGTGTCAGCAGTATCTTGTTCATCCTAAAGGCTCTAAGGCAATATCCTTTCTTATGTCTTCTGAGTTCTGTTCTTGTACAAACCAAACCAGTTGCTGTTGAGTTAGTTCTGACTCATGATGACTCTATGGCTGTGACCCTCTGTAAGAGTAAAACTGTGCTCTGTAGATTTTCGTGGCTGTGATCTTTTGGAAGAAGATCGACATGCACCTCTGAGTGGATTTGAACCAGCAACCTTTCAGTTAGCAGCTGAGTGTGCTATCTATTTGCACACCGAGAGGCTCCTGTTATTATTAAAAATAATAACTTAATTTGATTTGAGCAACTATGGCATAATGCCAGGTACATTTTAATACAACTTTGTCTTTTTGTTGTTAATATTTCAGCCTGCATTTAAAAATTCTGTGTCACAGACAGCCTGCTTAAATGTGGATAAAATAAATTTAAAAAATTAAAATGCTACCCAGTGAAAACGAAGCTCTCGTAGCATAGTGGTTACAAATCAGGCTGCTAACCTCAAGGTAATCAGTTGAAACTACCGTCCATTCTGGGAAAGAAAGATGAGGCTTTTGCCTCCCATAAAGATTTACAGCCTCGTAAACCCTATACAGGGTCACTATGAGTCAGAACCGACTCCATGGCACATAACCACCGCCAGCACCACCACCACCCAGTGAAATGTCTAAAAACGGAATTGACAAATCTTAGGTAAAAATTATACAACTGTGTTATAAAAAATTACAGATGATTAGAATTAGTAGTCCTGGTGTGTGGCACTGTAAGATAAACACTGGACCTCAAGGTCAGTTTGAACTCCAAGGTTGGTGGTTCAAATTCACCAATCTCTCCTCGGAAATCTTATACAAGGTCGCTATGAGTCAGAACCAATGTGATGGCACTAAATAACAACATGGACTAGGAGCATCTTATTGGAGTCCTGGTGTGGTGCTGTAGGATAAGCACTGGTCCACAAAGTTGGTTTGAACCGCAAGGTTCATCTCCAACAACAAGGAGTATCTTCCTAAATCACAGGGGCTTGGATGAAATTATCTATATACACTCACTGTGGAGCAGAAAAAAAAGATCTTTTCCATCCTTACTGTACTGGTGAGTCCTCTGACGGGCAGCATGAGTTTGGAAATGGGTTAAGTGACCTGCCAACATACCTGCAACCTTGTGAGAAACTAGCATGGATTGGAAGTAGGGAACCCTTGCTCCTGCCTGGCTGTTTGACTTTGGGGAAGTTGTTTCTCCTCTTTGAGCATAGGTTTTCCAGTTTATAAAATAAAGAGTTGGAACAAATAATGTTGAAGTCTCTTTTAGCTTTAAATTACCATAATGACCAGATAACTATACTTATTGTTGTGCTATGTTTTGTGTTCCGATTTTGCATATTTATTTTAAAATGTTAATTTTTTATTATATGATTTTGGACTCCCTCCGATGAGGGGAATTTCATTAGTAAATAAATAAAATGGGGACATGTGGAGTTTCTGTATGATAAGCACTGAACTTGGAACCACAAGGATGATAGTTTGAGCCCACCAACCTCTCCACGGAAGAAAGATGAGTCTTTCTGCTCTTGAAAAAATATAATGCCTTGGAAACCCTATCCAGGGGTCAAGTGGGAACTGACTTGACAGCATGAAACAACAACAATAGGAAAATTTCATTAGTCCTTGGGTAAAATGCCTTTCTAGCATTCTCAACATATACAACAGTCATGGCCCAGACACCATCTCTGTACTGCATTATGCTAGGCAGGAGTCAAGACTACAAAACAAGTCAGCGAGTATGTACTAAGGTCCTCCTCTGAACTCCCACTGTGACTTAAACAAACAAACAAACTCATTGCTCTCAAGCCAATTCTAACTCATGGCAACCCCATGTGTTACAGAGTATAACTGCTCCACGGGGTTTTCTTGACTGTGACCCTTTGTAAGCAGATCACTAGAGTCTTTCTTCTATGGAACTGCTGGTTAGTTGTTGTTGTTAAGTGCCATTGAGTCAGTGCCAACCCACAGCGACCCTGTATAGGGTTACCAAGGAGCAGCTAGTGAGCTTGAATCACTGACCTTGTAGTTCAAATGGCTTTGCAGTCTGGTGCATTAACCCACAGCACCACAAAATCATTTGTACCATCCAGGAACCTCCTTACCTGTGGCAGAAAGTATGAAAAACAAAGATATCAACAGAAGTTCTTCTTTAGGAACTTGTACATGAGGGGCTTCAAAAAGTTCGTGGACAAACAGAATTAAAGGATGATGGAATTTTTCCATGAAGGATGATGGAATTTTTCCATGAAGTTTTTGAAGCCCTCTCGTACAGAGTAACATAAATCTGAGCCCAAGTGTCCTCTATATCTGTAGCCAACCTTGACTTGAAACTTTCTTTAAACACCTGTTGATTACAAGGGTGTCAGTGTCTCTGAAGACCAAAGTAGACCTTGTACATGGAAAGAAGCAACATTCTTAGCTCAATATGCCTGATCCAGAGACATCCAGTCCTCCTAAGTACCTCCAATCACAGTGCTGTATTATTGACTTGAAATAGGGATGTAGATCAATATTATAATTTGGAGCTATAAATTGAGTAACCCTAGCTTTTGCCAGAAGAAAGTAGTGGCCCTAGACTCAGAGTAATAAATCAAAGATCTGTTACTGGTGGGGGTATGTTCATGCAAAACAAAATCCCCATTTACTGTTAAGTATCTTCATTGATAAACATGGAATTAAGGTCTTGCCTGTCCTGATAAGAGTGGTGATAGAAATGGCTATTAAAATTTATTGACTAGCTTATTGGAGATGGAGAAAGAGTAACAAATTGCTTCTGTCTACTGGGAATAAATCAAAACATATAGTTTTTCTAATCTTCCTAATAGATGATTTTAAAAATTGGCCATTGAGCAAATTAATGGAGCATTTCCATGGCATCTCATAACCATCAAATCTTAAATAAACTAAATGACTTTCATCAGAATAGTAGAAAATGACCATTGTGGTTAGGGAATTGTGGATCCAATTTGGAAATGTCAATTTTACTTACCTGTCAGCAACTAATTTGTGCTTATCAAGTGGTATGTGCCCTAAATTTTAGTCAGTGATACTTGCTCCACTTTTTTTCAAAATTCAAAGCAACCAGTAAAGAGTAATTTGAAAATTATTTTAACAGTGTTTTAGGGAAAGTAATGATTATTTTAGATACGACATGGCTTTTAATTGCAATTTTGGGGGACATCATTGCATCTGGATTGGCACATAAAATATCTGACAAAAAAAGGAAAACTTGTAAATGCAATGTCATCAGCAATTTTCTGTGATAAGGAGTTTGGAAATCAACAAAACTAAACAGAGGCATAAGATATTTAACATAGATATGACAAACTGAATTTCCTATCTATAACTGTGAAAAAAGTGAAAAACTTCAGCATTCATCAAATAACACCTTCACTGTAGCCTCATTAAAGTCTTGGTTGTCAAATTGGAAAATGCCCAAGACTGTGAGAATCATTTTTCATCATATTTTCAGGATTTTCCTAATTGTACTTACTGTGTGCAAGTGTTAATGCGATATTAGAGAAATACACTATCCTACTTCCATCTACTGGACCCTATCTTACTAGAATAAGATTGTTCTCTAAAGATACTGTTTAATCCCATGGTGGTGGTGGTTATGTGCCGTGGAGTCGGTTCCGACTTATAGCGACCCTGTACAGGGTTTCTGAGGCTGTAAATCTTTACGGGAGCAGAAAGCCTCATCTTTCTACCGCAGAACAGCTGGTAGTTTTGAACTGCTGACCTTAAGGTTCTCAGCCCGATTCGTAACCACTATGCTACAACAATATGATTAGACTTCTGGTGTAGTGCTGTAGGATAAGCACTGGACTTCAAAGTCAATTTGAACTAAAAGGTAGGTGGTTCAGACTCACGAGCTGCTCCTCAGAATCCTATACATGGTCTCTATGAGTTGGAACCGTCTCTATGGCACTTGACAACAACATATTTGTTTTCTTATATAAAAATTACCATTGTCAAAAGAATTTTTTTTATCCCTTAAGTCACGAGCCACAAACCTCAAGAAAGGATGGTATGGAAAAAGAATTTACAGCAAATCATCCAAAGCCTGAGGCAAAGGGGCCTTTTGCCCCCTTCCAATGTCCTTTTCACCATGACAGGGACCTTATCAGGTGTGATAAGCCATGTTGGCAAATAGTATCTTCAGATGTTGTCATCTGATTTGTTGTATGACCTAATGTTTTTGTTTTTGTTTTTGTTTTCAAACTAATAGCAAGATTCTCTCAGTTGCAGCTTTGGAATGAGTTCTTTGTATCCATGGACGTGTGGGCCCTAGCTCACTCTCCATGCATGCATTTATCAAAGCCTCTGTTACTGCTTGGGCTGTGTTGGGGCAAGGCTCATGATTTGGTTCCTGGAATCTAAGACTTGGCAAGACCAAGAGATCATCTGGTTCAGTAATTCATCTTAAAAAGGAGCAACATATGGGGGAAGGGTGACTTTATCATTGTTATTTCTACTGGATGTATTAAGATCCTCTGAGAAGCACTGTATTAGATGTTAGGTGCATGAGACAGATCTGATTTTAAATCCCAGCTCTACAATGTACTATCTTTGTGGCTCTGTCAATTTCTTCACCTCCCCATGTTCCCATTTACTCACATCTACCTCTCAGGGTTGTAAAAATTAACTGAGATAAGGAATGTTTAGCACTTAGCACCAATAGGATACTGATCATAGTTGTTTTTGTTAATAGGTTCTGACTTATAGTGAGTGACCCTGTATAGGGTTCCTAAGAAGCGACTAGGGGTTTGAACCACTGACCTTGCAGTTAGCTGTCCATTACCACACCAGGATTGGTCACAATTGTTGTTAAGTGCCGTCTAGTAGGTTCTGACAATAAATACTAATTTGTGAAGATGAGGATGGTGATGGTGGTGATGAAGACTAGTGCTGAGTATGTATTGGAGAAGTCCTGGCACATTCTCCATTCCTGATATTCCATAGCAGGTTGGTGTTAACAGGTATCGAAAGGGTGGTGCCAAGTAAGAATACAAACAGCAGTTTATGGGAACCACTATTATGCAGTATAAATTACTGAGAATCAGATCATATTTTACTGTAGCGAATAGAAAAGTTTCTAGAGCTATTCTAGTCGAAAATGAGACCCAGTGAGTCTGTTCTAAGGAACTTTTTTCCTGGTGACCCAGGGAGCATGGTTCCTGTGAGTCTCGTCAAAAGGGATGTGTCAGAATCACTGCTTATAGATTATTGGATCCAGTTGGAGCTTTCTACTCAAAGTGTGATGAAGCAGATGATTCTTCTACTAGGACTTCCTGATATATCAGCCATGACAGCTTGATCCGTGTTCTTGACATCCCTGAGTCCTGTCTTGTCATCTGCTGGAGATATATTCCTTTATATGTCATTGTATTTAACTCCTATTGAATAAAATAACATATAAAGCTCAGCTTTTTTTTTGTTCAAGCCCAGCTTTTAATCCACAAAACTCTAAGCAAACACAAAGTGGGGCTAATGCTTATGCTAATGTTACCATACAATGAGAGAAGTAACCCAGGAGGTAATAACAGAAGAGTCCAAGGCTGTGAAAGGAATGAGAACAAATGGGTGATACTGGAAAGGCTGTTACTGCTAAGTGCCACTGAGTGGGTCCTGATTCATATCGACCCTATACAGGGTTTTTGAGGAGTGGCTGGTGGACTTGAACCTCCTATCTTGTGGTTAGACTTCCAGTGCTTATACTGCAGTGTCACACCAGTAACTCTACTGGGGAGGCTGTTGCTGTTGTTAAATGTCGTCGAGTCAGTTCTGACTCATTGTGACCCTGTATAGGGTTTGTGAGGAGCCGTAGGTGAGTTTCAACCGCCTACCCTTCCGTTCAGACCAACCTTGTAGTCCAGTACTTTATCCCACATCGCCGTACTAGGATTTCTACTGGGGAGGCTAGGCCTCAGAAAAGAAAGCAAAGACATATTTTTTAGGAGCTGCTTGGTATTTGACATCATGGTGTGGCACTACAGGCTACGCACTGGAAGGCTAACCGCAAGGTCAGCTGTTCAAAACTACCAGTTGGCTCCTTGGAAACCATCTACAGGGTCACTATGAGTCAGAATTAACTTGACAGCACTTAGAAAAAACAACAAAAGCATGGTGTTCAGCAGTCCTGGTGTGAGTTAAGCATTGGAATGCTAACATGATGGTTGGAAGTTCAAACTTACCAGTTGCTGTGAGGGACAAAGTTAAGGCCATCTGCTTCCAAAAAAACTGTCAGTCGCGGAAACCCTAAAGAGCAGTTCTACTCTGTGCTGCAGATTCGTTATGATTCTGAATTGATTTGACCGCAGTGGGTTCGGATTTTGGAGTTTAGCATGGTGTTTAATGCAAAGGATTTCCCTACTCTGAGTCTCCTAAGTGAACTCTGAGTTTATAGCTACAGACCGAAAGCATAACCCAGGTCCTGAAGAAAGACTTGTTCTAATCCTTCCTTGAGGTCAGCAGTTCGAAACACCCAGCTGTTCCAGGACGAAAGATGGGGCTTTCTGCTCCCGTAAAAATTTACAGCCTCGGAAACCAGGGTCACTATGAGTCGGAACCGATTCCACAGCACATAACAACAGCAGCTCTGTTAAGTAGCTGATGCGCAATGTAAACACAGGGCAAGGGGAATGCTATAGCAATTGATCAGTGTGAATGAGCCACTAGGTGGAAGCAGAGGGAAAGTTAGGAGCAATAAGAATCCCCTAAGGGCTGACTGACTGCAAAGCCATTTGAACTGCAAGGTCGACAGTTCAAGCTCACCAGCTGCTCTTCGGAAACCCTAAACAGAGTCGCTATGGGTCGGAACCAACTCAATGGCACTTAACAACAACAACAACACATAGCTGCTTGCTAGGAAATCTGACCTAGATTGACTTCTGATTCATTAACTAAAACTCTTTGGATATGGAACTTCAACCAGCAGTGAATACACCCAATTATCTTTAGCCCATTTTTCTCCATAATGATTTTTTAAAGTACATTTTATGAGTCTTATTTAAATCAGGAATTATGGACAACAGCTTACATTTAGGAAACTAATATGTGTTTTGTTGTTGTTATGTGCTGTGGAGTCGGTTCCGACTCATGGCGACCCTGTACAGGGTTTCCGAGGCTGTAAATCTTTACAGGAGCAGAAAGCCTCATCTTTCTCTCACGGAACAGCTGGTAGTTTCGAACTGCTGACCTTAAGATTCGCAGAATACTCTCTAAATAATGTAAATCTAATTTTTGACTTCTTTCAGTGAACCCACAATGTCTCCTGGTGGTCAATCCATTCAAGAATTGGCTAAATTCAGAATTTCCTATTTTAAATTGTTCCAGAGATTCTCTCACTTCTAGAAAACTATTGTAGTGGAATTTTTTTCATCAAAATTCTTGAGATTATCATTTTAAACTATGAATATATTTGAAGCTTCTTTAAATTCCTCCCTCCGCCCCCCCCCCCAAATATCAATTGTTAGGAAGCAAATGTAAAAGGAATTACCCTAATAAAATTGTTTCTTACCATTTCTACCCAATGTGACAGAGGGTTTCCTAGGCTGCAATCTTGAAATAAACAGATCTCCAGGTCTTTCTTCCATGAAACCCCTGGATGGGTTCAAACCACCAACCTTTTGGTTAGCAGCCAAGCCCTTAATTGTCACAGTACCAGGTTTCCTGATTCTCATAGAGCACAGTTGATAACATTTATTGTTGTATTTAAGCTTAGAATATACAAGTGTTTCATAGCTCTTGAAATTGTGAATCGCCACGTATTGTAGACACACTTACAATCTTACTACTGTTGTTGTTTCCCCTACAAACATACCCCACCACTTGGCTGAAAATTGGGTCAAAGGTAAGTTCCTTACAAACCTGAAAGGTGGTTGAGGGCCATAGTATCAGATTCCTCCAGTCTCTTTCTGATCCGTAAGAGTAGTCTTTTTTATAATTTTGAGTGTTGTTTCACATTTTCTCTCTCTTTCCAGGACCTTCTAATGTGATCCCTTTCAGAGAGCAGTTGGTAGTGAAGCTGGGCACTCTCTAGTTCTTCTGGTCTCAGAGTTGTGGAGATTGATGTTCATGTGTTCCATTAGTCCATTGGACTAATTAATTCCAAGCATCTTCAATTTTCATCATTCTTCTTTCCTCCACACATAGAAAGACCAGTAGTTGCACTTTAGATGGTCACTCATTAGCTTTTAAGATCTCAGTTGCTACTCAGTGAAGTAGGATTTAGAGTATTGTCTTTATGGACTATGTTATACAAATTGACTATTGTGTCCTGGAGAATATGGTCCTGAGGTCTTGGGCCCAGTAACTCATTGTTTCAAGGTGTTTGGTAATGCCTAAGAAGTTTTCATCATTTACCCACTGTATTCTCCACCAGTATGCACACATATCCTCTGTCAGACTCTTAATATGTTTATGGGTATACACCCACTTTCCATCCCATACCCAGCCTATGTATTTGTCCATGTAGCTACTCGTGGAACACTGTCTTTGTAAGGCTGTGTATATAACAGTATTCCCATGATTCCCTTTAGGCCTTACATTCCTCCTGTGTCTTCACCCGGCTGCATCATTCTTCTGTCAATCTCCCTCTTGTTGTACATTGTCTTCCCTGTCACCCAAGTTAACATATATCTACAATTTAGCTGGAGTCCTGGTGTGGCACTGGGGATTAATGCACTGGGCTACCAGAT
>NW_006408657.1:6558180-6558697 GCF_000296735.1 Chrysochloris asiatica
GATGAACGCTGGACTACTAACTGCCAGGTCAGCAGTTCAAACCCACCAGTTGCTCTGTGGGAAAAATATGAGTCTTTCTCCTCTTGTTAAGATTTGAAGCTTCAGAAACTCTGTATTGGATCCCTATGAATCCAAATTTACTCTACGGCAGTGGGATGTGCAAGCACTGTGGCCCAAGAAAGCTTTTCTGTTTGAAATAAGAATTTAAACCACAGCTGAGAACACACAGATAAAGGTCTGAATTGTGGAGATGGAAGATGGCAAGAGTTTGGGACTTTGGTAGGAGTCAAGGCCTGCTTGAGAGTTTCTTATCCTGAAGAAATGAGAATGAGGCTACACATAAGTGATTAGCTGAGAGATCACAGTGCACTGGGTATGAGGGGCAGGACATAACTAATATTCAATGTTTAGAATATCGAGTAACCTCTCTTCTTGAACTTCTCTTCTTGGATACAGCTTTCTAGAGAACATATTGGCCTACACCAGGCTTACACACATGTATTTATACAGACACACT
>NW_006408657.1:6575815-6583096 GCF_000296735.1 Chrysochloris asiatica
TGTACATGTTTTAGTTATCTTACAGAGTTTATGAGATTTCACTTAGGAAATGAATTTCTCAACACAGTGATAGTATCATGGTGAATTGTTCCTCTTTGGGGCTGATTATTGTAATGCAACTGAGTCTGGGCATTGATTAAACACTGTTATCACTGAAATGTAGCTAAAGAATCCATGTGAAATTAATTGACATTGTTGATCTATCACTTAATGGACAAAGTCCATGTTATTAAAGTTAGCATTATTGAAACTTACCCTCTGCATATCTTTTTATAAAGAGTGCAAGGATTCATTTATCTTAGTTGTAGATGATGGTTTTCTGGCTGACAATGATGAGGTGAGTCACTTGTCCCAACTGGGGTTGACCTCACTAGAAAAAAGATTGAAGAGAAAAAAAGAAAGAAAAAAAATGGAAGAAAGAAAGGAAGGAAGGAAGAAAACAAGAAAGAAAGAAAGGAAGGAAGGAAAGAAGGAAGGAAGAAAAAAAGGCATTTGTGGTTCTTTGCATATTGTTAGTTTGAAAATAGGCTTTATTGAATAATTATTAATGAACTTATTTCTTAAGATCAAACTAGATGAGATCTCTCAGCACCGTGATTTTCAATTTATGGACAAAGGTGAAAACCCTTACAGTATTATTATTATTACTTAGTTGAGTCATAGGACTCTTTTTTTTTTAACCAAATATAATCTAATGGACATTTTTTTTTTCCAATTTTAGAATACATGAACAATTTTTCTAAACATTTAAAATTATTTTTAGAAGTAGGAAAATATTAAAAACACAAATAACAGTCATAACATTAACAGTATTGTTTCTTCCACAGAGATAAAAACAGTTTTATATAAAGTATACCCAATTGTGCATCTGAACTCAGGGATGGTGTTAGGAATAGATCCTTTTGGGTTGCTAGCTGACAAGAGTAATCATTCCATGGCACCTGAAGCATTTGCAGGTGGAACCCTGTACAGGGTCGCTATGGGTCGGACCCGACTCAACGGCACTTAACAACAACAACAACAATCAAAAATTCTCATTATTTTCTGCTTCAAAATTACCAGAACATCCCACCTATGCTAAAGAATTGAGTAGTATCCCCTGAGGCAAAGTAATGAACACATGCACAGTCAGTATTTCTGTCCCTTAATATGTTGTTATTCTTAATTGCCATTGAGTCTATTTTGACTCATGGAGACCCCATGTGTGCAGAGTAGAACTGCACCATTGGGTCTTCAAGAATGTGAGCTGCTTTTGGAAGCAGAATCCCAGGCTTGCCTTCTAACACACATCTGAGTGGCTTTGAACCACCAATATTTTTTGTGGCAGAGTGCTTAACCATTTGTCCTACTCAGAGACTCTGTCTATAGTATGCCCTCCTTTAAAAACTTGAAAGTAATTTATACATATATAGAGAAATGTTTTTAAAAATAGGCATTCTTGCAATAAAAATTGAATTCTTATTTATACTTCATCCCAAGATTTTTTTTTTTAATTTAACACTGTTGACAATTTCTTGTGAATCATTCATGATAGATAGTTTTCATTTTCTGCAAACCTTTTATTGAAGTATGAAACACATATAGGACAGCGCATGGATCTTGAGTAAGTGATTTGGTGGTGGTTGTGTGTCGTCGAGTCTGTTCTGATGCACAGCGACCCTGTCTAGGGTTTCCGAGGCTGTAATCCTTTACGGAAGCAGAAAGTCTCATCTTTCTCCTGTGGACTGGCTGGTAGATTTGAACACTGACTTTAAGGTTGACAGCCCAGCTCGTAATTCACTATGCTACCAGGGCTCTTAATCTTGAGTATATAGCGTAGTGAATTTTCACACAGGAACATATTTGTGTTATCTGAACCCAGGTGTTTTCATCATACTATTTGTCCCTTTCAACAGCCTAGGGCAAAATATTTTAAACTTAATAATACCTCAGAGTTCTGGTGTGGCACTGTGGGTTATTGCACTGGACTGTAAAGTCGGTTTGAACTGCTAGGTCGGCGGTTCAAGCTCTCCAGCTGCTCCTTGGAAACCCTAGATAGGGTTGGAACCAACTCAATAGCACTTAACAACAACAACAACAACAAAAACAATAATACCTTAAGGTTTAAACTTCCTACCTTGTCACTCCAGAAGATGTGGTCTTTGCACTTACTATTTCACTCAGGTGTGGCACTGTAGGATCAACACTGGACTGCTAACCAGAAAGTTGGTGGTTCAAGCCCTCTAGCCACTCCTCAGAAACCCTATAAATGGTCACTATGAGTCAGAACTGACTCAACAACACTTAACAACAACAACAATTTAATCAAGGCATTGGTGGTTCAGTGGTGGAATTCTCACCATCTTCTGGGAGACTTCGGTTGTATTCCCAGTCAATGCTTCTCATGCACAGCCTTTGTCAGTGGAGGCTTGCAGGTTGGTATGGTTCTGAACAGGTTTCAGTGGAGCTTCCTGATTGAGATATACTAGGAAGAAAGGTCTGGCAATTTGCTTCCAAAAATCAGTCATTGAAAACTCTGTGGATCAAAACAACCAAATCTCATTGTGCATGAGTTTTCATGAGTTGGCAATCTGCATCTAATAATTTCCTCCCTACATATTAGCCCACTTCTATTTCCTTAAGTTCTCTGACTATGTACCAACATACAGAATTTGGGAGGCCCAAATATAATAATCTTCTCTTCTCTTCCAAGTTCAGAATCAAATAAAAGAGATAGATAAACATATGAAATAGAAAATTTATTTCTGATTAAATATTCAATTAAAGCATAGCAGAAAATATAGCTTGGCTACTTTGGGGGTGGTGGTTCTGTGCTGTGAAGTCGGTTCCTATTCATAGCGACCCTGTATAGGGTTTCTGAGGCTATAAATCTTTACAGGAGCAGAAAGCTTCATCTTTCTTCCGTGGAGCTGTTGAGAGTTTCAAGATGATGACCTTGAGGTAAAAAGCCTGACTTATAACCACTGCTCTACCAGAACTCCGGTTGGCTTCGTAGTCATTAACTTTAATAATATATCACCTGAGTTAAACGTGGTGGTGGTGGTAGTGTGCCGTGGAGTTGGTTCCGACTTATAGAGACCCTGTATAAAGGTTTCCGAGGCTGTAAATCTTTACGGAAGAAGAAAGCCTCATCTTTCTCTCGTGAAACAACTGGTAGTTTCGAACTGCTGACCTTGTGGTTAGCAGTCTGACTTGTAACCACTATGCTACCATAGTTATTGTGAGTTGAGCGTAGACTCCCAAAATCCAGGCCACTCATTCAGGGACATATAATTTTACAATATCATGAGGGGCAGACAAAACGCCACACTCTATGATGTTGTTGTTGTTAAGTGCCATCAAATTGGTTCCTACTCATAGCAGCCCTGTATAACAGGGTTTCTGAGAAGTGGCTGGTGAGTTTGAATGGCCGACCTTGCAGTTCCAGTTGACATTTCAGTCCAGCACATTATCCTGCAGAGCCACACACTCTATGATGGAGCCAGGCATATAAGGGCAATTAATTGGAAGACATCCATATTTGTGCCCATTCTAAAGAAATGTGACCTATTGGAATATGGAAATCATTAGACAATTTCATTAATATTACATGCAAGTAAAATTTTGCTAAAGATAATTTTAAAAATGGTTGCAGCAGTAAATTGATAGGGAACTGCCAGAAGTTCAAGCCAGATTCAGACAAGGATGTGGATATCATTTCTGATGGTTTAAAGTAGAGAATGCAAGAAAGATGTTTACCTGTGCTTTATTGACTATGCAAAGACTTTTGACTGTGTGGATCATGATAAACTATGGGTAACATTCAGAAGAATGGATATTCCACAACACTTAATTGTGCTCATGAAGAATCTGTACATAGATCAAGAGGCAGTTGTTCCAACAGAATAAGGTGACAGTGAATGGTCTAAAATCAGGAAAGGTGTGTGCCTGGATTGTATTCTTTCCCCATACTTAATCAATCTGTATGCTGAGAAAATAATCCAAGAAACTGGATTGTATGAAGAAGAACATGGCATGAGGACTGGAGGAATACTTATTAACAACCTCAGATGTGCAGATGATATAAACTTGCGTGCTGAAAATGAAGAGGACTTTAAATACTTACTGATGACGATCAAAGACTACAGCCTTGAGTAGGGGTTCCACCTCAGTGTGACAAAGGCAAAAATCCTCACAACTGGACAAATAAGTAATATCATGATAACTAGAGAAAAGATTGAAGCTATCAAACACTTCCTTTTACTTGGATCCACTGTCAACACTCACAGAAATAGCAGTCAAGGAAATCAAACAACGAAATCAAGAAATCAAGCATTAGGCAAATCTGCTGCAACAGACTTCTTTAAAGTGTTCGAGAGCAAAGATGTCAATTTTAGGACTAAGGTGTGCATGACCTAAGCTATGGTATTTTCAGTAGGCTTATATGCATGTGAAAGTTGAATAATGAATAAGAAAGACTGGAGAAGAATTGATCTATTTGAGTTATGGTATTAGAGAAAAATATGAAAGGTATTAAAGGTATCGTGGACTGCCAGAAGAACAAACAAATCTGTGTAGGAAGAAGTAAAGTCAGAAAGCTCCTTAGAAGCCCCGATGATGAGAATTCGCCTCTCATACTTTGGATGCATTATCAGGAAGAACCAGTCCTTGGTAAAGTGGAGGGTCAGTGTAAAAGAGGAAGACCCTCAACACGATGGATTAGTACAGTGGCAGCAGCAATTATCTCAAATGTAACAACAGTTACATTATCCTGCAACACCACACCAGAACTCCAGGTGGCAAGACATAAAATGAACCTGCAATAACCAATTCATTTACATATAAGGGTAAATAAAAAAGTGTTGCTACAAAATCATAGAAACCTTTTTTAAACAAAAATCTGAAGCTGTTGTTTCTCAACTGTGTATATACTTCTGAATGCAACATTTTGATCTCTCTAACCCTTGGAGCTGTTGGATAATTACTGAACTGCTTACAGCAAGGCCGGCATATCAAATGCACCACTCACTCCTCAGAAACCCTATGCAGGGCTTCTATGAGCCAGAACTGACTCGGTGGTACTTAAACAACAATAAAAAACCCTTCTCAGAACATTTCTGTGCTCTTTGATTTATTCATGTCAGAATAGCAGTTCTATCATCCTCAAAGGACTCAAATTGTGTTCCTTTTAAATGTTCATTGAGTTTTGGAAACAAAAAGAAGCCTAAAAAGGCAAGAAAAGGAATGTAGAGTGAATGGGGTTAGATTTTCCAAAAATGTTCCCTTGGCCAGCCCTCAGAGAATAAGTAGATGCATTGTTTTGAGAGAAAAAATTTCCTTGGCAGAACTTTCCAGGCTACATTCTCAATAATACAGCTTTCAATTCTCTTAAAACTTTTTCAGATAAGCCCCCATGATCATCTTGTGTCCTTCAGAATAAACAAACAAACAAACAGTAGTCCTCATAACCTGACCTGAGAACTGACCTCTGTCTTGAATTTAATGGCTCAGCTGATATACTGGAAGCCACTGTTTTCACTGGACCTGGCTCTCTTGATTGGATTGATAAATCCAAGATTTGTCCCTGATTATGATTTATTAGCTTCAATATCGCTGGAAAGACTGGTGGAAAGAGCAACTCTTTGAATTAGCTGACCTTTTCTAAATGCCTTTGACACCACTGAGCCAAAAGCTTGTTGAGTCCAAGATATTTACATATAATTGGAAATGCTGAACCGTATGAGTCACTATTTAAGTAGCTATTGAATCAATACCAATTCTTCTGTCGTCTTCCACTAGTTTGTGCACAATGTTGTTGCTGATTGTTGATAAGTGCAGTCATTGAGTTGATTCCAACCCCTATAGATCCTGTATAGTGTCTCTGAGGAGTGGCTGGTGAGCCTGAATCACTCACCTTGCAGATCAACTGATTTTTCAGTCCAGCGTATTAACCCACAGCTCCCATGAATAATTTTCCTCCCCTCACCCTGGTAATCATTATAGAATATTTCTTTTATTAAGAAAATATTTTCTTAACTTTTTACAAAAGTGAACTCTTAGAATATTTGTCCTTTTGTTATTGACTTATTTCACTCAGCATAATGTCCTCCAGGTTCATTCATGCTGTAAGGTGCTTTAAAGGTTCACTGTTCTTCTTCAACATTGTATAGTGTACCAAAGTTTGCTTAATCATTCTGCCGATGGTCATTTAGGCTGTCTCCATCTTTTGCACGTGTGTGTCTCTTGCAGACAGCATATTGAAGGAACCTGCTTTCTTATACATTGTGCTACCCTCTGTCTCTTGACAGGTGCACTTACTCTATTTACATTCATTGTAATTATAAGTAGTTATGAATTCATCATTGTTATTTTGTGTGTGTGTGTTTTTGTGGTGCTGCTGATTTCTTTGTTCCACATAATTTTCTGCACTGAGTTCATTTTGTTTGTGGGTTTTCCTTTCACGTTTATTGTGCCGATGTTTGCTAGATCTTTCTCGTTTTCTCTTTTTTGATTTTGATGTGAAAGTGTATTCATTTTCTTTGAGGTTACCCTGTAATTTATAAATTTCCCCCTATTTAAACCAGTCTATTTTATCTAGAAATCTATTTAACTTCCTTGCCATTTGGCAGTTTTATATCTACACTATTCCCAAAATTTGCTTTGTACTTGACTTCATTCTAGATTGATATCTCTGGCTCACTATTTTCAGTCTTGTAGGCACTGTAGGATCAGCATTGGACTGCAAACCACAAGGTTGACAATTCTAACACACCAGCTGCTCCTTGTAAACCCTATACACGGTGGCTATGAGTCAGAACTGACTCCATGACAGTTAACAAAACGAAACAAAACAAAGGTCTGTTTTACTATAAATACTTCTGTATCCAGATTGAGTTCTGGGTGGTATTGTCATGTATGTTAATCTCATGTTGTTGTCTGCAATTGTTGGATCTCAGTCCAAAGAGCACCCTTTAATATTTTTTGTAAAAGTTGTCTAGTTATTACAAATCCTTTCAATTCTGTTTATCTGGAAATGTTCAATTTTCACCATCATGTTTGAGGGATATTTTTGTAGAGTATGTAATTCTTGATTGGAAATATTTCTTTCAGAGTTTTATGTATGTCATCCCATTGCCTTCTTTCCTACATAGTTTCTGCTTAGAAATCAGAGGTATGTCTTATTGGTTCCTCTTTTTATGTAACTTTTCTGTTTTTCCAATCTGTTCTCAGGACTCTTTCCTTGCCTTTGGTTTTGGAAAGTTTGATTGAGTTATATTTTGGTGATTTTCTGCTGGGGTAACC
>NW_006408657.1:6584143-6586441 GCF_000296735.1 Chrysochloris asiatica
GGAAAATGGAGCTATATATGAGAAAAATAAGAGAGAAAATAAAACGAAGAAATTATTTTTAAAAAGAAACACTGAGAAAAACCAGGGAGAAAAAAGATGACAAAAGAGTATAGAGTAGTCAAGAAAGACCAAAGGGGGAAAAAAAGAAGAGTGACAATGAGAAACCGAAGAAAATACAGAAAAACAAAAGTGGAGATGTTGTTGTTTTTAATTGCTGTTGAGTCATTTCCAACCCATAGTGACCTTGTATAGGGTTTTCAAGGAGCTACTGGTGAGCTTGAACCACTGACCCTGTGGTTCAAAGTGACTTTGCAGTCCAGTGCATTAACCCACAGTGCCACACCAGGACTCCAAAGTGGAGATAGGGAATTCAAGAGAATGGACGGAGAAGATATAATAAACAAACAAAGACACCACAAAGTGATGAAAGGAATACCAAAACCAAAAATAAGAAAACCATGCAGCTGTTTGACCCAGGGGGCTCCTGCCCATCAAGGAGTTCATGAGATGGGTATGGAAAGATGTAACAGCAAAGTTCCTGGCCCTAGATGGGGTTCATATAGGTCTAGGTGTTATCTATGTTCAGCACACTCAATCCAGAAGTAGTTTGTGGAGACACTTGATGCAACTGAGGGAAAGGTGGTTGGTTATGAAGCTTTCTGCTATACTATTGCTGGTCTGGTGGCTGGGTGGGTTCTGTAAGCCAGGAGCACCTGAATCCAGGCATCAAAGTGGCATAACTGGACACTGCCTCACAATGGCATGGCTCAGAACCACTGGTCTCTGAAGTCTGGGAGAGCAGGGTCTGTGCTGGGGGTGGATGTGTGGGAGCTGATTACACCTCTGGTCACAAGGGGAACCTGGGGAAAAAGAAGGAATCACACCTTTTCTGTATCTTGTGTGAATCTGCTCTGCCAGGCCACCTTCTGTCACCAACCCTATTCACAAAAGTTGAAAATGGTGGTGCTACATCTGGCTGGCTGTTCACTAGTCCATCTCCGTTTCTCACTGTCCTTACTCAACTTCTCCTATCACTAACCATTCCTCTGAAGTTCAGGGCTCCAAGATTTTCGTCTGTGGCTGTTGAATTTGGTCTCTCATGTTTTCATTGTAGGCTCCTAGTGTGGCACTGTAGGATAAGCACTGGATTGTTAGCCACAAGGTCGGAGGTTCAAACCTAACAGCTACTCCTCAGAAACCCTATGCAGGGTCACTGTGAGTCAGTACCAACTAGACAACAATTAAGACCAACAACAATTTTGCTAGATTCGTACTTTGTACATCCACATTCTGATGATTGATACATGTTTGGAACTGTTTCTTCTTATTTTGAGTTGTATCACACCAGCAAATGAAGGTCTCACATACTTTGTTCTATTCATGTCTTTAAGGCCAACTCTACTTTGTAGAGGCAGCGCTTCTCAGTCACATTTCAAACACCTTCCAGCCTGAGGGGTTCATCTTTTGGCACTATATTTGACAATGTTCCACTACTATTCATAAGGTTTTCATCTTCATGCACTATATATGACAATATTTTACTACTGTCCATAAGATTTTCAGAGACTAATCATTCAGAAGTAGTTAGCCTCTCCTTCTTCCTTGTTGTTGTTAACTGCCATCAAGTCGATTCTGACTCATAGTGATTCTCTGTACAACAGAACGAAACACTGCCCACTCCTGTGTCATCCTCAAAATTGCTGCTACACTTGAGCCCATTATTGCTACCACTGTGCCAATTCATCTTCCTGGGGTCTCCCTCATTTTTGCTGTCCCTCAACTTTCGTAAGCATGATGTCCTTCTCCAGGGACTGGTCCTTTCTGATAATATGCCCAAATTATGAGAGATGAAGTCTGGCCATCTTGACTTCTAAGGAGCATTTTGGTTGTACTTCTTCCAACACTGATTTGTTTGTTCTTCTGGCAGTCCATGGTATTTTTAATATTCTTCTCCAGCACCATAATTCAAATGCATCAATTCTTCTAAGATCTTCCTTATTCATTGTCCAACTTTCACATGCATATGATACTATTGAAAATACCATTGCTTTTGTCAGGTGCACTTTAGTCCTCAAACTGAATTTTATTCTTGAACGTTTTAAAGAGGACTTGTGCAGCAAATTTGCCTAATGTAATATGTCCTTTGATATCTCCACTGTTGCCTCCATGAGTATTAATGGTGGATCCAAGCAAAATTAACTCTGACAAATTCAATCTTTTCTCCATTTTCCATGATGCTATTTATTGGTCCAGTTGTGAGGATTTTTGTTGTGTTTACATTAAGGTATAGCCCACACC
>NW_006408657.1:6587124-6589006 GCF_000296735.1 Chrysochloris asiatica
TTGAAAGATTTCAATTTGTATTTCATTAATTCCTGTATCCTTGTTTTTCGCCAATGCCTTCAGTACAGCTTGGACTTCTTCCTTCAGTACCATTGGTTCTTGGTCATATACTACCTCTTGAAATGATTGAGCTTTGACCATTTCTCTTTAGTCCAGTGTCTCTGTGTATTCCTTCCATCTCCTTTTGGTGCTTTCTGCATCATTCAATATCTGACCATGGAATCCTGCAATATTGCAAGTTAAGGCTTGAATTATTTTTTTCAATTCTTTCTGTTTGAGAAATGCTGAGCATGTTCTTCCCTTTTGGTTTTCTAACTCCAGGTCTTTGCACATTTCATTATAATTCTTGGCTCATAGGGGCCCTTTGTAGTCAAGTGAGTGGAAACTGCCAGAAACTTTCTCTCTGTTTCCCTCTCTCTCTCTATATATATATATATACACACACATACTAACTAATATTGTGACTAGAATATTTTAACATCTAAAGCAGCATTATAATCCAACTTATAATTTAACTACTATATATATATTGTTGTTGTATTTTCACAGACTTCTATTTCTTTCTAAGAATCTGTTATTTTTATATTTCATTACAGATTCTTATTCCACAAATCAATATGCCCTGTTCCTAATTAGGATATTTGCATCTTTTAAAATGTGGGTGTCTGTTGCACTAGGGAAGGGAGTTAACTTTTAATAACCATCATATGCCATGGAATTTGCATAGAATCTCATTTAATTAATAGGCATGTACACTCATACCACATATGTATACAGTGTATTTCTGATTGTAATGAATGAACATGCCCTTTTAATAGATAATTTGTAAAACATTAGTCAGCACCATCTGATTTCTAAACGCGTACTCATGTCAGCTTGTTGGGTTGATGTTTTCATCTTCTGTTGGTTCTCTTGCTTAGTATGTCCATAGGTATGTTCTTCAGATTGGTCAACTTCTTGTGTCAGGAATGAAACACAGTTTGCAAAAATTCTCAATATCTTATATAGGATCAAATTTACAATTTAATGTAGGTAATATTGAAGATTAGACTCATGCAGATTTTGCTATTTATCCCTGTTTGTTACCACATGGAATCGTGAAAATGTGGATCCTATAAAGTATTTGCTTTCCCTTGTGTGTTAGCATTCTCAAAATTACCTGCTGCAGCTCCCTGTTAATGATCTGAGATATTTTCTCTTTGCTTTGACAGTTAACCTATGACAAAATCTTCTAGATCAAGAGCCCACTCAATAAGTTTGTCCTAAACTCTTCCTCCTTGAATCTTTCAATGCTAATTCTTGCATCATTGTGCTACATATCTCATTAATATCACAACATTGGGGGATATGATCTGAAGTTTATTTGTATATCCTTTGACGTGCTTCAGTTAGATAAGTAGCTCTGGTAGCATAGTGGTTATGAGTCAGACTGCTAAACTCAAGGTCAGCAGTTCAAAACTACCAGTCATTCCTCGGGAGAAGATGAAACTTTCTGCTTCCCTTAAGATTTACAACCTTGGAAACCCTACTCAAGGTCGCTAAGAGTCACAATCGACTCCATGACACACCACCATTCCTTGAGACACACCATGACACACCACCACTCCGTGAGATTATCTCTGTGTCCTTGAGAATTAACATAATGATAAAAATCAAGTGTCATGTTGGTTGAAATAATCAATATAAAATGGCCAGTGATCAGAAGGAAGGAATCTGAGTTCCCAAACATGACACCAAATTCTCTTTGAACAAGTCAGTTATATGCTTTAGTCTCCATTCACTCAATTATAGAAAGAAGGACACTGAGTTACTATATAGTACAAATATCCTTTATTTTTAAAATGTCCTATAATTCAGAAGTCTGCATATGTTCATATATGTC
>NW_006408657.1:6589946-6593131 GCF_000296735.1 Chrysochloris asiatica
TAAGTATGATGAAAGAATTCAATCTTGGCACACACCTTTCCTGATTTTAAACCATTCAGTATCCCCTTGTTCTGTTCTACCAACTGACTCTTGGTCTATATACAGGTTCCTCATGAGCACAATCAAGCGTTTTGCAATACACATTCTTCACAATATTGTCCATAACTTGTGATGATCCACATAGTAAAAAGCCTTTGCATAATCAATAAAGCCCAAATAGATATCTTTCTGGTATTCTCTACTTTCAGCCAAGATATAATTGACATCAGAAATGCTATTCCTTGTTCCACATCCTTGTCTGAATCCAGCTTGAACCTCTAGCAGCTCTCTGTCAATTTACTCTTGCAGCCATTTTTAAATTATCCTTAGCAACACTTTACTTGCATGTGATATTAATGATATTGTCTGATGATTTCCACATTCTATTGGATCACCTCTCTTTGGAATGGGGACAAATATGGATCTCTTCCAATGGTGTTCCAAATTTCTTGGCATACATAAGTGAGTGCTTCCAGTGCTGCATCAGTTTCTTCAAAGTTTTCAATTTGTATTTTGTCTATACCTAGAGCTTTGTTTTCTGCCAATTTGTATTTTGCTAATACCTGGAGCAGCTTGGGCTTCTTCCTTCAGTACCATTGGCTTTTGATCATATGCTCCCTCTTGAAATGGTTGAACATGGACCATTTATTTTTGGTACAGTGACTCTTTCTATAACTTCCATCTTCTTTTGATGTGTTCTGCATCATTCAACATTTTCCCCCATAAAATCATTAAATATTGGAAGTCGAGGCATGATTTTGTTCTTCAGTTCTTTCAGCTTGAGAAATGCTGAGCATGTTCTTCCCCTTTGGCTTTCAGTTCTTTTAATTCCTATTTCTTCCAGTCAACTTTAGAATTTCTATTCTGGAGAGCAAGTTTCAGAGTCTCTTCTGACATCTTTTTGGTCCTTCCTTTCCTGTCTTTCTAATGACTTTCTGCTTTTATCTTGTATGATGTACTAATTAATCAATGTGATTACTGTGTTATCTATCTGGTGAAATCCATGTGTATAATCACCTTTTGTGTTGTTGAAAAAAGGTGTTTGCAATGAATATGTCATTAGTTTTGCAAAATACTATCATGTTATCACCAACATCATTTCTATTACCCATGCCATATCTTCCAGCTACTGACCCTTCCTTTGTTTCCGACCTTCACTTTCCAATCATCAGTAATTATTAATACATCTTGATTACATGTTTGATCAATTTCAGACTGAAGAAGTTGGGAGAATTTTTCAATTTTTCCATCATCATCTCTGGCTTTAGTTGTTGGAGCATAAATTTGAATAATAATGGTATTAACTGATTTTCCTTTTAAGTTTATGGATATTATCCTATCACAGATAGCACTGTACTTCAAGACAGATCTCGAAATTTTCTTTTTTGATGATGAATGCTATCACATTCCTCTTGAATTTGTTGTTCCTGGCATAGTAAACCATTTTTTATTGTTGTTGTTAAGTGCTGACGAGTCCATTCCCACCCGTAGTGGCCCTGTATAGGGTTTCTGAGGAGCCGCTGGTGAATTTGAACCATCGATCTTGTGGTTCAAACCGGCTTTGCAATCCAGCACATTAACTCACAGCATCACACCAGGACTCTATAATAACCCGTGGTGGAGGTGATGGTGTACTGTGGAGTCGATTCTGACTCATAGAGCCCCTGCAAAGGGTTTCCGAGGCTGTAATTCTTTACAGGAGTAGAAAGCCTCATCTTTTTCCCATGGAACAGCTGGTAGTTTCAAACTGCTGACCGACTTGTAACCACTACACTACCAGAGCATATGCTTGTGTAATTAAAAATGTCCAGTACCACTCCATTTCAGCTCACTAATGTCTTTATGCATTATGAGCTTTATGCATTCCATTTCACTTTTGACAACTTCCAGTTTTCCTAAATTCATATTCTGTACATTCCATATTCCAATTTATTAATGAATATTTACATCTGTTAATCTTCATTTTGGGTTGTGACCATCAGCAAATGAAGGTCCTGATAATTTTACTCCATTTGTGTAATCATGATCAACTCTACTTTGAGGAGGCAGCTCTTCCCCAGTCATATTTTGAGTGCCTTTCAACCTGTGTGACTTAACTTCCGGCACTATATCTGAAAATATTCTCTTACTATTAATAATTTTTTATCTTCCAACACTATATCTGACAATGTTCCACTGATATTCATATGTTTTTCAGTGGGTAAACATTCAGAATTAGTTCACCTCTTCTTCTTCCTTATCTGTCTTATTGTGAAAGCTCTGCTAAAACCTGTCAACCATGGGTGAACCTGCTGGTATTTAAAATGCTAGTGACATAGATTCCAGCATCACAACAACAAGCAAGCCACCATAGTATGACAAACTGACAGACGAGCGGTGGTTCTCATGGTTAGGGTAAATCATTGTCTAGAAATTATCCTGGATTGACATATTTGCAATGTCATTCATAAGTAAGATGGAAGTCTATTTTCTGACTTTTTAAAATGAAGTTTCTAAGTTTAAATTCTCTAAGTTTCTGCTTGGATAATGTGTGCATGTCGGGAAGAAAGATGTAAAGTTGAGTTCAGAAATCCTAAGAGAAAAAAGCTTACTCAGAACTGCATACGAATGCACTAGCTGAGAGGAAGTTTCACTTAAAAGATCTAGCTATGAAGAATAATTGCTCCCATTTCTTATTTTGCCCAAACTACATTCCCATAACATTCCTATCATCAATTGGCAAATTCGCTGGAGGTAATCAAATTGCCCAATTAGCCCAAAATATTTAATTCAAACAATAGATATTCAAAGTAAGCTACCCTAAGAAGTAATCTTCCCCTGTCTAATTCTTAGAAAATTATGCTTGATACATTGAAACTCCACACATTTGCAACTCTTGATTATAGGTGCTTTATCAAAAAAGGGGCAAGAAATCTTTTCAACCGTACTCATGCCCATTTTGTCAGACTATCATGGAGAAAATATCTTTCTCGATGAAGTAGATTTTCATCTCTAAAAATTTTCCTAAATCATTCATAAATATTTAAAGTTTAATTATGTTTTCATTCCATATTTTACTATAGTACACTTAGTTCCAGTATTTTTCTAACATTAAATCCATGTTTTAGGATTTATATATTTATATATGGCTGTGTGCCGTGGAGTCG
>NW_006408657.1:6594383-6596299 GCF_000296735.1 Chrysochloris asiatica
CACCACACCAGTGGTGGTGGTGGTGGTGGTAGTGTGCCATGGAGTCCATTCCAACTCATAGCAACCAAGACTGTATATCTTTACTGGAGCAGAAAGCCTCATCTTTCTCCCACGGAACCTCTGGTAGTTTCAAACTTCTGATCTTGAAGTTAGCAGCCCAACTCGTAACTACTATACTACCAGAGCTTGTTAATACTGCAATAATTCTGCATAATCACTCCTAACTCTGTGGCTTAAAATAATTAGGATATTGATCTTACTCCCTTGTCTATATATCATCTCTTTTAAACTAATCTCAAATATTCTCCCTCAGCTCTGCTGTAATCTTCAGGTAGGCTGAATTTTGAAACGAATTGGATTCAGGTTGACACCATTTGCCTGGTGACAGAATGGTTAAGAACTCAGCTACTAATCAAAAGTGGGTGATTTGAACCCACCAGTGGCTCTGAGGAAGAAAAGACCTATTGAGCTGCTCCCCTAAAAATTGTTAGTTTCCCATAAAGATAGGATTTCCAAGACTGTAAATATTTGCGGGAGTAGAAAGTCTCATCTTTCTTTGGCGGAGTGACTGGTGGGCTCAAACCAGCAACCTTGTGGTTCACAGTCCAGTGTTTATCTTACAGAACCACCACACTTCCCCTCAACAGACTAGAAAACACTATGGAGCAGTTCTTTTCTGTCTTATTGGAGCATAATGAGTTGAAATTGACTTGATGACATACAACAATAGCTACTTGACTTTTAAATTTTATCAGTAACTATGAAGAATCTAAAGTCCTGGTGTGGTGCTATTGGATAAGCACTGGACTACTAATCACAAGGTTGGTGGTTTGAGCCCACCAGCCACTCCACCAGAAAAAGATAAGATTTTCTACTCCTGAAAATAGTTACAGTCTCAGAAAACCTACACAGGCTTGCTATGAGTCAGAAACGACTTATCGGCACTTAACAACAGCAATCTTTATGGGAGCAGACCAACAAGAGGCAGTTCCTGTAAAAGTGTACAATCTTGGAAAACTAGTATAGGGTCTCTATGAGTCAAAGTTGACTCAGTGGCAGTGGGTTTGGTGTTTTTGAATATTATTTGCTATTATGACTAGTTTTAAATGACTACATTTGTTACTATTCATAGCAAAGCAGAAAGTACGAGCTTCATATTTTCCTTGCTTTCTCTGAGCCCTCTAAACTCTAGTGGTATGACAAGAGGCAGGCCAATGTGGATGCAATGCACTTAGTGTGGTTCTGTCATGGTTGAGTCATCCTGATCTTAGAAAACCCCAATTTTTTGATGAAGACTCCTAGCAAAACCTGTCCAATTGCTGATCCAGGGAAGGAACATTATATTTATTATTCTAGTCAGGAATCTGCCCTCTGCTTCAGAAGGGGATATCATCTTTAAGTGACAAGACTCTTGGTTACACAAACATTCAGGTAAAGATATTTTGGAGCACAATTGTCAATGCATTTTGCTCTGAAGATGTGCAGAAATGCAAGAGATTCCTGAAGAATTGCCTCCAAATATTCTTTAGCCAGTGGTTACCAGGTATTATTGTAAGGGGCTTTGAACCTTCAACAGAGGGTTCTTGTCTTTTATGACTAAAAATAATCATGTTAGACAGACAGAGTTTCACATGAACCAAAGATTTGAAGATTTATTGAGAGGAAACAATCTTTCTGGAGGAGACAAGAAGGATTCTTGGCAACATCAACTCCTGTCTCTTGGAACAGAAATTTGCTAGGGATTAAAAGGTTTTAGGAGTCCTAGTGTAGTAGCATAGTGGTTACGAATCGGGCTGCGAACCGCAAGGTCAGCAGTTCGAAACAACCAGCTTTCCGCAGGAGAAAGATGAGGCTTTCTGCTCCCGTAAAGATTTACAACCTCAGAAACCTTGTACAGGGTCGCTGTGAGTTGGAAC
>NW_006408657.1:6619666-6636097 GCF_000296735.1 Chrysochloris asiatica
AGAAGAACAAACACAAAATCAAAGATAAGGAGACACTTCTGAAAGCAACCAGGGAAAAGAGAAGTGTCACATACAAAGGTAAAATTTTAAAATCTTTTATTCTGCTTGCTCTTTTATCTTAGTGGTATTCAGAGATTTGTGTCCATCTCACTAGTTCTGCTTTCCATCTCTTCTATTCTACTCCTTTGCCCTTTCAATGTATTGTCTATTTCTGATACTCTGTTATTGATCATTTGGACCTCTTTCTGTAGGTTTTGAATTGTTTCCAATGCTGTAACTATCTTATTTGATTGTTCCTGTAGCACTTCCCTGACTTCTTCCTTATTTTTCTCAACTCCATTGTGAAGTGTTTTGAAACAGTTTATAATCCCTTTTCTGAATTCCTTCGGAGGCATTTACAAGGCCTGCCCTCCTTCCAGAATGTAGTCCAGGTCTATCTCTAGGTCATTTGTCTCAGACATTTTATCTAGTTTCTGGACATGTGCTGATATGGCCATCTGGTTTTGCTTATCTGTTGTCTTAATATTTAATTGAGTGTGTATTTTGGTATTTTTAATGCTTTCTGATTGCCTGCAGGTAGATGTGATCAGGATGTGGGCTTCCCTTTTCACTCTTCTTATTGCTCAACTCAGAGTAACTTTCACAGCCTTCCTGGTGTTTGGCAGTTTGTATTGGTTCTTGCCTGGATTATGGAATTTTATGTGATTGTAGCTTGACTATATGGCAGCAATTGCTCTCTCTTCTTGGGTAATATAAGGAGAGAAAGAGTACTACAAAGGTAAAAGGGGGAATGAAAAACAACAAAACAGTAATAGCAAAAAAATAAGAAAAAAAAAAAAAAAACACTACAACAAAAACTGGATTGGATACTGTAGTCTATAATCACAGAAAAAGGAGAGGAGGGAGAGAAGAAAAAAAAATCTGTAGCCTAATGTGAGTATTATTTTAATATCCTCTTTCAGCTTCTTGCCTTCAAGGCCTCCTGATAAATTTTAAGATGCCACTGTTGGTTGTTATGCTGTAGCTCAGGATTTAATTTGCAGCCTGTTTTGTTTTTAAACTCTTTCTCCCTCTCCACACCCCTTGTTCTGCCCCCTTTACCCTGTTAATAAACAGTTCAAGGCTGGCTGCTGAGCTGCCTGTATCTGCACATTCTGAGAGTATCTGTGTGCATGCATGGCAGAAGAACTCATTAGCGGTAGGGGCTTGGGGTGTTCACTAGCTCAGGTACCCCTTCCAGTCACCAAAATGGAGGTGTGCAAACAGAGAGTGGGCAATGAACAGATAACCCCCAAAAATCAGAACAAAACAAAACCGACAAAGGATTTTGTCCACCTTTGCTCTGAGGTTCCCGTGGCATTATTCCGTGGTGCATCTACATGCTCCCCTGGTTGTTCTTTCCATTTGGTCTCACCCAAGTTGTAGGCTCCAAGCTGCAGAGCCCGTCAGATGCTCAAGTACAAGATTTCTTACTTCTGCTACAAGTTCCACTAGCTATAAGCCTTCAAACTTTTTAAATATTTCTGGATATGTGGTTCAGAGTTTTGGAGTTCTGCCCTGGACTCACTTCATCTCGTATTCTGTAGTATTGCTGAAGGAGATCTTCTCTGCACCTCTACCCTATCCACCATCAAGCTCTGCCTCCTAAAGTGATAATCTTGATAGATTTTCCTGAAGGACACAGGATCATCCTGAGGACTTATTAAGAGTTTTTAAGAAAATTTTAACAGCTTTGATGAGAAAAATACCAGGAAAATGTCACCAAGGCATTTAATTTTTCCATTATGACCATGTGCCTGCGCATTCTTCCATGGTAACAAGGGCTGTGCTGTCCTGGGGAATTTCATTGGGAAACCATACCCCATTTAGCCTATGCCTCTGATCTTGTCCCTTCAAACTTGTTTTTATTTTCCCCCCAAAACTCAAAGAACATTTAAAAGGAGCATGATTTGTGTCCTCTGAGGATGCCAAAACTGTCATTTTGACATGGTGTAAATTGAAAAGTGCAGAATTTTAGGAGGAAGGGTTGTTGTTGATGTGAAGTGCCGTTGAGTCATTTCTGACTCATAGCGACCCTGTAGAGAGTTTCCAAGGAGCAGCTGGTGAGCTTGAACCATCAAACTTGCAGTTCAAATAGCTTTGCAGTCTGGCACATTAACCCACAGCACCACACCAGGGAAGGGTTAGAGAGATAGAAATACCAGCTTCAGAAGTGTGTAGACTTAGATGGAGGATATGTCCAGAAGCAGAAGCTGAACATTTTATATTTTTGTTTAATAATAGTTTGTATGATTTTGTAGCAAACTTTTTGACTTACTCTCATGTGGGTTTGTGTGTGTCTTTGTGTGTGTGTGTGTGTGTGTGTGTGTGTGTGTGTTCATAGCCATGGATCATAACCAATTGTGGATAACATTGGGAACAATAGAATATTTAGAACACTTCATTGTACTCATATCCAACCTGTACATCAATCATGAGTTAATTATTTGAACATAACAGGGACTACTGCATTTTTTGTTTTTTATTTTAGTTATCTTAGGGTTTGTTGTTATTTTTGACTTGAAGGTTCTTAACAACAATGGCCACATTCTGTATCTCACTATTGTAAAATATACTTAAAATGTCATGTTGTTTTTTTTCTCTGTCTCTAATGGAAATCCTGGTGTGGTACTGTGGGTTAATGTGATGGACTACAAAGTCGGTTTGAACCACAAGGCCAGTAGTTCAGACTCACCAGTTGCTCCTTGAATACCTTATACAGTGTCACTATGGGTCAGACCGACTTAATGGTACTTAACACCAACAACATGGGAGAAAATGGCAACAATAATAAAGATAATGGTGTTCATAATTATAATGATAGTACTATATTATCCAGAACACTATCTCAATGCTTTTGGAGTCTGTTTTTAGACAAATTGAGACTAATTTGAGCTAGCTTTTACAATCTAACTTGCTTTAACTTGGATTCTAATTTTGACAATGAGTTAATTGTCAGCATAAGAGATTTTTTTTTTTTTAATTGTCAGTGCATTGAACCTATTGCATTGCTGACTTTCTGAATGCTCATGCAGACACATTCCCATTTTCTGAGATTAGTGAGAATGCTGGTCAAAATCCTATAATAAAGATTTGAATGTGGGCTACTAATGAATGACTCATAGTTCCAATATTTGTTGTGTGTTTGTCCTGTTGTTTTTGTGAAATAATTCCAGCTCATGGTGACCCCATGATGTGTTATAGAGTAGAACTGCTCCATAGGGTTTTTCCAACTTTATTTTAAATTTTTATTGTGATTTAAGGGAAAGTTCACAGAGAAAATTGGTTTTCCTTTCAGCAATTCATACACAATTTGTTTTATGTCATTGATTGCAATCCCCACAATGTAATAATGCTCTTTCCACTTCTTTCCTTTATTTATTGTTTTCATTCGTCCTTCTTTCCTGTCCCTTCCTTCCATCTGAACTTTATTTCTGGGCAAATGCGGCCCTTTTGATCTTATGCGGTGGTTGATTGCTGTAAGGAGTGCACACCTTCCTGCGCAAATGCTGCCCTTTTGATCTTATTATATTTTATTGTTTTTCAATTCCATATGGATTGGCCTATTCAGTTTCATACCTATCATGAGTCAGCTGGTGGAGGTGTGTGTCTAGGAGTCTCCATCCTTGCTGGACCAAAGCTGAATTCCTGAGTTCATGTCCTCAGAATGTGTCCATGCGTATATATCACCTTGTACTCTTTTGGACCAGCCCAAGTTGCCATCTGGGAAGATGCACAGGAAAATTGGCCTAGATATGCAAGCAATTCTTAAACACCTTCATTTTTAACAGTTTATAAGTAATTTATATATGAAGATTTAAAATTTTAAAAGTGCCAAAAAGGATGAAAACAAGAGGTGAGCTCATGCAAAATGTCACCTTCCAGAAATAACTATAATTAATATCTTAGAGTTTATCCTCTGGCTTTTATCTATGTATTTATATGCAAATATATATGTACGTACAGATGAATATAAATATATTTACCTTTACAGACATAGATGGTGTTTTTGTCATATAGACTTTGTATACTCTAGCAGTCAGTTTGCAAATGTTACCTTTATAGCTTTTCTGTTATCATTCTTTTGAAGGTTTTAATATTACTATTGTTGCATTTATTGATATTGAAGACTTGTGATTATTTTATGCTTAATTAATAAATGCTTTCCCTCCCTGAAATCCATTGAATTATTTCACTGTTACATAGTAGTCTTTATTTTTTTCACATTCTGCTCATTAATCTATATGAAAACACGTTTTGCACGTCGTTAGTTATCTAATTTTATTTTTCTGTATGTAAAGCAAGTTGTCTTAGTGTCATTGACTGAAAAGTTCATTCTTCCCCATTGATGTGATTTGCCATACATACCAAGTTCCCAGACATGCTTGTGACTCTTCCGGAACACCTTATTGTGTTTCACTGATTTATTTGTCTTTCTCGCTAGAGCATCTCAACAAATATTTTCTAGTTGTCAAGGCAATTTCTGTCTTCTTGTTCTTCTTTAGAATTGCATTGGTGGTGTAAAAGGTTTGTTCCGGACTACGAGCCTAAAGATTGGAGATTGAAACCTACCCAGCAGCACCATGGAAGAAAGCCCTAATGAGAAGCTTCAGTAAAAATTACAGCCAAGAAACCCCTGTGGAACAGTTAACCACATGGGGTTGTCATGCATCAGAAGTGATTCAACTGCAATTGATTTGGGGTTTTTTACTTTTCATATTGCCTTCTGAATCAATCTTACAGCTTCACAAAAAGAACCTGTTAAGAGCTTTTTTTTCTTTTAAATGAAATTCAACTTATTGACTAACCTGAAGAAAAACTGACATTTGAAAATATTATGTCATTTCCTTATTCATTTTCTAATTTTGATAATCACTTCTGTTAATGCAGCTTTGTCCTTTATAATGGGATCTAGAAAAAGATGGATTAGAAAGAGGGACTCAAATTGCTGAGTTGAAAGCAGGCTTCTAAAAACAAAAAAGCCATTTTTCTCCGGTCACAAAGTTTTGTCAGAAGATAAAATATAATATAAAACACTGTGTCAAAGATGCTGGGAAGTTGTCAGTATAAGAAGACCATGATCCTGACCCTCCCCCACAAGTAAAACAAGAAATGCAACAAGGCAACAGTGCTTGGCTTTAAGAGACTGCATTGTAAAACAGATGAAAGTAGCAGGATCAACAATGAGTCACATATGGTAGGACAATTGCTTTTTCCACTGTCCCTGCCACTCCCTTCCATCACATTAACCACCGGCTGCTATGAACAAGAAAAGTGACCCCAGGATAAGAGCCTATGTCCATAACCACCACACACCCTGTCTGTATAAAGAGGCAGAGTCCCAAGCTTCTGCTCTAAAATCTACAATGCAGACCTTCCAAGGAATCCTTTTGGACTGAGCCATTGCCTCTTCTATCTGGACATTCTTGGCTCCAAGCCTACTGTGAATTGCTACAGAATATACCCTGCAATGAAGTTTGCTCTCCTAGTCAGCATTCTACCTGTTTCCCTGTGCACATCAGAGCTCAGGCCTTTGAAACCAACTGGACAGACCTCTCAGGGTAGAGAGACCCAGCTCTATCTGCTCCTTCTTTTGTTTGGTGTCAAGGACTCCTGACTGAGACTACTGTGTGCTAGGCAACAGGAATCGTGTGGAGAAGTTGCATGCTCAGTCCAGAATTTACTGGGGGGAATTTGACAGGAACATTATACCCTCTCTTCTGGTAATCTTCAGTGGAGTCTACAACTGCAGTCAACAGACTATTGGAGAGGCTCTGATAGGAACAAAGAAAACTTCCCTAGGGGTCTGTTTGGAATGTGCCTGGAACCTGGACACTGTCAGTTGCAAGCCTACCACAAACTGCTACAGAAGGCCCACGCACTAGTAAATATTTTTCTAGATTTCTTGTGCACCCCATAGAACAGGCCTCTGAAATCAAGAGCACAGATCTACTAGGGAGTCAGTTCAAGTCAGTGTGTTCCTCACTTCAGTCAGGACTGAGGACTGCCTACTGAGGCTGCTTATGCAGGAATCCTGAGTGCAGACTGCATTCACAGCCAACAATCTACTGGGGGCACTCAGAGAGCAATGAGGATCTAACAAGATCATTATACTTTCTCTTTACTTGGTAATCGTCCGATGCCAGGCTATAGCATACTCTGACAGAAAACCATTGTTGTGAAGTCTGCACCCATAATCAGCACTCTACCTGCCACCCAGGGCGCCCCATATCTCACTTCTCTGAAACCAGTAGACAGATCTTCATGGGGATCACTTTGGGTGTGTCTGCTCCCTCTTCCAGTTTTGACTGGGGACTTACGACTAAGACGGCTATGTGGGAGGGTTCTAATAACAGCAAGGTCATGGAGGTCTGTTCCGAGTGTGATAGCCCCTCCCCCAACCAGTAACTGTTGGCAACTACTCTGACACAAACTCCTATAAAAGATTCCCTACAATGGAGTCAGTAAATGGGTCACATGAGTAGAGACTGACTCCCTAAACATCACAAGGTCAATGGGATTCTGAAACCAACAAGATAGATCCCTCAGAGGTTATTGGGATTCCTCCTCCTGAAACAGAGGAAAGTCTGTCAGAGCTTCTCCTGAAGTCCAACTCAGATATAAGCAGCTCCCATAGAACAGGGAAAACTGAAGGAGCACACCCAGCTCTGAAAGGAGTTCACTGAGTATGGGCTTTCTGCCTGAACAATATGGTTGCAGAAACAGAGAAGGGAAATAAACAATAAGCAGAAGGAGAGGATTGTGCCCCCTAGTGGATAGATTAATAAATATACAACATTTCACATGCGTGATGCTGCTCACTGGTGGACGAGTAACCATAACATGTTCTCTGGTGTGTTTGGGATAGATTGAAAGTTGAAAATTAAGATCTGGAACTTTTGGATTTGAGGGAGAGGAGAGACAATAAGCACAGACCAAAGGCTCTGCCCACCTATGAAGTGGATTTTTGTGTGTGTGTTTTCAGAAAATAGTACAGGCAAAAACACCAAATACTGGGAAAAACTGAGCAAGTTGACACCCTCAAAAATTGCAATGCCTCAACTAAAGACCACGAAACACACAAAGAACAGAAATTATGGCCCATGCAAATAAACATAAAACAGAGAGTGAAAGTGTATCCAAGGATGACCAAATAATGAAAAAAATGAAAGAATAGAATGCACCAGCATTAAAAATAATTTCAAAAACTAACAGAAAACATAGACAAAGAGCTACAATAAAAATAAGGAAAATAATGAGAAAAATGATCTAAAAAAGAGATATTATGACTGAAAAGAATAATAACTAAAATAAGATACACTATAGAAGGGCTTTCAAACAGTTGGAATCAGTCCGAAGAAAGAATCAGTGAATTAAAGAACATGACTGTCAAAATTACAGACACTGAAGAATACGAACAGAGGCTCAAGATGGATGAACACAGTTTAATGGGACAATAATAAGAGACCCAATATACACACGCTAAACAATGTGGCAGCACCAACCATTCCTCCCATGACCATCTCTATTCTTAAATCGGGTTTGATAATACACTGCAATTCCCACACAGAACTCAGACATGTGGTTTACTAGGAGCTCTGGTAGCGTAGTGGTTACAAGTTGGGCTGCTAATCTCCAGGTCAGCTGGATCGAAACTAGCTGCGGTTCCACGGGAGAAAGATGAAGCTTTCTGCTCCCGTAAAGATTTATAGCCTCAGAAACTCAATACAGTATTGCTATGAGTCGGAACCGACTCCACGGCACACCACCACCACCACCAGGAAAGTTAATAGGTTGCAATTTGGGGTTAGAAATGCTCAGGGCACAGTTGTTCCAGTCAGCTGCTGATAAATGCCCATAGGACACACCACACTATCATAAGACTCAGTCTGAAGGCACTGGCTCTAGTTCCATGGGTCAGCAAATCTACCTCCACCATTTAAGTGCCTGGAGGCATCCAAAGTCACCTCATGGTCAAAGTCACTAAGTTTTTCTTGCTCCATGGGCCAGAAAATTCACTGCTCTGTCTCATGCTCTGGTTTCTTGGTTCTGTTGCTGTTGTTTTTCTGCCACTCTTCCAGTGAAACAACTTTCTGTCCCTAAGTCAAGGACAGTGATCTCTGGGTCCAAATGATGCACTTCACTCCTGGTTCTTCTTTGATGGTAATGAGATCCCTGCCCCCTCCTGCTTATGAGATGTGTCATTTTAAACCTATGCTAAAGTTTCAAGTTTTTACTATTACGATGAATTCTGCTAACATCCTATAGCTGAATAATGTCATCCTATATGCATCTTCTCTCACCTTGTCTTACCCAGACCCAGCAGGGGAGAAACATTGTTTGCTGGGAGTTCCATATTATGGCTAGAAGAGACATTAGATAATTACACCACAACACATCATGGAGATTCCAGAAGGTATGAAAGAGAGAAATGGACAGAAAGAATTTTTGACTTAATAATGACATTAAATTTTTCATTCTAATGAAGAATATGAATCTACAAATCCAAGAATCACAAAGAACCCAGAATAGGATAGGCCCAAAGAGATCTACACCAAGACACATCATATTTAAGTTCTCAAAATTTGGAAAGCAGTGAAAAAGAAGGAAACAGTTCTCGGTAAAGGATATCCAGTAAGATTAAGTGCAGATTTCTCCCAAGAAACATTGCAGCAAGAAGGAAATAGAACGATGTTTAAAGTGTGGTTAAAAGCAAAAAACAGAACAAAAAAAGCATGTCAACCAAGACTACTGTACTCAGGGAAACCATCTTTCGAGACTATGGGTAAGATTGCCCCTGCCCCTGGAGGTAGCGCAGTGGCGGGCACAGAGTCTCCTCCTCTCTCCACCAGGCATCTACCAGTCTCATGGGTTTTCAGAGGCCACAACTCGCTGCTGTGGCCGCCCTGCTCTGGGGTTTCCTGCTACCACTGCTGCTCAAGAGGCAAGCTTGCATGCGTCTGGACATGGCAGCACTTTACCATCAAAAGACTACTGCATGCTGTATAACCCTTACTGGACAACTTTTCCAAATACTCTAGAAAATGCAATTTCTATTAGTTTGATGACTCTGACTACCTCACCACTACACAATTTTTCTGATATTCCTCCTAATGGGATAAAGGACAGAGCAGTTGTGGTGCAGTGGGAACCTGTCATTTCCTTGAAAAAGCCAGAATTGCACAGAGAGGAGGTGCTGAAGCATTGTTGATTGCCGATAATAGTGTCCGATATCCTCCCTCAGGGAACAAATCTGAATTCCATGATGTCAAAATGCTGATTGCATTTATAATCCATAAAGACTTTAAAGATATGAAGCAGACTCTTGGAGATAACATTACTGTGAAAATGTATTCTCCATCATGGCCTAACTTTGACTATACTATGGTAGTTATATTTGTCATTGCTGTGTTCACTGTGGCATTAGGAGGATACTGGAGTGGACAAATGGAATTGGAAAGCTTGAAAGCAATGGCAAACACTGAAGATAGAGACACGAGGAAAAAGAAGGCGCAATATTTAACTTTTAGTCCTCTTACAGTTGTAATATTTGTGGTCATCTGCTATGTTATGACTGTCTTACTTTATTTTTTCTACTAATGGTTGGTTTATGTTATGATAGCAATTTTCTGCATAGCATTAGCAATGAGTCTGTACAATGGTCTTGTTGCATTAATCCGTAAGATACAATGTGGACAGCGCAAGATTGGGTGTCGTGGCAAAAGCATTGAAGTAAAACATATATTTCTTTCTGGACTTTGCCTAGCAGTAGCTGCTGTGTGGGCTGTGTTTTGATATAGAGATAGGTGGGCTTGGGTTTTACAGGTTATCTTGGCGGTTGCTTTCTGTCTGAATTTATTTAAAACACTGAAGTTGCCCAACTTCAATTCAGGTGTGATACTTCTGGGCCGTCTCCTCCTCTATGATGTATTTTTTGTATTCATCACACTATTCATGGCTAAGAATGGTGAGAGTATCATGGTTGAACGTGCACCTGGAACTTTTGGAAATAATGAAAAGAATGATGGAAACTTTGTTGAAGCCACTGCTCAATCTTCAGCTCCCCATGAGGAATCACCAGTAGTCATCAAAGTACCAAAGCTGGTCTATTTCTCTGTAATGAGTGTGTGCCTCATGCCAGTTTCAATGCTGGATTTTGGTGACATTATTGTGCCAGATTTGCTGATTGCTTACTGCAGAAGATTTGATGTTCAGATAGGTTCTTCTATTTTTTATATTTCCTCCACAATAACCTAAGTGGTTGATATGATACTTACATTTATTTTTCTGGCACTGATGAAAAAGGGGCAACCTGTACACCTCTTTTTAGTACCTTGCACTCTTATTACTGCCTCAGTTGTTACATGGAATGAAAAAGTTCTGGAAAGGTAGCAGCTCTCAGATGATGGACGATCTGGACTATGCAACAAATGAAGAAAATCACGTGATTGCTGGTGAACAAACTATCCAACAGTAATATCATTGTATAGTTTAATAATACTAAATAGACCTGCAATAACGTGTTATGTATTTTCTACACATAGAGTTAGACCTTTAAAATCAACTTCTGAATTGACAATCTAAAAGAATCTTCAATAATATGCTTGCAAGTATATATAGTTTTATAAACTGGTACTGGCAGATTACAGCATAAATGATTAAAATGCATTTGTTTTTAACTATGTTATATTTGTGCCTTCATGTTAGAGAAAACAAGGTCTGAGTAATTTTCAACATTTAAAAAAAAAATGGGTGAAATTAAAACATTCTCAAACAGAAGATGGGAGAGTTCATACCCACCAGACTGGCCCTACGAAAACATTAATGGGAGTTTTATAAATGGAAGTGAAAAGACACTAGAAAGTAACTCAAAGCTATATATAAAAAGAAAGATGCTGATAGCCATCATTGTTGTCTCCAAGCAGAAAAGCTCTGGTGGGGGACCAGGCCCAGTGGTCCCATCATCTCCTGCTAGATCCAGGATCCCATCACTCTGCCTTCCCCCATGCGGCATCAGCTTGTTGATGTAGAATGGAAAGCATGCTCCTAATAAACCAGCATGAGAGCTGGAACATGTTCATGAGAAAGTTCAAGTGGATCTGCAGGGAGCTTGTTGCTCAAAGTCACAATATGACCATTGTGGTGAATGTGGGGTTTGCCCTGTCTCTTGCAGAGGACCCTCTGGAATCCTAGATGTTGCTCAGCAGAGAGAGGAAACCATTGATGGAGAATTTGTGACTGGGGCCCGAGACTTCAAATCTAACTGTCACTAGTGTCTTGGTTTCTTAGTGCTGCGTAAACAGAGGTGGATGACTTTGGGGAACAGAAATTTGTTTTAGGAAGCTAGTTAAGGAGGCTGGAGGTCTGAATTCAGGGATCTGGCTCCAGGGGAGGGCTCTCTATCTGTTGGCTCTGGGAGAAGGACCTTGTCTCTTTTCAGCTTCTACTCCATGATTAGCTTCATGTGGCGTGTGTCTTCCCCTCCAATGGTACGTCCTTGCTTCCGTGACTAATCTGTTCTAGTTCTCTAAGTCCCCTGAGTTAAAACATACCCTACACTGACATAGCCTCATTAATATAACAAAGAAAACCCCATTCCTAAAGGAGGTTACATTTACAAATAAGTATTGTTGTTGTTGTGTACCATCAAGTCAGTTCCAATGCCTAGCAACCCTGTATAGGGTTTCCAAGGCAGTAAATCTTTATAGGAGAAGAAAGTCTCATCTTCTTCTGGTGGATTCGAACTGCCGACCTTGAAATTAGTAATACAACACATAACCCACTATGTCATCAGTGCTACTACAAATAAGTATAGTAGGGGACAGGATTTACAACACATATTTTTTGGGCGACACAATTCAATCTGTAACACAAAGTGAGACCAGTTACTTGGTCCACTGCCCCCTGCAGTCAAGCAAGCTACTGCGAAATGATCCAGTCATGATAGGATTGCTGTGCCCTGCTGAAGTTGAATAGTGGTGTTCAGTTTGCACTGCTCTCATACATCTTAGCAAGGAATTAGGATGAACTCATTTTATGCAAGAGGAGACTGAGCAAAAAGAAACTCAGCCAACATCTCCTGGTTTCAAAGAAGACATGGGGAAGACAGACTTAGGGAGGACAGGCACTCTCTGAAAACAATGGAAACTGATGAATCTATTAGTCCAGAAACTTCTAGGATTATGAGTTACTAGAGGCTGAGATAGATGGGAAGGGACCCTCCTTGAGTCTGGTGTCCTGGGGTCAGATTTCTAGCATTCAGCATTGTGAGAAGGTAAGTTTCTGTCCTTCTAAGTCATCCACTTTTGGTATTTCTGTTACAGTAGCACTGAGAAACTAGGTCATAGCCTCAGTCCTAAGTAGAAAAGAGAAGGGAAACATTCGAGTACTCCTTTAGCCACACATTCACTCAATCCTTCTCACTCTCTTGTCACAAGCATACCTGTGGGTGTCCTTTTCCCAAACAATATAATGAGTCCTCCCATCCCCATCTCCACTTTTTTCATGGCTAGTCCTGGTGTGGCACTGTGGGTTAATGCGCTGGACTGCAAAGTTGGTTTGAACTACAAGATTGGTGGTTCAAGCTCACCAGCTGCTCCTTGGAAACCCTATATAGGGCCGCTATGGGTCAGAACCAACTCGATGGCACTTCACAACAACAACAATAACAACAAGCCTCTGGAAAAAGCTGTTTGTCCCGCTGTCCTTAGTTCCGCATTTATCATTTATCTGCTCTGTCTTCTTCCCCTCCACTCTGGGGTACCTACCTTCTTCCAGGTTGTTAGCAACATCTTTGTCAACAAATTCAATGACTGTCTTTCTTGGCATTCTCTATCATTGTTTCCTCTGGTTTTCCTCCAGCATCTTGGGCTCAACTTCTCAGCTGCCTTTTTGCTCTGTCCAGCACACAGATACTGCTTTCTCAGGACTATGTGCTGAGTTCTCTTCTCTCCTCATTCCCTATATCTTCTTTTTCATTCATCTTTTCCACTTTCCACAATTCTTCATCTGCCCACACTTCTTTCAAAACAACAACAGGAAAGGAAAAGAAGGTAGGAAGGAAAGAAGAAAGAAAGATGGCTAATAAAGGGAAATGCATGATGTCCTTCTCCAGGGACTGGACACTTCTGATAGTATGTCTGAAGTATGAGAGACGAAGTCTCACCATCCTGGCTTCTAAGGAGCATTATGGTTGTATTCTACTAACACAGATTTGTTTGTTCTTTTAGAAGGTCATGATACTTTTAATATTATTCTTCAACACCATAATTCAAATACATCAATTCTTCTATGGTCTTAGTCATTCATCTGTCAATTTATTGTACTGTGGTGGCTTGTGTGTTACTGTGGTGCTGGAAGATCTGTCACTGGTATTTAAAATATCAGCAGAGTAAACCCATGGTGGCTGAACTTCCAGATAAAGACAGACTAGAAAGAAGGAGAAGTAAACAACTTCTAAGTGTTTATCCACTGAAAACATTATGAATAATAGTGGAACACTATCAGACAGTACCAAAATACTGAATATTAAAACATGATGAATAGCACCAGAATATTGTCAGAAATAGTGCCAGAAGATGAACTCCTTAGGCTGCAAGGCACTCAAAATACGACTCGGGGATGCTACTTCCTCAAAGTAGAGTTGACCGTGATGATGTGAATGGAGTAAAGCTTCCAGTACCTTCATTTGCTGATGGGGAACAACTCAAAAGGAGGAGAAACAGTTTTTGTTGTTGTTAAGTGCCGTCTAGTCAGTTCTGACCCATAGTGACACTTTTCACACTCATTAATAATCAGGACATAGAATGCACTAAATATGAATCAAAGAAAATTAAAAGTTGTCAAAAATGAAATGGAACACATACACATCAATATCCTTGGCATTAGTGAGCTGAAATGGACTGGTATTAGCCATTTTAAATCTGATCGTCATATGGTTTACTATGCCAAAACAAAAATTGAAGAAGAATGGTGTCACAAACATCATCTAAAAGAACATTTCAAGATCTACTTTGAAATATAATGCTGTCTATAATAGGATAATATCCAAATGTTTATAAGGAAAACCAGTTAATGCCCCTATTATTTAAATTTACACACCAACCACTAAAGCCAGTGATGATAAAAATGAAGAATTCTACCTACTTCTTCAGTGTGAAATTGATCAAACATGATAATCACTGGTAATCGGAATGCAAAAATTAAAAAGAAAGAGGAAGGATCAGTGGTTGGAAAATATGCCTTTGGTGATAGAAACAATGCTGGAGATTGTATGATAGAATTTTGTAAGACAAATGACTTTTTCATTGCAAACACATTTTTGAAACAACATAAAAGATCACGCTACACATGAACCTCACCAGACAGAATAAACAGCCAAAATAAGGCTAGGGGCATACTGGGAACAGACCATCAATTGCTCATATGCAAGTTCAGACTGATGCTTAAGAAAATTAAAACAAGTTATCAAGAGCCAAAATATGACTTTGAACATATCCCACCTGAATTTAGAGGCCATCCCCAAGAAAATATTTGATGCATTAGACACTAATGACTGAAGACCAGAAGAGTTGTAGGATGATATCAAGAACATCACACAGAAAGATTGCAAAAGGTCATTTCAAAGACAGGAAGGAAGGAAAAGAACAAAATGAAAGCCAGAAGAGACTCTGAAACTTGTTCTTCAGTGTACAGATGCTAAAGCAAATGGAAGAAATGAGAAAGTAGAAGGGCTGAACAGAAAACTTCAAAGGTCAGCTTGAGAAGACAAAGTCAAATACTATAACCTGGAGTTAAAATTCCCAAAGGGAAGAATACTCTCAGCATTTCTCAAGCTGAAAGAACTGAAGAAAAATTCAAACCTCAACTTGCAATAGTGAAGGACTTTATGGACAAAATATTGAATGATGCGGAAAGCACTGAAAGAAGTTGGAAGGAATACACAGAGTCACTGTACCAAAAATAAATGGCTGATGTTCAACCATTTCAAGAGATAACATATGATCAAGAGTCAATGGTATTGAAGGAAGAAGTCCAAGGTGCACTGAAAGCATTGGTATAGAACAAGGCTCTTAGAACTGATGGAATACAAATTTAAATCTTTCAACAAGCTGATGTAGCACTGGTGGCACTCACTCATCAATACCAAGAAATGTGAAAGACAGCTCCCTGGTCAACTAATTGGAAGACACCCACTTTGTGTCTATTCCAAAGCGAGGTGACCCAAAGGAATGCAGAAATCATCAGACAATATCATTAATATCACATGCAAATAAAATTTTGCTAAAGATAATACAAAAATGTCTGCTACAGTACATTGACAGGAAACTGTCAGAGGTTCAAACCGGATTCAGATGTAGGTATGGAAAAAGGAATATTATTGCTGACATTAAGTGGATCTTGATTAAAGAAGAGACTACCAGAAAGACATTTATCTCTGCTTTATAAACTATGCTAAGACTTAAACTGTGTTGATCTTGACAAGCCACAAAAAACATTTCAGAGAATGAGTATTCTGGAACACTTCATTGTGCTCATGAGGAACCTGTACATAGACTAAGAGGTAGTCAACATAGACCAAGAGGCAGTCATGTGAACATAACAAGGGGACACTGAATGGTTTAAAATCATGAAAGGTGTGTGCCAGGGTTACATTATTTCATCATACTTATTCAATCTGTACACTAAGCAAATAATTCAAGAAGCTGGATTATATTAGCAAGAACTTGTCATCAGGATTGGTGGAAGACTCATTATCAATCTACTGTGTGCGAATGATACAACCTTGCTTGCTGAAAGCAACGAGAACTTAAAATACTTACTGATGACGATCAAATACCACAGCCTTTGTTATGGGTTGAACCTCAATATAAAGAAAACAAAAATCCTCACTACTGGATCACTAAATAACATCATAGTAAATGGAGAGTAGATTGAAGTTGTCAAAGACTTCATTTTGCTTTCATCCACTAACAACACTCATGGAAACATCAGCCAAGAAATCAAATGAAGTATTGCATTAGGCAAATCTGCTGCACAAAACCTGTTTAAAATGTTCAAGAGCGAAGATGTCAGTTTGAGGTCTAAGTGCGCCTGACTTAAGTACTTTCAGAAACTGCCCAACAACAAAAAAAAATCACAATGAGTTACACAGGCAACTATTGCAATTGCTGCCAATAAGTTGCACACCTGTGTAAAGGTGAAATGGCAAAATTGTGTGATAGATACATTTGCAACTGTGACAAAAAAAAAAAACCAAAAAACAAAAAAAGAAGATTAGCTGCTGAGAATGCTTGTTGTTGTTGTTAAGTGCCATTGAGTGTATTCCTACCCATAGCGATCCAGTATAGGGTTTCCAAGGAGCAGCTGGTGAGCTTGAACCACCAACCTTGC
>NW_006408657.1:6636776-6638207 GCF_000296735.1 Chrysochloris asiatica
TAAGAACTTTTTACATGGAATCAAATTGGCAACAATATTTTGAGAGATTAAATATGAACATTGTGGTGGTGGTGGCTGTGTGACAAGAAGTTGATTCCAACTCATATTGACCATGTTTATGTTTTCCAAGACTGTAAATCTTTATGGGACAAGAAAGCTTCATCTTTCTTCCACAGAGTGGCTGGTAGATTCAAATTACTGACCTTGTGGTTAGCAGCCCAACTGGTAGTCCACTATGCTACCAGGCTCCCTTAGATAAGAACCAAAGGGGGCAGTGAAAATATGGAGAGAAACAACTCAGAAAAGAGGGTGAGAATAGTTGCATAACTCAAAGAATGCCATCAACATCACTAAATGATACATGTAGAAACTTGAATCAGAGTATGTTTGCTGTGTATATTCTCAACAACAATGACAAAAGAAATAAAATTACATGTATACAAACAAAATCACTATGTTGGTGTTTTTAGTTTTATGTTTGAATCATAAGCAACAGTTTCAATAATAATTGAACTCTGTTATATACCTAAAACTGATTTTTCCAGATTATACATTGTGATCCTCCCCTATAAACAGAAGGATCCAATACTTGAGAATTCAAGACTCCTCCTTTTCCTGTTCGTGAGAATGATGGCACAACATAAAGAATGTGATCAATGTCACTGAATTATATATGTAGAAACTGTTCAGTTGGTGGATGTTCTCATGTTTATATTTCAACTACAATTAAACAGAATAAAGAACTCCTCCTTCTTTTGAGACATATCACTGTAGCTTCAAGACCTCTTTTTCAGATGACAGTAATTAATCACTGATGCCTTTTCATTTCATTGTGTACAAAAGTTCTAGATACCAAACAAATGAAGAAAGATACAAAATGGAAGAAGTCTTATTTGTGGAAGAGGAAGATAGATTATAAAGTTTCCACTTCAAAAAGAGTGTCTTGGGACATCCAGTTTAGGGGCAGATGAAGCAAAGAAAAGGCTCCTGGGCAGAGGCACGGAGCAGTGCCAAGAGTTTTGGAGCTTGTATAAGGTGCCGGGCACCAGTTTCCCATGTACACCTGTGGAGAAATCTGACTATGGAAGCAAAGTGTGGTGATTTCTGAATCAATTAGGATGATTAATTCCCTACGGGCCCCTCAGCCTGGGCTGAGATCAGAGGGTGGGGTCACAGCCAAGTGAATACAGTGATACAGCGCTAAAAGCCACGGAGCTGCATTTGAAAAAAGAGGTGTGACGGATTTTTTATTTTTCACTTCTCTTTCCTCTTCTCCCTGAGTGCACCCTCACTGCCCAACCCAGACACCTTCAGGCGGAGAGGAGCACACCCCCAAAAGGGTCCAGCATTGCACCCACAGTTTTCCCACAGCACAGGGAGGAGGTTCCTAGGAGCCCCGTTGATCCCTCAGGCTGCTTCTTATGATGTCTG
>NW_006408657.1:6640047-6641346 GCF_000296735.1 Chrysochloris asiatica
TAACTCCAAGGAAGTTAATACTTCACAACTTACCATGAAAATGAATATCCAAGTAGAATAAGGAAACATTAAAACTAAGAATAAACTGATGAGAATTAACACAAAAAACATGAACTCAGCACAAGAAGGTATACAGAACAAAGGAATGAACAGCACCATAAAAATTAACATAATGACAGCAATTAATTCATACCTATTGATAATTACACTGAATGTCAATGGATAAAATGCACCAGTGAACAGAGTGGAAGAATGAATAAGACCCTTCAATATTCTGCCTGAAAGAAGCACACATTACACACAAAGACAAAAACAGACTAAAAGTTAAAGGGTGAAAAAAAATATACCAAGCTAACTGCAATAAAAAACATGCAGAAGAGGCAATACTAATCTCTGATAAAATAAACTTTAAGGCATAAACCAGCATAAGAGATAAAGAAGAATACGATCTCATGATTAAAGGGTCAATTGAGCAAGATGACATAACCATAATTAACATCTATGCTCCCAATGAAAGAGCACCAAGATATATAAGCAAAACCTACTAGAATTGAAGAAAGAAAGAGATAAATACACAATTATAGTGGGAGCTTTTAATATGTTACTTTCAAAAAGGGATAGAACAATCAGAAAGAAATTTGACAAAGCTACAGAGGAACTTAATAACACAATCAACCAACTTGACCTCATAGATGTGTACAGAACATTTAACCCAACAACAGCACAATGCACATTCTTTTCCAGAGCACATGGAACATTCTCCAGAATTGACCACATGTTACGTCACAAAGCAAGCCTCCATAAATTTAAAAACATCAAAATACTACAAAGCATCTTTTAAGACCACAATGCCATAAAACTAGAAATCAACAATAAGAAAACCAAGGAAATAAAGTTAAATACATGGAAACTGAAAACATCATGTTGAAAAGTGACTGAATAATATCCCTCATGAACATAGATGCAAAAATTATCAGCAAAATCCTAGCCAACAGAATCCAGCAGCACATCAATAATAATAATAATAATAATAATAATGATAATATGTCATGATCAAGTGGGATTCATATTAGGGATGCAAGAATGGTTCAACATTAGAAAAACAATCAACGTAATCCACCATATGAATAAGAAAAAAGAAAATTACCACATGATCATAGCGTTTGATGCAGAAAAGGCATTTGACAAAATCCAACATACATTCTTGATAAAAACACTCAGCAAAGTAGGACTTGAAGGGAAATACCTCAACATAATTAAGAGCATATATACAAAACCAACAGCCTACATTACTCTCAA
>NW_006408657.1:6651282-6652296 GCF_000296735.1 Chrysochloris asiatica
GATAAGCAGTGGACTGACTGTTAATCACAAGGTCCATGGCTTAAACCCACCAACTACTCCTCAGAAACTCTATATAGTGTCACTATGAGTTGTAACAAATTCTACGGCACTTAACAACAACACTAGCCAGGTGATGGTTAGGGCAAGCCTGGTTAGGGCAAGCACATGAGGTGAGGCATGTGGGATATATCAGCTGCGAACTTGGAAGGAAAGAAGATAGAAGACCAGCAAGCTGCCAGTAGAGTCTTTTCACTCAGACATTTACAAATGTACCTTTCGTCATCTATTGAAAGCCTACATGCCACTTACTTTGTATGGATACTTGGGAAGTATTTAAAATTATAAGTGGCACATTTAGTTGGGTGGAACACCAGCTCCACAACATGAATTTGAATGTGACACTGGCCGTAGCCTTAACTGTCTTGAAAACATGTGCTGGGAATTTTAATCTCTACATATCATCAGAATTGATTTCTAATGTCGACACAAAATCCATTTCTGACTTAGGTGAGCATGGAGAAAGTAGAGCAGCTATTTTGTCCTTTCAGTAAATGACTGAACTTTATCTCCCTAATGTTAAGCTCACGTTGAAGCTTGTCAAATGTCCCCTCTTAGGCAGAACCATTGATTGGGAGAAAGAGGGGCTAAGAGGCTGGGCAGCAGCAACTAAGTTTTATGCTGGCAACGTTTTCTCAGCAGATACTGTGAGCTGAATATGCACATCTATAACATTTGGCTAGTTCACTCCTTTCAAAAGCACTTAAAAAGATATTGCATGATGTGTTTACATGAAATATAATAGTTAATATAAAAATATCCATCAATTTAAAAGCATGTTTAGTTTCTTTTTTGTTTGTTTCCAAAAGAGGTAAGAGGAGGACAGAGCTCCACTGGAAAAGTCTGTTTTAATTTCTTCTTATGGGCAACAACAGTGAGGGAGCTGTCTTCCTTCTTCCCAGGCCTTGTCTTCCTCTCGGCTTTCACTGACGACTCAAGTGTGAGGGAGGTGAATTT
>NW_006408657.1:6653367-6658164 GCF_000296735.1 Chrysochloris asiatica
ACAACAACAACATTACTCTGTAGAAGAAACAATGGCAAGACTTCATCTCTTGTGCTTTGTATATATTATCAGGAAGGAACAATCCTTGGACATCATGCTTGGTAAAGTGAAGGGTCAGCAACAAAGAGGAAGACCTTCAGTAAGATAGATTGACACGTTGCTACAACAACGATCTCAAACATAACAACTGTGAAGATGGTAAGCTCTGTCTGCACAGTGTTTTGTTCTGTTTTACATAGGATCATTATGAGTTAGAACTGACTGGATCACACCTAACAATTAACAACTCCCATAATGACAGTTGTTAGTTGTCATGAGACTTTTCCAAAGTAACAAAGCTGGTAAGTGTTTTGTTCTGTTGTACATAGGGTCATTATAAGTTAGAACTGACTAGATCACACCTAACAATTAACAACTCCCATAATGACAGTTGTTAGTTGTCATGAGACTTTTCCAAAATCACAAAGCTGGTAAGCTTAGGGGCTATAATTTGAACCCAAGGAATGTGCCTCAAGCATGTGATCTCCAGTATGTATGTATATTCATCTTACCAACTGTCTTAGAAACTGCCACAGGATCCTAATACAGGGTCGACTGAAGTGTTTGGTAAGTAGAATCATTCTTTCTTTCAACAGATACACGCTCTGATTACTCTGTGCTCAGGCCCACTTCAGGCACAGGATATAGAGCCACAAACAACAGAGAAAGGCCCTGCAGCTGTGGAGATTATATTCTTGTGGATGACTGAAAACGCAACCATCCCTAGTTTACCTGGTGCATTAATGAATTGTTTTCATGAAGCATTCCTGAATTGTTTTCATGAATCAATGGGTAGTTTGAATACAGTCAATTCAGGTTCCAAGAAACAGTGCTTAAATCATTCATTGTCATCATCAAGAACCTTGTCTCATTCAGAATTGCTGGCCCTGAGCTGAGCGAACCACCTCACTCTCCATCTGGTGGCTCCTCCCAAACCACTTGTTGAATGAAATTGCTATGAGTTAAAATTTCTATGTATTATATTCTGCTTAAAAAGAGAAGAGGGCATGTGTAATGTAAACTGTGATAACTGGGGTTTTTGTGCCAACTTGACGGATTTGGTTTGGCAGTTGAGATGTGCTTATTCCCATGGTGAAATCTACTACAGCATAGTTATCTCTATGATGATTGGCTGTGAACAGCCAAATAACTGAAAGGATGTTTCCTTTGGGGGTGTGGCCTGCACACAGAGAAAACTTGCTCTCTTTTCTGCTCTACAATTGTAAGTCATTTCCTTGATATAATTTTCTCTAGAAAACCCTGCCTGATTCCTAGTAATGGGCCAAATGGTTTTGAGTAATTCTACTTCTGGCCTTTGTCAGGAATATAGCATTTCAAAGTTCAACAACTATACACATTCTGGATTAGCGGGAGTACCTTCAAAATTACTGTTTTTTTCTTCAAAATTACTGTAATCCTTTTTTATTGTATTCGTGTGACCTTTCTTTTACTTCTTACCACTTCCTGAAGAGAGTAAGGACTTCCTAACTTCCTTAAGCTCCCCTAGCAATTTGAAATAGCCAATCAAGCAAGGGCAAGAATGAGTGCCATAGCAATTTGAATTAGCCAACCAGGTAAGGACAAGATTGTGTGGTGGAAGCCCTAGCCAATGGGGTGAGACACAGCCTTAAGACTCACATCAGGGATAAAAACCCAAGTGGACTGCCCACATGGTGTGCTTGCTAGCCTGTTCTTGTACAGCTGTGCATACTCTTCTACAGAAGTAACTTTTGCCTTGCTGAGGTAATTTAGTCTTACCGAATGTCTTTTTGTGCAACATCGGTGTTCATTTCTAACATTCCCCAAAACTTTTTATTGCTAAAAATGCTTTAGTTTTAATTTCTAAGTGAAAAAAATATTTATAACAGCCAGCCTGCTAACCTTCCTTGGTTCTTTTGCCATTTATAAGTGGCGGTTTTGTGGTCCAGTACCTCGTTCTGCCTTTCTCTGCAGCACGTACTCATGACAAGCTGTTATTCTTCTCTTTATTGAGTTCAGAGCATTCTCCTCCTCTGGAGGGAAATGATTTTCCCATTGTGGCTTTCCATTTAGTAGTTTAGATGTTTGAATGGCAATAGAATAAAAAAGACGGTCATCAAACACTTGACAAATTACAATCTAGTCAGTGGGGGACTTGATATCAGAACTGAGTTGACAAGGAAGGTTGGTAAGAAATCACTCAGCCTGGGAACGTCAGGCTTGCCTCCTGTTCTCCTTGTGGTAGACGTCAGCAGGACAGGTAGTACTGAGTACAAGATAACACAGTCTCAGGTTTGAGGGTCACAGACTTTTAGAGCTGGTCAGACGCTGGGAGATGATGTTCTCTCTCCTCACTCTGCAGAGTGATTTCCAAGAAGTTCAGCCACTAAGAACACTCTTCCTCAGCTTCTTAGACATGTGGACATTGGAATAAAGGCAGGGCTGCAATCCAGATAACCTGAGGCTGCCTGGATGTTTGTTTAGTGAATTAATTAATTCTCTCTTTACTTCCCACAAAGAGCTACCTGGATGCATGGAGATGAGCAGTCACAATCCTTGCCCTAAGAAGAGTATTGTCAGGATAAAATTACCTGTCTTTTCTTTGGTGAGGAAGTCTGGGAGCAAATAGTACGGAGTGCGGTGGAGGTGCTGAGGGTACAGTCATCATCTATGGGGAGAAGTGGGAGAAGGGTGCTCTGGAAAGGCCTCAGGAAGTAGACTGCATTGGGGCGCAGGAGAGGGTTCTAACTGCACAACTAGACCCAACTCTTTAGTCTCCTCCGATTCCTCCCCCCAAAATGCAACCAACGCTAGTCAGAATTAAATGAATTGAAACAATTTTAATCTCCCCAAATCATGCCCTCATAGAATCATAGCTGCAGAATCTCTCAGATTCCTGAAGCACACTACCTGGAAATATTTTTTTTTTTTTTAATTTTTATTAATAAATCTCAGGAAATTAAACAAAAACACATCTTATATTCAGGAAATCTTGCACTTCTATCAAAGCACTGAACCTAAAATCATGATAATGTAACGCTTAGGTGTTGGTGTTAGCTGCCATTAAGTTGGCCTCTTACTTATGGGAATCCCATACACAACAGAATGTTCAGACATCATCTCCATTGGTCCCATTACCATCGAATCAACTTCACTCATGAAGTAAAAAAACAAAAACAAAAACAAAACACCAACGGATCCATTGCTGTTGAGTTGATTCCAAATCATAGTAGCTCTACTCCATAGGGTTTCTGAGGTTGTAAATCTTTAAGAAAGCAGACTGCCTCATCTTTCTTCTATGGAGCAGCTGGTGGGTTCCAACTGCTGATTTTAAGTTAGAAGTCTAATGCTTAACTCACTATGCCACCAGAACCCCATTCAAACTCCTATTAACCCTATATGACAGAGTAGTACTGGTCTCCAGGGTTTCTGAGGCTATAAATCTTGATGGGAACAGATTATCAGGGCTTGGATACAAGGATTTAAAGTCTATTATAGAATCCTTTCTTGGTTGCCCCTGGGACATTCTATAATTTCTGTTGCTACATCTGCATTCAGTTTATCTTTCCATTGAGCGACGCAATTCCACTAGAAATAATCTGACAGAGTAATGCCATATTAGGCTACAAGAGTGCTCTTAGATTATGCATTAACAATTGATAATCTTGGCTTAATTTGATGTTTCCTCATCCTTTAAACTTAAATTAGAAATGAGTTCAAGTATCACTGATTTACTATTTTAAATTATAAAAAAAAATTCCAGACTACCTTCTAGGCTAAGATATTTTAATGCCCTTTCTAAAATTTAATATAGTTCAAAAATGTGTAAAACGAACCACAGTCCCTAAATCAATGCATATTTAAACTATTACTTAAGCTTGTGGGTTAATGCGCCAGAATGCAAAGCCGTTTGATCTGCAAAGTCAGTGATTCAAGCTCACCAGCTGCTCCTCAGAAACCCTGTACAAGGTTACTATGGATGGGAACCGACTGGATGGCGCTTAACAACAATAACAACAATTAACTTTAAGTTCTATTTAATTCATGTAAATGTGTCTTTGTTGAGTGGTCTAGGCTTTGCTGTAATTTTAATGGGAGCTCTTTCTTTCCTTATGCTGAAACCGTTTATTGAAAAATAAAATCTGATAGAAGAGTAAAGCAGAAGCAGTGATGTCAGGAATCACTGAGGCACAGACTTTCTGTGAAACCATTTGGGAATGTTCAACATGGAATTAATGAAGTCAAGTCTGTGTAAAGGATGGGCTCTAGGATGAACATGGACAAACTACCCTGTTTCCAACTCCAGTCTTCTATGCCTATCTCTATGGGAACATCCTTTGTACCAAATTCCTCCTAACATTTAGTATCTCTTTTTATTTGACTATAAATGGGAACATCTAGTCTTCTTTAGCAGAACTCACAGTACAAGTGAATTATTACTATTTAAAGCAACTAAAATTTTCAGAGTGTTTTTTGTTGTTGTTGTTGTTTTTTCAGCACAAATTAGCCTATCCTTACTAATTCAATCACCTTCCATGTGCAAAGGACATACCAATGAAATTAACATTCAAGATAAGGCAGATTCTTGCATTGGAAACCTAGTTGAGCTATGGATTTTCTAGTTTATTCCTTCCAATTTTATTGCCTGTTCTTTTCCCTGTCTTACAGTATGTTCCAGTTGGTAAGTGCCATCTAGTTGGTTCCAGCTCATACTGACCAAGTGTAGAGTTTCTGGTAGATTTGAACTGCTAACCTTGCAAACCGGGCTGCGAACCGCAA
>NW_006408657.1:6658264-6678083 GCF_000296735.1 Chrysochloris asiatica
ACAACAACAACAACAACCTTGGAATTAGCAGTCCAGTGCTTATTCTACAAGGCCATACCAGGACTCCTTTTAAAGTATAGTGAGTTTTGTGACCATTCACATGCATCAGTCAATGCTTGATGGAATATGAAAAAATCCTCTTCCTTCTCTAGATCACTGCCTTGGACAGCCTGCAGCCTGAATCTATATGCTGATGCCTAGAGTGGCATTTCTCTAATGGCTTCTCTGTGGTGTATAAGCATGCATTCACTGGGTTCATTCCAGGCATTCATGTCTCAACATTTCCTGACAAGACAGACACTGAGAAGCAGACTTGTTTGCAGCTGAAAATAAGGGTCAGGACTAACGCTCAGGAGCTCAATGATTCTGCTTCATGCTTGCCTTGGCTCTTAGGATGTGTGACAGGTGTACTCACCAATTTTAAAAGGGAAAGACCTCCTGCCCTATGGGCTCCCCTATCTGAGATTCTTTCCTCAAACTCAAAATATACTAATCAGGAACAGAAAGCTGCGTTCCTCAAGTATCCGTCAGAGTCCTTGTTCTAGGAGCTTTCCAGAAACCCAGAACAGCAAGTGCATGGCTTTGTAGGCAAGGCCCATCTCAGCCCAAATGACTGCTGTGGACTTGTTCTCAGCCAATGCATAGAGGGCTGATTGTGTCCATGCCTGGTCTTAATTTCGTTTGGTGCCTGTGTGGTTAGTGTTCAATTTTTTATGTTATTTTCTCATTATCTCCTTGTTCTCTGTATTTATACTCCTGTTGTGCCAAAATTCAGGAGAAGCTGCCTGCCTACTTGTTTAACCTCAGTGAGTCCTTCTGTTTTAGAATAGAGTCGCTATAGAAAAATAAATCGGAGGTTTCATGAAACATAATATTTTCAGTAAAATTGTGCTGTTATTTTTGCCTGGGATCCAAGTAAATAACATACTCAACATGATTAGATAAAACTTTAACTCAATATTTTCTCCTAAACCAATCACTCTTTTTATATCCCCTGTTTTAATGAAACTTTCTTCCCTCCAGACAAATATCAGACTCTAGCTGTAACCAACTTTGAATACTTCTGTTCCATTTCACACACAAATCCCTTGTTGAATCTCAACAAAGTCTTTTCCAGGATTATTCCATCTTTTCCATTTGTACTATCACTTTCTTCAAGTTCAAGTCTTCATTGATAGTTTTTGATGGATCCTACTTCTATGCTTATATTGCCCTAGGAACATCTTTCCCAAGAAAACTTAACATGTACAATACCATGTACTGTATCTATTTAGTTAAAGATTACTATGCCTCCTTGGCTGTGAGATTTCACAGACAGTCATCATTTATGTATGTTAGATCATAGGACAGTTAATGGTTAGTGTTCGGTGTCAACTCAACTAGGTCAGAATTTCTAGAAGTTTAGCAGTTGAGATGTGTTTATTCCCAGGGCGATGAAACCTAATATAGACATAGTTCGCTCTATGATGAGTGGCTATGAGCAGCCAAACAATTGAAGGAATGCTTCCTTGGCAATGTGGCCTGCTCTCAATATAATGGACATGCGTGAGGGACTCTCTCGTCCACTGGGGACCTAGAACTCTGAAATTGTAAGCTCTTTCTTTGATAATAAACTAACTTCTTTCTTCTGTCTATCTATCTATCTATCTATCTATCTATCTATCTATCTATCTATCTATATATCAAATGCATCAGTTCTTCTACGGTCTTCCTTATTGATGCATTTGATGCTCCTTGGAAGCCGGAATAGTCAGACTTCATCTCTCATACTTTATACATATTATCAGGAAGGACCAGTCCCTGGAGAAGGATATCATGTTTGGTAAAGTGGAGGGTCAGAGAAAAAGAGGAAGACCCCCAACAAGATGGATTGGCACAGTGGCAGCAGTGTAGCAGCTCAGGCATAGCAATGATTGTGAGGTTGGCCATGTACCAGGAAGTGTTTCTTTCTGTTGTACACTATGAGTCCATACCTGACTAGATGGCATCCAACAACAACAAATACATATATTTGACACTGCTAATGGGTGCAGACATGTCTGACCTCTTCTTCATAGGAATAGGTTTTAGGCTGATTGAGTTTGGTCCTCTTTTCCTCTTGTAGAGACAGAGGAAGTCAGACATGGCTCCCACTTGGTTTAAGCAGTTGGCACGGTGAGCAAGATTCATTGCAATGGCTCTAGACCTATGAAATGATGAAGGTTTGCAAGAGAAAGACCATAGGAGCATGGGATAAAATACTTCAGTGGTGGAGAGAGTGGCAGCTTCTGAAGTTGCTTGGAGCTGATGACAAGGTGGTTCAAAAGGCTAGTTGACCAGGGGCCTGGGCCTACTGGAATCCACCCTGCCAGAGGCCCAAGGCCATATGACTATGAATGGAGTTAATCCAGGGGAGAAAAAAAGATTGAACTTGGCAGTCAAACACATACGTTTCATTGCCTTATGGATATTGGTTTCTTGTGCCTATAATTGTCAATTAGACATACATGTGTGATAGGAATATTGGGATTTATGATTACAGGAAGTTTGTGGGCCTGCCTTCAGCCTATACTTGATTGGATTTGCTAAAAGTGGAGTTAGAAGTTGCCTGGGGGGGGGGAGGATAGGCTTTTTCTTTAAGCATTTTATAGAGTATGAGGCTTTAGGTAGAATCGGGATATTTGCATTTTTAAAGACATGCAGACCAACCTAGAACTGCTGGGAGAACAGGAAGCAGAAGAAAAAACTAGTAGATAGCTTGGTGTTTTGAGTTTCGGAGACAACAAGGCAAGGACAGTTGGTCCATCAGAGAACACTTCTTGCTAGAAAAGAAAGTTAAAGGGAACCAGAGTTGCATGCCTGCTGGTGACCACCTGGATCCACTTGTGAGTCGAATTGCAGAAAATGCAGCAGTTCAGACACGGGCTGAGTTTGGACATGTTCTATTGGCAGCTGCTGACCTTGAGATGTCAGAGGAGCAGGAAGACTGGCTGGTTTGAAGTTTAGGGAGTTGTGTGAACTCCTGAGCCCACAGGCACTGACATAGCCCGTGGAAGCTAGTGCTGAGAGTGAAGGGACAGCTGATTTGAAGTGCAGGGAGGTGTGTGTGCACTCCCAAACTTGCAGCTGGTACCCATTTGTTGTAGCTTGGATAGCTAGGGTTGCACTGACCAGAACCTGACCAGATGAAGATAAAGATGATTAATACTCTGAGAAAGTATCACTTGCTACAATTTATTAGACTGGACTTTGGCTCATGAATGCAGCTGCTCAAAATTCCAGTTGGAATGGAAAGTTCTTCAGATCAAGGAACATGCTTGTCTCCTCAGTGTACTGGGTTGGTAGGGAAGGGCAACTTAGATATTGCCTATCAAAAATGGAGGTGGGGTGGCTATAAAGGCCGTTTGAACTGCAAGGTTGGTGGTTCAAGCTTGCCAACTGCTCCTCAGAAACCCTATACAGGGTTGCTATGGGTCGGAACCGACTCGATGGCACTTAACAACAACAACAACAACATTATTTAATAAGTGCTGAATAAATGGATGCTAAATGAAAAGTTTTAAGGAGCTCTGGTAGCGTAGTGGTTACGATTCGGGCTGCTAACCTCAGGGTCAGCAGTTCAAAACTACCAGCTGTTCCGCTGGAGAAAGATGGGGCTTTCTGCTCCTGTACAGATTTACAGCCTCAGAAACCCTGTACAGGGTTGCTATGAGTCAGAACCGACTCCACAGCACAATAACAACAACAAATGAAAAGTTTATTAGTTGTATTCTTCAACTAAATTATGATGCTAACATTCTGTTCAATGATGCTCTACTGCTTGGTAAAGTAGAGGATCAATGAAAAAGAGTAAGCCTTTCAATGCGATGGATTGACAACAATGAGCTCAAAATAGGAACAATTGTGAGGATGGCACAGAACTAGGCTGCGTTTCGTTCTATTGTACATGGGTTCACTATGAGTTAAAATGGATTCAATAGCAGATAGCAATACCAACAAAAATGATATCTCTTAACAAATAAGATACAAACTCCTCTGTCTGATATTCAGAAGTCTTCCCAATCTTCATAGGTTTCCAAATCTTCCCAAAATCACTGCTAAAAAAAAACCAAACACCTTATAACAAAGGTCAACTATACATACCTGCTTTTTCCCCTGTAATAGTCTCCTACCTACACTTTGCTCACAATATTTCCTTTATCTCAAGGAGTCCCCTCCTTTTTATGTTGAGTTTCTATTCATCCTCAAGCCCCAATTATATATATTCTACAATATATTTGTTGTACTTCAGTCCTTGTTCCTTCAGCCCAACTTTATCTGTTTCCTAACATGTCCCAGATGTTTTGCATAGCAGAGGGAATACAGAAATAGAAGATGTGTTGTGCCCTAAAGGAACACAATTTATGGGCAGAAAGATGTGGGAACTCTTAGAATATTGTCAAGGGTGTGTGAGTGGTACTCTGGGATCTCAAGTGATGTGTACCTACCCCAGACTAGAGAAAACAGTACTAGGAAATGCACCATGGGGCAGCTATGACATCTGGGTTGCATTCCAAAAATAGAAGTTAGCTAAAAAATAGAATGGGTGTAAGAACATTTTAGATGGAGCAGAAAACAGCAAACTTTAAAGAATCTAGCATGGATGGCACAATTGAGTCAGTGCATACAATCCTACAGTAATTTGCCTGTCTTCAAACTCCCATAGAATCATGTTCTACCTCTCATGGACATACATACTTGTTACCCTATACTATAATGCATTAACATAGTACGGTATCTTTATTATTAGGGAAGAAAATGAGAACTGTGTTTGAAGCATGCAAGAATAATTTCTTTTAGAAGTATCAGCATAAGACTTGTCTCTATGAGGTGGAGATTAAAGATATCCCAAATGTTCGACTTCTCTTAAGTTCTATTAAACTCCATAATCCCTGATATTGATGCCAGACTGAACTAAAGATCTCTGCCTGCCACAGATTTGAGACCAAGAAGACTAGGAAACAGGCTTTTAGTTAAGGATAAAATTATCAGCTTTATTGCAGTCTTGGGAAGATAAGGAGACAGGGGCGTCTCAGCCACCCACTATCTCCCTGAGGAGGGGAAATAGGGACATATTTATAGGGCTTCAGGAAGGCTCAGGGGAATCAACAAGGAGAATTCCTTATTGATCAAGAATATGGAAATCAGTCACAAGGCAAGGGTGTCCATACAAATCACAATGCTGAGATGATTAATATGTCTTCTGTTGTTGTGTTTTCAACCTCAGATGGCACTTTGGTTCTTTAACCTCCAGTTGGTTATGGATTCAATAGCTGGGACTTGTGTCAGGGCACTCTGACCTGCTCCTTCTCCGCTCATTGTTAAGGAGCTGGGCTTACACAAAGAGACGGTTTACAAATGGTTCACTGTATTCTCAGCTTTGGAGAACTTGCCTTATTTGAGGGGGAAAAGGGAGAGGGTACAAGCTGGGGCAGCTGATGGGTAAATTAACTTAAAATAACATGTGCTGCTGGGGTCTTTTTCTGCCTATGGCTTGATAAAGCAGAACAAATATTTTCTACATCAATAAAGACCACCATTCCACCCCTCTATATCATCCCCCACATCCTTGGGCTCCACAACTAGCTACAATGTCTCACATGGGCCATCAATGGAACGGCTCACATGGTTGTGGAGGTTGGCAAGTCCCAAATCCATAGTTCTAACATCAATATGGAGGATTCTACTGGCTCTTGCTAAATACAGCTGTTGACTCCCAAGGCTATGGGAGCTGGTGAATCAGATTAGGCCTTTGGCTCAAATCCCAGAAACCAGACAGAGGCAAGCATGGTTAGTCAAGAAAGGAGTACACTATCAACTCACATCACCAGGATAGCTCATTTATACCCAGAAGAATGGCAAAATTGACCAAGTCCCTCATTAGATTTCCAAGTTTTTATAATCATAATTAACCCTGTAAACAACCACTCAGAACGGAACCATTTAATCCTGTCTGCATTTTCCCCTACCTTCTCTTACCTAGACCCATAAGGAACAGCAACAAAAAAATGCTTGGTGGAAGTTACAAAGACAAGGCTAGAAAATACATATTAAATAATTCACTGCCCTGCAAGGCATCGTTTTTTCCCAAATGAATCCTAAAAAAGTCTTGCATTTATACAATACATATATGTTTGCTGCATGGGTGAATATTTTAGATTGAATTCCTCTAAATTTTCATTTCAGGAATACTTACCATATGAATTCTTAATATTTGATTTATTACTTTCAATAAAGGCTTGCCAATGTGCCATCTTATTTGTATAGTATCTACAAGAGGAAAACTGGGAAGCTATTAAATTTATGGAGAAATCATCAAGGCTCTGATCATCATCATGGCATATTCTTCTGATATTACCTGCTATTGGCATATGCTAGGTAAACACGTGAAAATGTGTGGTAACACCACTCCTATTTGGGCCACTTATAACATTTGTTATGTCTGGTAACACCACTTTTATCTGGGCCACTTAAAGCATTTGTTATAAGTGGTGTTACCAGATAGAGATTTTCATGTGTTTACCTAGCATATGCCAATAGCAGGTAATATCAGAAGAATATGCCATGACGATGATCAGAGCCTTGATGATTTTTCCATAAATTTAATAGCTTCCCAGTTTTCCTCTTGTAGATACTATACAAATAAGATGGCACATTGGCAAGCCTTTATTGAAAGAAATAAATCAAATATTAAGAATTCATATGGTAAGTATTCCTGAAGTGAAAATTTAGAGAAATTCAATCTAAAATATTCACCCATACAACAAACATATATGTATTATATAAATGCAAGACGTTTTTTAGGATTCATTTGGGAAAAAACGATGCCTTGCAGGACAGTGAATTATTTAATATGTATTTTCTAGCCTTGTCTTTGTAACTTCCGCCAACACTTGTAAGGAGCTCTGGTAGCATAGTGGTTATGAGTTGGGCTGCCAACCTCAAGGTCAGAAGTTTGAAACTACCAGCAGTTCTGTGGGAGAAAGATGAGGCTTTCTGCTCCTGTAAAGATTTACAACCTTGTAAACTCTGTGCAGGGTCAACCGACTCCACAGTACAGTACTTACCAACAACAGTAACATTTATGGGGCTTGGAACACCAGAACAAATGAATGTCTGTTGTTGTTCTTAAGTACTTTCAAGTTGGTTTCCAAGAAGCAGCTGGTGGGTTTGAATTGCTGGCCTTGCAGTTAACAGCCCAGTGCATATCCTAGAGTGCCACACTTATATGTTTAAAAGTTATAAAAAAGGCTTGTTGTTGTTAAATGTCATCGAGTCAGTTCTGACTCAGGGTCACCCTGTGTGGGGCTTCCGAGGTTGTAAATTTTTACGGGAGCAAAATGCCTCATCATTCTCCTGTGGAGCGACTGGTGGGATCGAATTGTCAACCTTGTGTTTAACAGTCTAGTGTTTACTCTGCAAAGCCATTGCTTTGTAACCTATTTATAAACTATTAAGTAAAATGTTTCCTATGCTTCTATATTGACAAGGTAACTTCCTAATTACCTGGAAAGGTTGCTTTCAATTATGAAGCCTCAGACTCCGTGAGGTTCTAGGTCAGAAGGTAGGTGTGCAGATAAAGTCCAGTCCGAGGCCCTATTGGCCCTCTGCTCTTCTCTTCTATACTTCTTGCCTCCTTCAACACTGAAAGGTGCGTTGTGCTGATGTGAATGTTCAGATACTGGGTCAATCTTGGTTCACACCTCCCCACTAACATCTGTTCCTTGGAAACCCTTTGGGCCTAGGGATGCACACACCTGATGCTTTCAGTAGAATGGGCCTGGGAAAAAGTCAACACATCCCTGGAAGTGGAAGGGAACTCCAGGGTAACAAGTCCTCAGAGTGTGGGTGTAGAAATGGGGTGCTTTTCATCCCAATGGGAGCCTGGTCAGAGAGGTGAGGCTAGACTGATTCCTAAGCTTCACCCCCTCAACATTTACTAACTGCCAATTCCTCAGGACACCTTTACATGTATGGATATTGATACCCTCATTATTTTTTGCCTAGTCCCCCCGTCTTTTTTTTTAACATTGGGACATCTGACCACAATGCCTGCATTCTTTCCATGATAGCACACGCCTTCTTATTCCACCTCCCCAGTAACACAAATGTAGCAAATCCTACATCTTCACTGCTCAATGTCCCTGCTGTGCAATTTTCTCTCATAGTCATGCTTTTTTGCAGACCAAGGAGAAAGCTAATGCATTTATTAAGATAAACTAATCTCTGTCAAGTGTTTTAATGAGAATTTAGTTATGGAGTGATACTTACCAAACATCATTATGGATTAATTAATAACAAGTCAAGTCAAACTCACCTCATTTCCTCCTTTTGACAGGGTTCATTTTTTTTTTTCTACTTCTAAATTTTATTTATTTTGCTGTTGTTCCGAATATGCACAGCAAAGCATACACCAATTAAAAGTTTCTACATGTACTATTTAGTGACATTGATTATATTCTTTGAGTTGTGCAGCCTCTCATCTTTTCTTATGACTTAGCTGTTCCTACCTCATTAACATAAATTAATTGACCCTTAATATCCCTATTTAATCTTTTGATTCATTTTTCTCACTTTGATCACATATCAATAGTTCTTGAAACAACATGATGCTCAACATAAACATTTTCTACTAATTAAGCTAAAATTATTTAAATTTTAAGATGATTTCAGGGGATATATTTAGTTCAAAAGGAGCTCTGGTAGCGTAGTGGTTACAAATTGGGTCGCTAACCTCAAGGTCAACAGTTTGAAACTACCAGCCATTCTGTGGGAGAAATATGAGGCTTTCTGCTCCTGTAACAGATTTACAGCCTTAGAAAGCCTGTGCAGGGTCACTATGAACCAGAACCGACTCCAGGGTACTTAACAACAACAACAACATTTGGTTGGATTATCTTAGGGAAATAGTTTCAGGGTTCATCCATCCTCCATGACTCCAGAAAGTCTAGAGTCCATGAGAACGAGAAATTATGTTCTGCGTTTTTCCCCTTTTGATCAAGATTCTCTTATAGAATGTTGGACCAAAATGTTCAGTAATGGCAGTTGGGCACCATCTATCTCTTCAGTTCTCATGGCAAAGGGAGCAGACAGGATTCATTATTTGCTAGACTGGTGGATGAGGGGAAGAGGAAAGAACAGTGGTATATGAACCTCTTAGGAATTTCTATAACTCCTGTATCCTTGCAGAAGAGATGGAGAATCAAGGATTGAATGTCAGTAAAATTATCTAGATTCAAAGAGCCAAAACCAATTGAGTAACAAAACATTTGGGAGCAATACTGAATATAATACTGAGAAGATGAAAGACAAAAAGAGACTAGGGATTTGCCAAAGTAAAAATCTATGCGGTATGATACAGGGCTCTTATCAAAACGGTTCCTCTGTTATGGTATAGCTGCTGAGAGTCTTCTAATCATATTCTCTACATGTACTGTTTGTAAGGGCTTTTTGGTTATGTTGTTGTTGTTAAGTGCTGTCGAGTTGGTTCCGACTCAAAGCGACTCTGTATAGGGTTTCCAAGGAGCGGCTAGTGAGTTTGAACTGCCGACCTTGTAGTTCAAACCAAACTTGCTTTATCCCACAGTGCCACACTACGGTTTCCTTTTGGTCATACAGTGAACATATTATTCTGAGATTACTTATCTTAGTAGAGGAGACACTCTGAGGCAGAGATTTCTTCTAGAAAAATGATACTGACGTTTTATATATGAGATGGGATAATAATTTGAGATATCCCTATTTATATCATCATATAATAAAATGTATCAATGCTAACCCATTAAGGCACCTAATAACAATAACAATAGAGATAATATGGCATACTGGATAAGGGAATAGAATTATAGTTGCATTGTTGTTGGTGCTGCGGAGTAGGTTTCGACTGATGGCAAACTTATGCACAAGAGAATGAAACACTGCTGATTCTTGAGCCATCCTTTCAATCGCTATTACTGTGTTGATCCATTTTGTTGGGGGTCTTTCTCTTTATTGCTGCCCCTCCACTTTACCAAGCATGATGTCCTTCTTCAGGGACTGCTGCCTCCTAATAACATGTCCAAACTATGGGAGAATCTCATTAGCCTGGCTTCTAAGGAGCATTCTGACTGTAATTCTTCCAACACAGATTTGTTTGTTCTTCTGGCAGTCTATGGTATTTTTAATAGTCTTTGCCAAAGTCATAACTCAAATGCAACAATTCTCCTACAGTCTTCCTTATTCACTGTCCAACTTTCACATGTATATGAGGCTATTGAAAATATCATGGCTTGGGTCAGGTGTACCTTAGTCCTCAAACTGACATCTTTAATCTTGAACACTTTAAAGAGGTCTTGTGCAGCAGATTTGCCTAATGCAATACTTGATTTGATTTTTTGACTGTTGTTTCCATGGATGTTGATAGTGGATCCAAGCAAAATGAAGACTTTGACAACTGCAATTTTCTCTCCATTAATTATGAAGTTATTTCTTGGTTTTGTGGTGAGAACTTTTGCTTTTTTTTTTTTTTTTTTTACACTGAGATGCAACACTTATTGAAGGCTGTGGTCTTTGATCTTCATCAGTAAGAATTTTAAGTCTTCTTCACTTTCAGCAAGTAAGGTTGTAACACCTGCGTATTGCATGTTGTTAAGGAGTATTCCTTTATTCGGATGCTGTGTTCTTCTTCATATGATCCAGCTTCTCAAATTATTTGTTCAGCATACAGATTGACTAGCATAGCGAAAGAATTCAACCCTGGCACAAAACCTTTCCTGATTGTAAGCCAGTCATTGTCTCCTTGTTTTGTTCAAATGACTGCCTCTTGGTCCATGTACAGTTTCCTCATGAGCACAGTGAAGTGTCTGGAATACCTATTATTTGCAATGTAATCCATAGTAAGCACCACATAAGCATGTTGTTCTTTTTAGGTGCCATCAAGTTGATTCTGACTCATAGTGTCCCTATGCACAACAGAACAAATCAGTGCCTGGTCCTGCACTATCTTCACAATTGTTACATATTAAGTTGTGCTCTTCTTTTTTTCTTGACCCTCTAACTTACCAAGCATTATGGTCCTTCCTTATAACATGTCCTCAGTATAAGAGATGAAGTGTCACCACACTGGTTTCCATGAAACATTCTGACTGCTTTTCCAAGAGACATCTGTTTGTTCTTCTGACAGCCCATGGTACTTTCAGTATTCTTATCCAACTTCCTAATTCACATGCATAGATTCTTATAAGGCCTTCCTTATTCGTTGCCCAGCTTTCACATGAATATGTGGTGATTGAAAATACCCTGGTTTGGGTCAGGCACACCTTAGTTTTCTAATCGATATCTCTGTTCTTTAACATTATAAAGAGGTGTTTTACAGCAAATTTGTGCAGTGAAATACGTCATTTGACTTCTTGACTGCTGCTTCCAAGAGTATTGATTGTGGATTCAAGTAAAATGAAGTCTTTGACAACTTCAATCTTGTCTCCATTTATCATGACGTTATTTAACTGGTGAGAATTTTTTTCCATTTACATTGAATACTGTACTTTTGCATCTTCATCAGTAAGTATTTTAGGTCTTCTTCACTTTCATCAGACAAGGTTGTATCATCTACATAATTCAGGTTGTTAATGAGTCTTCTTCCAATTGTGATGTTATGTTCATCTTCATATAATCCAGCTTCTTGGATTATTTGATGTGCATGCTGTTGTTTTTAGGTGCTGTGGAGTCAGTTCCAACTCATATCTCCCCAATGCACAACAGAATGAAACACTGCCCAGTTCTGTGCCATCCTTACAGTCGCTGTCACGTGATTGTGACATTGTGACATTGTGACATTGCTGCTACCACCGTGCCAATCCATCTTGTTGGGGGTTTCCCTCTTTTTCACTGACCCTCTACTTTACCAAGTATGGTGTTCTTCTCCATGCACCGATCCTGTTCTTCTCCATGCACTGAGACGAAGTCTTGCCATCCTGGCTTCTAAGTTGCATTCTGGATGTATTTCTCCCATTGCTCAGCATACAGATTGAATAAGTGTCGTGAAATGATCCAACCCTTGTGCATGCCTTTCCTGATTTGAAACCATCCCCCACTAAGGAGCTCTGGTAGCGTAGTGGTTATGAATCAGGCTGCGAACCGCAAAGTCAGCAGTTAGAAATTACCAGCTGCTTCGTGGGAGAAAGATGAGGCTTTCTGCTCCCGTAAAGATTTACAGCCTCGGAAACCCTGTTTAGGGTCACTATGGGTTGGAACTGACTTGACGGCACTTAACAACAACTACTGTTTGAAAGACTGCCTCTTGGTCTAGGTACAGGTTCTTCATTAGCAAACTTTAGTATTCTGGAATACCCATTCTTCCCAATGTTATCCATAGTTTGTCATGATCTACACAAATGCCTTTGCATAGTATAAGTGAACATCTTTCTGGTATTCTCTGCTTTTAGCCAGACATATCCATCTGATGTCAGAAATGATATCCCACATTCTCCGTCCTCTTCTGAATTCAACTTGAATTTTTGGCCATTCTCTGTCAATGTACTGTTGCAGCCGCTGTTGAATTATCTTCAGACAAATTTTACTTACATGTGATGTGATGTTAATGATATTGTTCAATGATTTTAGCACTCCATTGGACCACCTTTCTTTGGATTAGGCATAAATATGTATCTCTTTCAATTGATTGGCCAGGTAGTTGTATTAGAAATTCTTGGTATAGCTGAGCGAGCATCTCAGTGCTGCATCAGTTTGTTGAAATATTTCAATTTGTATTCTGTCAATTCCTGGAGCCTTGTTTTTCACCAATGTCTTCAGTGCAGCTTGGACTTCTTCCTTCAGAACAATCAATTCTTGATATTATGCTACCTCTTGAAATGGTTGAATTTCTACCAACTCTTTTCAGTACAGTAACTTTGTGATTTCCTTCCATTTTCTTTGATGCTTTCTTCATCATTCAGTATTTTGCCCATTGCTGTTGTTGTTGTGATGTGCCTTTGAGTCAGTTCCGACTCATGGCAACCTAGTAAAAGGTTTCCAAGGAGAGACTGTTGAATTTAAACTGCCAACCTTGAGGTTCAAACCAACTTTGTGGTTTATTGCATTATCCCACAGTACCACACCTTCTATATTGCGAGTAAAGACTTGAATCTTTTCTTCAGTTCTTTCAGCTTGAGAGATGCTGAGCATGTTCTTCCTTTTTGGTTTTCTAACTCCAGTTCTTTGCACATTTTATTATATTATTTGACTTTGTTTTCACAAGTTGCCCTTTGAAAATTTCTGTACAGTTCTTTTACTTCCTCATTTCCTTCCATTCACTTTAGCTGCTCTCTGCTTCACAGCAAGTTTCAGAGTCTCTTCTGACATCTAGTTTTGTCTTTTCTTTCTTTCCTGTCTTTTTAATGACCTTTTGCTTGTTGTGGGATGCTGTCATTTTACAACTCTGCTGGTCTTGGGGCATTAGTGTCTAATCTATAAAGTCTGTTCTTGAGATGGTCTCTAAAGTCAGGTGGGATACACTCACCTTGTTGTTGTTGTTATGTGGGGGTTGTAAATCTTTATGGGAGCAGAAAGCCTTACCTTTGTCCCATGGAATGGCTGGTAGTTTTGAACTGCTGACCTTGAGGTTTGCAGCCCGTGACCACTACACTACCATAGCTCCTTACACTCACCTTATCTGAGTGATATTTTGGTTCTCATGGACTTGTTTTGATTATGTTCACCTTTAATCTGAACTTGCATATGACAAATTGATGGTCTATTCCACAGTTAGCCACAGTCTTCTTTGGGCTGTGATATTGAGCCTTACTACCATCTCTTTTCAAGGAGGTCTGGTAGTGTAGTGGTTACAAATCGGGCTGCTAATCTCATGGTCAGCAGTTCGAAACTACCAGCAGTTCCATGGGAGAAAGATGAGGCTTTCTGCTCCTGTAAAGATTTACAGCCTTGGAAACCCTGTACAGGGTCACTATGAGTCAGAACCAACTCCACGGCACAAAACAACAACAACCATCTCTTTTCACAGATGTGGTCAATTTGATTCCTGTGTATTCTGTCTGGCGATGGTATAGCGAGTCACCTTTTATGTTGTTTAAGGAAGGCATTTGCAATGAAAAGTTGTGGGGTTTGCAAAATTCTATCATATGATCTCCAGCATCATTTCTACCACTGTCTGTTTTCTAAGTACTGATCCTTCTTCTTTATTCCCAACTTTTGTGTTCTAATTGCCAGTAACTATCAATGCATCTTGATTGAATGTTTGATGAATTTTACACTAAAGAAGTTGGTTAAACTCAATTTCATTATCAATGGTGTATGCATTTATTTGAATAATAGTCGTACTAACTGATATTCTCTGTAGGTGTATGGTTATATGGATATTATCCTATCACTCACAGCACTGTACTTTGTGATACATCTCAAAATGTTTGATTTCATGATGAATGTGATGTCATTCCTCTTCCATTTGACCTTCCCAGCATGGTAAACCATATTACTGCTGGATTCAAATTTGCCAGTAGCAGTTTACTTTAGCTCACTAATGCCTAGGATCTCGATCTTTATGGGTTCCACTTAATTTTTGATGCCTACCAATATTTCCAAGGAGCTCTGGTAGCATAGTGGTTACGAATAGGGCTGCGAACCTTAAGGTCAACAGTTCGAAACTACCAGCTGCTCCGCGGGAGAAAGATGAGAGGCTTTCTACTCCCGTAAAGATTTACACCCTCGGAAACCCTGTACAGGGTGGCTATGGGTCGGAACCGACTCGATGGCACTTAACAACAACAACAACAACAACCAATATTTCTAGATTAATGCTTTGTACATCTCATGTTCTGATTACTAATGGGTGCTTGCAGCTGTTTCTCCTCACTGTGAGTTGTGCTCCATCATCAAATGAAGGGTCCCCCAAAACACACGTGGTTATTATTATTGTTATCTGTGAGAAATAGAAATCTGGATGTTTATATTTAGAGATAATTTTCCAAGGGATTTTAACATTCCTCTATACATTTTACAGAGGGAAGCATTTGTTCACAGCTATTTATTCAAAGATGTTGTCAGGGTTGTAAAATAATCTCTTGCCTAGACAAAAGTGAGAAGCTCATATTGTCCATTATAAAAGAATTGGGTTTGCTAAGTTCAATATTCCTCTCCTGTAATGCCATGTACAAACGTCATTGGGCCCACTTAAGTACTCTATGTGGACTAGAGCTTTGGGAACCTCTGCAAATGCTGCTATGCTGGATATTGCTTTTGCTATGAGTAACAAACCATACTTTGTCTCTGATCTAGGATCCTCGTGTTTTCTGACAGCATCCATGAAATTGTGACAGGATACCTTGTTAGTGTGCAAGTTGAATAAAAGTTCAGATCCTTCATAGTTCTTGACAGTTTCAAAAGATTGAAGTCTGGTTTACCAGGTTCAAATTCTAATTTTAATATAATCTTCAAATCAAGCACACTGTAGACAATTCGTAGAAGTCATATTCTGAATTCATTAAAGTGAATGAAATATAATGCAGTTCAGAGTTTAAGTTAAAAAGACTCCCAAAGGATTTTCAGTTCAGATTGTGGTTCAATTATGGCTAATAGGGCCTACTTGTTAGAAGTGGTTTTAATTATGTAGAGGTAGGAAATGCATTGTCATAGAAAATAGGATGGGAAAATTCCATTAGCTCAAAATACAGAATTAAAACATAAGAAAAAAATGTTTTTTATGCTTTCTATGACTGTAATATGTATTAACATGTAATTACTGCCCTGCAGTACAGTAGGATAAGCACTGGACTGCTAATCACAAGTTCACCAGTTCAAATCCACCAGCTGCTCCTCAAAAACTCTATAAAGGGTCGCTACGAGTCAGAACTGACTTAATGGCACTTAAACCAACAATAACAATTACTTCCACTGCTATGATTGTGCAGTTTCTGGGTGGCTTAAATGGTTAAGTGCTTCTAACTCCCAAATTGCCAGTGCCTTGGAAGAAAGGCTGAATCATCTCTGTACGAAGTATCGAAATTGAAATCCCTATGGAGAATTTATGCATATGGGGTCACCATGAGTCAGAAATGACTTATTGGACACTTATTGATTATGATTGAACTATCTTACAATAAAATCACAGATATAGTATAGCAGGCACAGTTAGTATGCGACAACATATGTGGCACTAAAAGGAAATCAAGGTGGAAAGGAAAAAAAAAAAAACAACTGGAAAAACTTGACAAAGAAAGGAAGTTTAGTCTTACAGTAAAATGAAAAATGAAGGACTGAAGTCTGTGCTATGACTCACTGTTAGACCATAGTTGACTATTTAACTCTGATTTTGGCTTTGGTTTTTGGAAAAGATAAAAGCTGGTTGCCTGACTTAACATAATTTCTGGTGTCCTTGAATTTCTGTCTGATTAAAAGTCTCTAATTGTAAAACAAACAAACAAACAAAAAACTACCATTGAATCTTGTCAGCTTAGTCCTGTCAATAATATATCAACTGGATTTTTTGTTACTGTCTGAATCTTCACTTTTAAATATAGGTGACCATTAAAGCTTTAATTTAATATGAATATTTACTATGTTAATATTCTGTCAGTTAGTTGAGGTATAAAGATATGTTTATCATCATAAGACTAAAACACTGTAATAATGATGATTGGAGAACTGTTAATTTTATATAAACGGTTACATGATAAAATGAAAACATTTGAAAATTCAGTATTATAAACTACACAAGATATTTTCTTAAGACATCAATACTTACAGCATTTTGAATAATAACATAAGGCACAAACATAATGATAGATAAAAAATACTATTGAACTTTCTATAGTTTTTGATGTGCTGGAACTCATAGCAGACTCCTGGTGTGGTGCTGTGGGTTAATGTGCTGAACTGCAAAGTCTGTTTGAACCACAAGGTTGGCAGTTCAAGTTCACCAGTCACTCCTTGGAAACACTATACAGGGTTGCTGTGGGTCAGAACAGACTCTACGGCACTTAACAACAAACAACAACAAGCACTCATAGCATTATCTTAACTGAAAGCAGAGAATACTAGAAATATGTTTACTTGTGCATTGTTGACTCTGGAAAGTCTTTTGATTGTGTGAATCATGACAAACTATGGATAGCATCGTAAAGAATGTGTACTCATGAACACTAAATTGTGCTCATGAACAGACTGTATGTAGACCAAGAGGTAGTTGCTACAACAAAACAAGAGGGTATAGAATGGTTAAAAATCAAGAGAGGTATGTGTTGAGATTGTATCATTTCACCATATTTATTCAATCAGTGTGCTTAGCAAATAATCTAAGAAGCTGTATTATATGAAGAAGAACATGACATTAAGATTGGAGGAATTCTCATTTATAATCTGCGATATGAGGATGACACAATCTTGTTTGCTGGAAGTGAAGAGGTCTTGAAATTCAAAAAGTACAACTTTCAGTATAGATTTCACCTCAATGTAAAGAGAACAAAAATCCTCACAACTGGACCTATAAATAACATCATGAAAAATGGAGAAAAGATTGAAGTTGTAAAGGACTTCATTTTGCTTTGCTCCAGACTCGATACTCATGGAAGCAGTAGTCAAGAAATCAAACTAATGTATACTGCATTATGCAAATATTATTACAAAAAAAAAAAAAAAAACCTCTTTAAAATGTTAAAAGAGCAAAAATATCAGTTTGAGGACTAAGGTGTTCTTAACCAAGCAGTGATATTTTCAGTTGCCTCATGTGCATGTAAAAGTTGGGCAATGAATAAAGAAGACCTCATAAGAATCCTTGCATGTGAATTACGGTGTTGGAAAAGAATATTAAAAGTACTATGGATTGCCAGAATGCAAACAAACTTGTTTTGGAAAAAGTACAGCCAGAATGCTCCTTAGAAGCCAGGATGGCAAGACTTCCTCTCTCATACTTTGGACATGTTATCAGGAGAAACCAGTCCCTGGAGAAGGACACCATGCTTGGTAGAGTTGTTGTTGTTGTTAAGTGCCGTCGAGTCGGTTCCGACCCATAGCGACCCTGTACAGGGTTTCCGAGGGTGTAAATCTTTACGGGAGTAGAAAGCCTCATCTTTCTCCCGCGGAGCAGCTGGTAGTTTGGAACCGCTGACATTAAGGTTCGCAGCCGGATTCGTAACCACTACGCTACCAGAGCTCCTTGCTTGGTAGAGTAAATGGTCAGAAAAAAAATGAAAGACCCCCAACTAGATAGATTGACACAGTGGCAGCAACAGTGAGCTCAAATCAAATGACAATTATGAAGATGGTGCAGGACCAAGTCATGTCTCCTTCTATTGTGTATGGGCTCACTATGAGTTGCAAATGACTTGGCAGCACCTAACAACAACAACCTAGGAGATCTGGTGATGTGGTGGATTCTCAACATCAGAAGTTCGTATCCACCAGCCACTCTGCAGGAGAAAGATAAAACTTTCTGCTTCCTTAAAGATTTATAACATTGAAAACCCTATAAAGAGAGGGTTGCTATGAGTTGGAAGCAATTCGAGGGCACACACCCACCAGTACCACCATCTAGTATCACAGATATGAAGCATAGTGACTGTTGGAACAATCTATCAGGGAGTTACCTGAGAAATAATATGTTCCAGTAGCACAGTGGTTAGGAATTGGGCTACGAACCTCAAGGTCAGCAGTTTGAAACTACCAGCTGTTCCACGGGAGAAAGATGAAGCTTTATGCTCCCGCAAAGATTTACAGCCTTGGAAACCCTGTACAGGGTCACTATGAGTGAGAACCGACTCCACGGCACACAATAACAACTTTATTATATAAAGTTTTTCTGTTTTAATTAGTAATTTAATGATGACATTATAAAATTTTGTGATAATATTTCAGTTTTGCTATTACATTCCTGAATTTTTTCTCATAATAGTGATATTTAGCTTGAGCATCAACTTCATTGAAAAACTGCTTTTTAGTACTTGGCCATTTGGTGAAAATATGAATTAAATAAAATACTATATTAGTATGTGATGCTTGAAGAGTTTTAGAATTTTAAAAAACTATTAAAATGTCAGTCACTTACCATAAAATTTCATCTAATAAAAATTCATCTGCAAAACATTCACTGAACTTTAAAAATTTTTTATTGTAATATAATTATAGATTCACAGGAAATTGGTTAGATAGTATAAAGATATCCATGTACTCCTCACTCAGTATTCCACATGGCTATATTAAATGCAATTATAGTATATTTAGTCTATGATACATTTTGAATTAATTTTCTTGTAAAACTTAGGTTGAGGTTAATTATGTATGTGCATATACTATGGAGTCCTGGTGTGGCACTGCAGGATGGATATCCGATTTTTCTAGCACCATTTACTGAATTGCTTTTGCTTCTTTGTAAAAAATAAGTTGACTATATTTGTGAGAAGAATATTGAAAGTACCATGGACTGTCTGAAGAACAAATCTATTGAAAGAAGTATAGCCAGACGGCTTCTTAGAAGCCGGATGGCCAGACTTCATCTCTCATACTTCCAACATATTATCTGAAGGGATAATATGGTAAAGTGGAGGGTCAATAAAATAGAAGAAGACACCTAACGAGGTGGATTGATACAGTGGCAGCAGCAATAGTTTCAAGCATAACAAGGATTGTGAGCATGGCGCAGGACCAGGCAGTATTTCGTTCTGTTGTGCATAAGGCTCCTATGAGTTGGAATCAACATGATGGCACCTCACAACAACAACACATTTTGGACAATGTGTTTGTGTTCTCTATTTCTCTATTCCATTTATCTATGTGCCTATCATTCCATTGGTACCACATAGTTTTGATTGCTGTAATT
>NW_006408657.1:6678938-6681090 GCF_000296735.1 Chrysochloris asiatica
TCAGGAGCATCTTAGTCCTCAAGCTGACATCTCTGCTCTTCAATACTTTAAAAAGTTCCTGTGCAGCAGATTTGTCCAATGCAATACATTGTCTGATCTCTTGACTGCTGCTTCCCTGAACATTGATAGTTGATCCAAGAAGAATGAAGTCCTTGACAACTTCGCAAACATTTTTTATGTTAGCCTTTTCTACTGTGGTTATGCTGACCTTATTAATTATAGAAATTATTTGTAGATTCCTTAGGCTTTCTACTTAGACCATCATGTCATTTTCAACTAGGTTTCCTCTAGGTGTTACCTTATCTATCTGTCTATCTATCTGTCTGTCTGTCTGTCTGTCTATCTAATCTATCACAATCTAATGTGGTACATTTTACCAGTTCAAGTGAACTGTGGAAACTTTGTTTCCCTTTATGTCCTTTTAGTCTCTTTAACCATTAAACATTAAAAAAACTAATAAAAGAGGAAGAAAATATATTTTATTTACCCATAATTTTTCTTTTTCCTTTGCTCTTTTTTTTTATTTCAGATGTTCCAGGATTCCTTCTATTATCATTATTTTTCTGTTTAGAAAACTGCTTCAGCCATTTTTTAAAGACACATTTAAAGGGCATTTTTTTTAGAGACAATTCTTTCTGTCCCAGGATTTCTGATGAGAAATTTACTGCTATTTGAATTGATGTTCCCTTAAAATATAATGCATTATTTCAAATTGCTTTCTTTGTCTTCACTTTTCAGAAGTATAATTGTAATATGCCTTGGCATGAATGTCTTCAGATTTATCCTGTCTGGATTTTGCTTAATTTTTAAAATCTGTAGATTATGTCTTTTGGCAAGTTTTGGAAATTTTCAGCTGTTTTCACTTTGAATAGTCTTTCAGCATCTGAATTTTTCTCTTGTCCTTCTAATCCTCTCTGTTGACAAGAATGTTAGGTATTTTGTTTGAGTTTCACATATCTCTGAGACTGTTCAATTTTTTTTTTAAATTCTTTTTTCAGCCAATTTTCTCTCTTCCTTTCAGGTTGATAATTGCTATTTTTCTGCTTTTAGGTTTCTCTGATTTTGTTTTCTTTCATTTTTTCTGTTAAATATATCCATTGAATATTTTATTTTAGTTATTGTGTTTTCTTAGTTCTAAACTTTCCATTTGGTTCTTCTTTATTCCTTGTATTTTTCTGATGAGACCTTACATTTTTCACATGTTTCAAGTGGGTTTGTAATTGCCTGTTGAAGTATTTTTGATGAATTCTTTATAGTCCTTGTTAGATAATTCTAACGTTGGCATCTTTCCCCATTCAGATTTTTATCTTCCTTATTCTTGTATGATGTTTTTCAAATGAAACCTGAACATTTAGAGTATTGTGTTAGATTGTGCTAGATTGTGTTAGATTGCTCTGGATCTAATTTAAATCTCACATTCAGTGCCAAGTTCAAAGGATATCTTAGGATGATTGTCTCGAGAGTTCTTCTATTCTCTGTCAGCTGAGTAGGCCTAAACATTTTTAGGAGTTTGAATTTTATTTAATATATTTCTCCCATTCTGTCTGGGACCTTCTGTTGTGTCCTTGGTCAGAATAGTCAGTAATGGTGATTGGGTACATCTAGTCTTTCTGAACTCAGGTTAGCAGAAGTCATGGTTCATGTAAGTCATTAGTCCTGTGGACTAGTTTCTTTGAGTCATTGTTTTCCTTCATTCTCTTTTGTTCCATATGAATAGACACCAATAGTTGTATTTTAGATGTGCAGTAACAAGCTTTTAAGACCTCACAGGCTACCCATTAAACAAGGCTGTAGTACCTTACAGTTATGAACTATGTTATGCCAGTAGCCTAAGTTGTCCCATGAGACTATCTATGTTCCTAAGCCTTTTATCAACCAATCTGCGACTTGTTTAGGTATGTCTAAGAAGTCTCCTTCTTTTTTGTCTCAGCATCTGGCTTTTTGCTTTCTTCCTGTATGATGTTCTTGATGTCATCCCACAACTCTTCTGTTCTTTGGTCTATAGTGTTTAATATATCAAATCTGTTCTTCAGATGATCTCTAAATTCAGGACTATATTCAAGGTCATATTTTGGCTCTTGTGGACTTGTTTTCATTTTCTTCAGCTTCAGTTTGAATTTGCATATGAGCAATTGATGGTCTGTTCCACAAT